>NC_136000.1:27161858-27514358 GCF_048128805.1 Centroberyx gerrardi
TCAGATAAATCGAGCTTGTGTGTAGCTACCTTGTTTTGAGACGGTGATCTTGCTGACCCAGGATCGCGGCATCTCAAACACCTTGGGCTCCTCGGCCTCATCCTTCACAACAACAACAAAATGTTCAGCATAACACTAACTGAACTGCACTCATGGTACAATTATCTTTCAGTGTTTCCTTCAGCTGTGATTCTGTGGGGTGAGGTCAGCTGAAAATTTGACCCCACAGCTAGAAAAATGACAATGCAAATGTATCTTCTGGCCTTATTGCTCAAAACAGTTACTATTGTTATTATAGCAAAGTTGTCCATATATCGTGGTGTAAATTTCAGTCAACTTGGGTCTCAAAACCCAAATCAACCCCCTTTTCTAAAGAAAAGTCTGATGTTTCATATAAAACCCTCCTGCATGTCAGAAACAGAGGGACACAGAGAGAGAAAAGAGAGAAAAGAGAGTGTGTGTGTGTGTGTGTGAGAGAGAGAGAGAGAGAGAGAGAGAGAGAGAGAGAGAGAGAGAGAGAGAGAGAATGGAAGTAAAAGTTTAAGTCAGGGCAAAGCCAAGTTGTGACACTTAAAGAAGAAACGGGAAAAGCAAAAGTGAGAAATTGGTAAATTTTAAGGTCAGTGTCAATTGCTTACACACACACACACACCTCCTCATCGTCGTCGAGAATGGCCAACTCAGGCTCTTTCTTCACGGCGGAGCTGATCAACAGCGCCTGGCTAGTCGAACCGTACAGCACAGACTCCCACATCATTGCGTTTTCCAGGTCGTACACCATATCCTACACACACACACATAAACAACCACACGCAGATGCGCAGGAGACACAGGCATACACACGATATATCTAGTGCAAAATCTTTTAGGAGCTGTAATACAACACACACATACACATTTGATTGGATTGATCCGTGGCTGCCTTTAACTCACAGCGCAGCCGTAACTGCAGTCCTGCATGTTGACCCAGTAGTTGTGGTTGTTCCAGATGCTCTCGATGCCCACAAAGCTGTCATCGGCGGTGGAGTAGCTCTTGCCGGTCAGCGGGTCGATGAAGAAGTTCTCGGGGACCTCCCGGCTCCCCGACAGCACCAGCACCCAGCAGTGCACCCGCAGGCCCAGCAACGGGTCCGGAGGGGGCTGCTCACTCTCCTGGGGAGGGTGGGGGGTGGCGGGGGCGGAAAAACAGGTCAAATGAGGAGCAAGGAACGAGAGAAAGGTGGGAGCGTAAAGACGGGAAGCAACAAGAAGCGTCAACTGGATGGATGATTGAAGATGGGTGCCACAAAAGTTGTGTGCGTTCTGACACATTTGTCATATTACACAATTTCTACTTATTATTTTAGGTTGTTGGGTTTCACCTAGTAAATCACCTAATGTACATCAATGCTCAATTCATGGCTCTGACAGCAGTACTCAACTTTTTAACCCCTCCATGTCTGAAAGCTTCCAAAGTGCAATTCTTCATTTTCTTTGGATGTAATTTTCTTATGCACACTTATTTTTTTACTAGACACCATGATCAGCTTAGAATGTCACCTCCTGTAGGCCTGCAATTATTTTTATTTTCAAAAATTCAAATCCACATGCCTGTCAATAATATACTATTTCATTTGAGTGTGTCTAACAGCCTACAACATTTTATTTGTAATAGCAGCAAGACAATTAGCTGAAAAATGTGACAATATAATACAATATCCAACTTTTTATCTAAGAACAACATCTAGCCTAATTATCAAAACCTCTTTATTATTCAAATAATAGAGGGGTTTGGGGTTTTAAATAATTAATTACAAAAGTTTTTCCAATCCTTTGACCCCAAGACAAGTGAGAGGTGATCTTAGAGTTAACAAAGAAATAGATTAAAAAATGGAAATCCATTTATACCTTTTTTCTTTAGGAAGAAACATAGATGGAGATTTTTTGGGGGATGATATCAACTCCACTCCCAGTTAAAATATAGCAGTAGTTTTCAACATTAGAACCATAATGTTACCTCCTGTAGTCGTTGAGCTTCCTGTT
The DNA here is from genome assembly GCF_048128805.1 of Centroberyx gerrardi. Lineage (NCBI taxonomy): Eukaryota > Metazoa > Chordata > Actinopteri > Beryciformes > Berycidae > Centroberyx > Centroberyx gerrardi. The sequence continues at coordinate 27,163,881 of NC_136000.1, forward strand.
GTTTTTTCAGCAGCGCGGCCTGGGCCTCTTCCTGTTTCTTCTTCTCCTGTCGCTTCTCAAAGTGACTCTTCAGCTCCCTGGGAGGCTTCACAGTGTATTTGTTCACCTGTGGCTTCGGCTCTGTTATCGCATCCTGCATATGCACGCACACAATACATGTACAAACACACACACACACACAGGCGGAGTAAGTGGGAAAACAGTAAGAGAGCAGCGGGGAACATCAGGACAACAGGCATACATATTCATTTATGCATTCATTCATTTTCTAAACCTGATTATTCCTATTCAGGGTCACGCTGGACAGGTTGATAGTCCATCACAGGGCTAACACAGGTAAACATACACTCACAATCACACCTATTGGCAATTTAAAGTCTCCGATCCACCTGACTTGCATGTGTTTGGACTGTGGGAGGAAACCCAGGTAAATATGGAGAGAACATACAAACTCCACACAGAAAGTGCAGCAGTGTAGCTCAGTGGTTACAGCAACAACAGCACTGACCTTGACCTCAGTGACCAGGAGGGGGCACTCCTGCCGGCTCTGGTTGATCAGACACATCTCCTTGACCGCGTAGCCGCTGACACAGTAAGCGTTGTAGCCGGCGCCGAGCAGCAGGCTGCACAGCAGGGTGGAGAAGTCGAAGCACGTGCCCCTCTGGCTCCGCAGCACCAAGGTGGGGGAGAACAGGTACCTGGGCTGGGAGAGCGACAACACACGCTCCCTTTCAGTGTGTCTGTATGTGCATATATACATGTGTATTCAAATGCATGTCAAAAAAACAGCCACTGCGGTTGTTGAAAAGTTTGTTTTCTGCACTAGTGCGTGTTGTGTTTCTGACCGGGTCGACGGGCGGCTCCAGAAGCTCCAGCGACAGACAGTCGGCTACAAAGGAGGCACAACTGTCCCAGCTGTAGAGCTCAGAGTAGGGCAGCAGTGTGGACCGCAGGGTCGTAGACACAAACTTCTGGTTATTAGAAAAAACATAAACAGGTATTAGAGAGACAGACATATGGGTTGTTTCATTGTTTCCTGTACAATGTGGTAGATGTGGGGATTGGGGGTAATTTTGCTGAGGCCCAGGTTTACTCCTGAGCCCATTCTAGGAACACTTCAAGTAGGTGCTGCAGTTTGAGAATGGCTCTTATCTGGATATGAATGTCATAATATATGAACAAATGTGTGAGAGGGAAAGAGAAAAGTAGAGTTAGAGCAAAGCAGATGGAAAAGGGAAAGAGTAGAGGAACAGAAACAAGTGCAAGAAGAAAGAGAGAAGAAAAGAAAGAGAAGAGAGGAGATAAAAAAAAAAAGCAGATACAGTAAGTTGAGAGGCAGGGTATTAGAGTGACATTACTAATGCTAATGTAAGTTAACAAAAATCTGTGTGTGTGTGTGTGTGTGTGCCTATGTCATTTACCTTAACACCACACTCGTTGACAGGGCAGAGCAGCAGAGGTTTGCGGTCGGGGTAGAAGTGTGTGTACTGACAGCGGAAGTGGTCAGCGATGGCCAATAGCCGTCGCTCCTGGTGGGAGTTCACCTTGTAGGAGGCGGGACATTGAGACAGATCCCCTTCCTTTGTCCAGCTGGGGTCAGTTCAGTGAAGGATGGAGTACAAAGATTATTTCAATCAATCAATTAATGTATCAATTATTAATTAATTTGTCGTTCTATTTTTTTGTCTATTTGTCTACCTGTTTGTTTGTTGTTCTGTCGGTCATTTATGCGTTCTCACACTATAGTAGCTTACAGGCTACAGAGAGAAATAATATTCCTACTATCTATTCATTGATTCAAACTTGCTCAAACTCATATCATGTAATAGGTGTTTCTGTGTGAGTGTTCCTATAGGCCCACCATTTTGCAAACATTATTAGGGAGAAATTCCCTCACCGTGTTTATGATGGTCCAGGTAGAAAAACTTATGAGGCAATGACCATATGCCCTACTTACACTGGACAAAAGTGTACCATAAGTTAATGCACTGTGGTAACCTCATCTTGACCCATGGGTCTTCTATTGTCAATAAAGTTTTAGCAACCCTATATACCAGCCTCGAAACAAGCAAGATGTCATGAGGATACCCATTTATAACTGGTATGTAAAAATTGCATTTTCAATATTTGTTCCTTGCTTTGTGTGAATTGTAGAGATTCATTTTTCAAGTGTGTGTGTGGAGTGAGTAACCTCACAGTGGGAGTTCAGGAGTCCCAACATGGATGTTACTGAAAACATCCTCCAGCTCAGCCAGCTCTAGGCTCTCCATCTACTGTAACTTACAGAAACAAAAACAGCATGTCATGTATTTATATGCAGATTTGCTTCAGATTAGACTTAAAGCACACCTAAGTATTACCAAACTGATGGACGTTAGGGGATAGGGTCTATTTAGGCGAGAGAAAAAAAATTATGCTTTTCTGAAAGAAATATTGATTTTTACTTAACCTATATAGGTAGTTGTTTGTTATGATGATAGCCCACTGGAGGTCATAGTTCACCCCCTTTTTATTTACCACTAATGTTACATCACTCATGTAGCTAGCTAACCGTTAAAGTTAAGCTAGGTTAGTTAACCTAAGCTAGCTACCTATAAATTACTTACAGTTACCAACCTGTAGCTGGAGTGTATAAAGTGACATCAGGTTTACTCGTAAGTACAGAGTGCAACCGTTACAGAAGAACTATGAAATTACTCCTTTGGTAAACAGTCTTAAGGAGAAGAATGGAATTTCAAATTAATAGGTTACGGACGGAGTAACAGATGTTTTTTTGGGGTTTTTTTTGCCTCAGTTTACCTGTTGTGCGCGAATGAAACGTGGAGCGCTGTTGCTACTCTGTGTCCATGGTAACAGCAATGACGTTGTATCATGCTGCTTTCCTGTACTGTCGGAAACATATTTTATTGGGGTTAAAAAGAACATGAACGACCCAACAAAGTGGGATATGACTGGGATTTTTTTTTTTTTTACCCGAGTTGCTCTGATAGGATGTTTAGGGGGTGGAGAGCATGGAAGTCGTGTCAACAATTAATGGTACTGTCGTGTGTGTCTATTTTCACTCTCTGTTAAACTTTTAGTTGCGACTCATTTACTGTATCTTTTCCATAAATAGATTAAAACATCAACTGCATGCCTGGTGAGCAGTTTACCCTCTTAGCTATGTGCACCTTGGTTTCTGAAATGAATAAACAGCAACCAAAAAGCACTTGACAATGACTATATTTACCATTTCCGAAGATGAAAGAGGAAATTACGAGGAGTACATGAAGGCAGCATCAGTTTAACGGAAAATTCTCTAGTTTCCACAGATTTTTCTGGATGAGAAGTGCCAGTGGAAGTTGTGCCTTTGAAGTAGGTTGCTGCTAACTTTAGCATATTTGATAAGCATACTGTTTGTCTGTATTGTAAACGCGTCTAGGTGTAAGAGAAACTATCTGAATCCTGCATTATTTATCAGTACTTGCAATCCTGTTGAATTAAGCCAATATGTTCATGAGTATAAAAGTTTACTTGAATTTCAACTTCAACTTCAACTTTCAACTTTATTTGTTCCCGGAGGGCAATTGGTTTTGCAGCAAGACATACAAGACAGACATAGATACAAAACTATAAAGTACTGGGGGGGGGGGGGGGGGGGGCACTGAATGTTGCGGACTCGGGGAGAACAACAGTGGTCCCAAATTGACCTTCCCAATCAAAGAATTGCATACAAAAATAAAGTGCCAAAGTGCTTACACAAATAAAACACGAATAAAGTGCTGAATTCCGGGACATTCATTTAATTTAATTTCTAGTCACGGGAATGACATGAATATTGTTAATCATTCACCCTCTATTGCGTAAATACGTGTGATTTGGAGAAATCAATAGGGCAGTGGGTAGCTTACTGGTACACGTTTTATTTGTCCGCGTGCGTGCGTGCTTGCATACTTGTTTGTGTGTGCGCGCGCGCGGGTTGAGTGAGTTAATTAATCATCCTTGCCAATGCAATGAGTGATTCAGACATTATAAGAGAAGGACCAACGTGTTCTGAGCCGTTGCATGTTTTATCCCCCGGACTGGAGGCTGTAGACGTGAATTTATATGGGCCAGGTAACTTAAAAGCCTGACTGGACTGACCTCATGTTTTCCCCGCTGGCCGGCCCGCCTCTCCCTCCCCCCGACAGCATTAAAGGCCCTCTCTGCATCCTGACCTACTGAGACCAAGACAAAGACAAAGACAAGGTCCCTGCTCTGTCTGCCACAGCTGGAGTAGGAAACATGGGACCCGCGGCAAACTTCTGCTCGGCGCTGCTGGTGATATTTCTGCTGGCGCTTCATCACTCTTCGGGTTTCTGGCTCGTCAACGTCGTCTTCCCTCCCAACGCCCAGACCAGAGTACCGAGCAACAACACTCCGCCGCTCATCATCGGTAAGCAGCTGAGTCTGTTTGTGTGTTTGTGTTCACCTCACCTGGCCGGACATCTTAACCTTCTGTCTGCCTGCCTGATGTTGACAAAGCTAATCCGTTATGCCCCAACAGTACGCACTGTTTTTTTTTTATCATGTTAAATGTCAGATTAATCTCTTTGCTGATATTTTTTGCATGCAACCCCCCCCCCCTAACCCTAACCCCATGCTGAAAGTCCAAAATCAGGCAGTTTGGACACACACAGGTCGATTTTGCCCCTTGAAACTCCAAAGAATCAATAAAATCCCACAGGCTGAGACAAGCAGGGTCTGTCTGGGTTTATAGTCCACTCTGCTCTATATAAGACAGATACTCTACTGTAGTGTGGTTTGATGTTACACAAGACTGTCTCTGAAAACCTTTTTTATATATTATTTATACACAGAGGACTGAAATGGGCCTAAATGTTTGTAAATCTTTTGAGAGAGTTTGACAGTCAACATGTTGCCTAGTAAGCACAAAGTCACAAACACTCACCTAGCTGAATACTATGCACAAAGCTCTCTGTCTGTATGTATGTATGTATGTATGTGTATTTATTTTGGAAATATTTATGTATTATATTGTATCTATCTATCTATCTATCTCATTAGTGGTTGGTTGGTTGGTTGGTTGGTTTATTTATTTGAAGTTTAACAACAGTTAGTGGGCCAAAAGTGAAGGATTTGGGGTTACTGCCTCCATCCCATCTTCATCAGTATGTATTTGTGTTTTGGAGAATGTTGTGACAACAGGGAGAGCTATAAAATAAAGAGGAGATATAAAGAGAGGAGGGGAGGAGATCATCGATGCAGTTGCTGTCCTACAGTCGGTCTGAAGGTTGCAGTTTGGGGTTTTTACCCCTCCCAGGAGACCGACCAGAGTTCAACTCGTGCTCATAACATTATGGTGCAATGGAGTTGCATACATGAGTACACTGTACTCTGTACATTTGACCCTGCATTTCACTGTGTGTCTAAAAAAGACATAGTATGGCCTAGTTAAGCGGGACCGAACCATGCTTCAGATCGGTGGCCTCTCAGTGAGTACAGCTCCCACACCGTGACTGCAGGGGTTCCTCATCTTCATCTCATCTCAGCACTCCCTCTTCCTCTTCTCTTCCTAATTCTCCTCTTCATCTGCTACTTTATTAACATGCCATTACACCATTTGGCAGGTGTCAAACAGCTTTTAGACAACGTGACGCTAAAACTCTTCATTGATATACATTCTTTTAGGCAGGGTTCCTCTAAGGTAAGGTGACCCACCCCACCTAGAGGAGACACTGCCAAGGACATGTTGATATACTTCAGTAGCTTTGGCCAACTGCCTTTGCTCTATGCTCCTTCTCTCCATGTGGTCTGCATTCTCCTGGTGAATCCCAGTCAACCAGGAATCTGGCCTTGCAAGGTCCAACTCAGCCAAGCCATGTGGTCCTCATCTGACGCTGAGGACCACATTGGAAATAATAATGATGATAATAATAATAATAATAATAATAACCTTTATTTGTATAGCACCTTTCATACACAACATGCAGCTCAAAGTGCTTTACATCAATAAAAGGCAGATAAAAGACAGATAAAAAGATAAAATTCATATAAAAGAACAAGCAAAATGCATTGCATTAAAAGAATCAAATCAAGTAAAATAGAAAGATAAAAGAACACAACAAATACTCCCACTTTTAGATGCACATTGTGAGTGAACCCATATGTTTTTCTTTAATTTTCTTTTCCCCTGTCCTTCCTGATTCTACTCTTGATCTGATATTTACGTCAGATCTCACTGCCTAAGGCAGACGAGAATCATAGATTCTCCTCTTGGTCAAAAACCTCACCATCCACAGATGGATGAGAATCATACAGGGTAAAGCTCTGTCCCCCCCACATATAGTGTTCACTCGTGCAAGTAAGCATTACCCGGACAAGACCAATGAAAATTCGTACTTGTCCGTGTCAGCTCTGTTGGGATCCTGAACAGAAACAGTTAAAATGAAGGCTATTTAAAAGCTAAGCTGAAAAGATAAGTTTTTAGCAGTCGTTTGAAAATACTTACAGAGCCCGCCTCTCTAATATTCTTTGGGAGGGTGTTCCACAGTTTAGGAGCATAGTTAAAAAAGGCTGCATCCCCAATCTTCTTTTGAGTGGGGTTTTGTACTTCTAACAAACCAGCAGTAGAAGACCTGAGGGCTCTTGATGGAATGTAGAACAGCAGGGATTCTGTAATGTAGGCCGGTCCTAAGCCATTAAGAGCTTTGTATACAAGTAAAAGAACTTTAAAATCAATTCTAAAGGGCACTGGGAGCCAGTGCAATGTAGCTAAAACCGGAGTGATATGCTCTCGCTTCCTTGTTTTTGTTAAAAGTCTAGCTGCAGAGTTTTGGATAAGTTGAAGCCTCTCAATAGACTTTTTTGGGAGGCCGGTAAAAAGGGCGTTGCAGTAGTCCAGTCTACTTGTAACAAATGCATGAGTTAGCTTTTCAGCGTCTTTCTGGGTTAGGAAGAGCTGCACCTTGGCAAAATTTCTAAGATGAAAGAATGCTGTTCTGGTCACCTTGTTTATATGGGAATTAAAACTTAGATCAGAATCTAAGATAACACCCAGGCTTGTTACTTCTGATTTGATCGAGGGATTCAGGTTCCCAAGTCTTGTGGAGAGTTCTTCCCTTTTGGCTTTGGGGCTGACCAAAAGTATTTCTGTCTTATCTTCATTCAGTTTTAAGAAATTTGTGTTCATCCAATCATTGATAGCCAATAGACAAGTAGTGAGGGAGCTTAAGGCATCTGCATGATTTGGCTCTACAGAAATGTATAGTTGTGTATCATCAGCATAGCTATGGAAATTGACATTATGTTCTCTGATAATATCACCTAATGGAAGCATGTATAGTGAGAAAAGCAGGGGACCAAGACAGCTTCCTTGTGCAACACCAGAAGTTAGATCATGTTTCTCTGATACATGATCTCCAAGACAGATGAAAAATGTCCTCCCTGTAATGTACGTTCTGAACCAGTTTAGGACACATTCAGAGAGACCAACCCAGTTCTCGAGACGATCTATGAGAATATTGTGGTCGATGGTGTCAAATGTTGCACTCAAGTCCAAAAGAACCAGAACTGAGACCCTGTTGGCATTAGTGCTAAGTCGCAAATCATTGACTATTTTGGTGAGAGCAGTTTCTGTGCTGTGGTTGACTCTGAAACCTGACTGAAACTTCTTCAGAATGTTGTTTTCATTTAAAAAGTTGTTAATTTGGTTAGAAACCACTTTTTCAAGTACCTTACTTAAAAAAGGAAGGTTTGATATGGGCCTGTAGTTACTTAGGACCCCACAGTCCAAATGTGATTTCTTCAACAGCGGTTTCACAACAGCGGTTTTAAAGGCATCAGGAAGAACCCCAGTCTCAAGAGATGTATTAATGATTTTCAGAGCAGAGTTTGAAACACTATTGAAAACCCTTGTAAAAAATGTAGTGGGGACAAGGTCAAGAGAGCAGGTGGAAGATTTACTCTCTATTACAATCTTATTAAGTTCTGCAACAGAAATACTAGAAAATGCCCTCATGGATGTTTGACTTTTACAAGGTTGGTTATTGAAATTACCAGCACCTGAAGCGATACTAGCACTGATAGTTGTGAGTTGTGACAGTATTCTAGGATCACTCCCGCTCTCTGTAATGATCTTTGAGAAATGGGCTTTTCTTGCAGCACGTACAGCATTGTTATATGCAGTTAAGGATTCTTTATAAATGCTACGATGGACCTCAAGTCCAGATTTTCTACACTTCCTTTCTGCTGCTCTACATGTTCTCTTGAGCTCATGGACAGAGTTATTTATCCATGGTGATATTTTGCCACTTTTTGACCTTGAGTGGGGCCACTTTGTTCAGTGTATTACTCAGATTGTTATTGAAAGCATCAACCATTTCATGTACTGAGCAGTTCAGATGACATGAGTCCAGTTCTCTTACAAGCTCTGAGAACTCAAGTTCTGCTGTTGCATCTAGGAACCGCTTTTGAGCAACAATTTCTTTCATGTTCCTGGTTACAATCAAATGAGCATCAAAGAAGACACAGTAGTGGTTGGAAACAGAGACATTAGACACTGAAACATTGTCAATCATTAACCCTTTCATCACAACCAGGTCGAGTGTGTTACCATGTTGGTGTGTAGCCTCAGTGACATGTTGAGTTAGTTCTAAACTGTCCAGTAGGTTGATGAATTCCATAGCCTTCGAATCAGACATATTATTTATGTGAATGTTTAGATCACCATTCAAAATGATTCTATCATGTCTGGTGATAATAAGTGATGCCAATTCAGAGAATTCTGGGAGAAAAAATGGTAGTTGCCTAGGTGGCCGATAGAGTGTTAAAATAAGTACTGGAGCTTCAGCCTTGAGGACAAAGGCCAGATATTCAAAAGACGAAAACTCTCCTAGGTCAACCTTTGTACAGTTAAACTGATCTGAGTAGATTGCGGCTATTCCACTAGCATTTAGTAAAGCTAATTTTGAAGTTTTGACAGAGCCTGAACCCGATTTTGAGTGATGAAGGACACATATCCAATTGTCAAGTTGTTTCACACTGCAGCATGGAGAGGGTACGTCTTGCTTATTCTACTGCTAGTCAAAACAGGAATGGGGAAAGTTACAGGCACTGACGTAAAAAGTCTTGGTGGTGGTTGTGATCCAGCAATATGTGTATTGGGTCCCAGCTTGATATGGGAAATTTCATGAGTACCAGCTACACTGTAGCAGGGACCCCAAGGCCATCAGTTGTTTGCTTCTCCGGTGTTGATATCAGCAACGCTGGTGTGACACAGTGCGCTTGGCGCCTCCAGGATGGATGAAGGTGGAGGGGGGCAGGGAGGGGGAGGACATCTGGGAGTTGAAGAGGGGGGGCATGGGCAAGGGGGACGAGGGGGGAGAATTGAAGAGCGGGTGCTGTGGGGGTGGTGGAGCCTGAGGGCTGGCTAGAACGGTGCGGGGAAGGGGTCGGGGTCGGGGGTGAGTTTAAGTCCGGCATTCACCAATTCTTCCATCTTATCTGTGAATCCTAACAGAGGGGAGGCGGGGGAGAGGGAGGGGGAGGGGGAGGGGGAGGGGAGGGTGATCTGGAGCAACAGAGAGCTCCAAGCTGAGGCTGGGTCAGGGACTGGGGCTGTGGTGAGAGTGACTGGTCATCTGTGGGTTGCTGTTGAAGTTGGGACTGAAGTGTGTCAGAGTTGAGTGAGTGTATCCGGGAGGGGGGCAGATGGGTGATGAAGGGAGTAGAGGAGATTGTCCGTTAGTAGTTTCACTCCAGACCCGTTTAGATGGTGGCCATCTGCTCTGAAAAGGTCTCTACGCCCCCAGAACAGGTTAAAGTTATCAATGAAGTTCAGTCCTTTTAAATTGCAGGTTTTGGACAGCCATGTATTCAATCCAAGTAAAAAGTTCAATGAAATCCAGCTTCAGCAGTTCCGACTGCTCTCTGCGAATATCATTTGTCCCCACATGTACAATGATTTGATTCATTTCTGGGTGGTCAGACAGTACTTGAGAGATTTTTTCACTGATGTCACAGACCATTGCACTTGGAAAACAACAAGTTTTGATCATCTTACCGCTTATGTTTCTGATAGCGGCGTCTCCAACAATGAGAATGTCCGGCACAGGTGTCCACTGGGGGGCCAGGCTTCTTGTCCGTCCAAGTCCGTCCGCCTTTGACTTTAACCCTTTATCTGTGCGCACCTTAGTCCGTCGCCGTTCTTCCTTGTGCAAATGATCAATAGTGGTCGCCATTTCTGATTCACACAGATTCAATAGTGGTTCAAATCTATTTCCAGCCGTAATGTCGGGGATGACTGCAGTCTCTTATTTGCATTAGTCTGCTGTCTATTTGTGTGATTATTTTTGGGCTTTGCGCCCAGCATATACCAGTGGGTAGTAGACTCAGTCTGTTCAGTTAGTTTCTTTGGTACTGGTTCAGGTTTACCAAGTTTTGGGAAGGTTATGGAATCATTCAATGCTGGCACTTCATTAGCACTCTGAGCCTGAGTTCTAGGCTGTTTTAACTCACCGACTAAAGACATTGGAAGTGTGTCATGAAGTTCTCTGTCATTTTCCAATGCAAAAATTCTGGTTTCTAGCAGAGCAATCTTCTGTAGCAGTTTATGGCAGTCTGAGCATTTTAGAGATTCCAGAGTGTGAGGAGGCATCGTGCATTCCCGAATGGTGAAAGAGTTTTAAAAATAGGTGATCACGACCTCTGATCACTTTAATCCTGTAGAATTAGTAGTTAACAGGAACTCCCACTCGTATTTTTGTGCAATGCAGCTGGAAAAACAGGAAAATATTGCAAAATTGAAAATAGATAAGCAGGCAGGAGCAAAGCAGAGAGCGTCTGCAGTGCTGGAGGGGCGGAAGCAATATCGGAAATAGGCCTACATGTTGTGTTCTGCTTTCACATGCCATCCTCTGGGTTCATCTCAGAACTTAAGATCTTTGACATTGGGAACTCAAGATGTTTGACATGGCTTTTATATGCAAAATAAATCAGTCAAACAATCAATCAGTCGATGTATCAGTTAAGTCAGTTAGTTTGCGTTCATTACTAATCAGACTTTGAAGTCTGACTCTACAGTACAGTAGAGTAGAGTAGAGTCAGGTTATGACTCATTGCTTGCCTTCAGAGGTCATTGGCCCGGTCTAGATACATACAAACTACTGACCATGTGGTAGAGGAGTTCCAAGCGAGGGACGGTCAGTAAAAGCTATTGGTTTATGGTCTATAGTTGTATTACTATTGTCTTTCTTAAACTATAGGCCGGGGACAAAAAATGGTTCACAGGCCTGCTTCCTATGGAACGCTGTATTTACTTTTCTAACCTGACACTCTTTATGATTAGTGACCTACAGTGTACTTAACCTTTTGGTACTTACCTGGCAATTTGATGAATGCACATGGACATTCATGTTTTATACAGTAGAACGAAACATCAAGTCTATAACATTTTTGTATGTGTGCGTGTGTGTGTGTCCAGTGCCAGGGAACCTGGGGAACCGTCTGGAAGCTAAGATAGACAAGCCGACCCTGGTCCACTGGATGTGCTACAAGAAAACTGAACACTGGTTTCCCCTGTGGATAGACCTCAACATGTTCATGCCCATAGGCATAGACTGCTGGATTGACAACATTAGGTAACACCAACCCCTTAACGTCTGTCCTGTACTGAAGCCTTATGACCTTTCACCCTAAGAAAGCATAGTGGCAGTGTTTTCTATCTACATTTGATCTACAAGTTCACCTTTTTTTTTTACCGTAGTTTACAGCTGTCCTTGCCTTGGAAAATATGTTTTAATTTCCCCTTTCTGTTTTCAAGTAACTAGAATAGGTTTGTTCATTACATTAGACAATGCTTTTTGCAGATAATGATTTGTAGATAATAATATTGGTGCCCATGTCCGTGCCCCAGAATTGTTTACAACAGGACGACTCGGCGGTCATCCAACTCACCAGGGGTGGAGGTGCGGGTGCCAGGATTCGGGCAGACATATCCCATCGAGTTTCTGGACTATAACAGACTGGCTGGTGAGAGAAACACATCTGTTATTGGTTGCTTAGTGGTCTGGGACTTCTGAATTTGAGTCTGATTCTTGATCCTTCCTTGCATATCTCTGTACTGCACACTATCAAATAAGGCAGAAATGTCAAAATTAGGTTCCCTGAAACCCAAAATGCAGTGGCAACTGAGCTGTCAAACATTTGGCTCTGTACTTAATATTAGGGTTAGACCAATATATTGTTTTGCTAATATAACAAGCCAATATTGGCCTTTCATTAAAAAACAGATATCGTTGCCCACTGCCGATATGATGGTGGTGATGGTGGATACGATTGTTTGGAATTATTTGACACGAAAATCATCAAATTCAGACATAGATCATCATCAACATAGATCATCATAAACAAATATTCACCTATAAACGAAAAACAAAATAATGAGAAAATACAGATATATGTTAAGTGTATAGTACTGTATCTATTGTTGGGTGCTGCCTGCCCTTGCTTGAGGTTCATTCAGTCAACCAGAGGGAAGAAGTGGGCCGAAGACTGTGGTTGCGTTCAACAAAAAGTCTCTTTTTTACTAAGCGTGCAGGGTGAGGGATGATGGGAGAAACTGTAACTTAAATTCTTCTTGGTCAGGGTCTCAGCTGGTTGCCAGCTCCGCCTAGGGAAGGAGAGAAGAGGGAGAGTCCGGGTTAAAGCACCAAAAAGGTTCCTCTAGGTCTGTCTCAGACCAGGTACCAGCATCTGGAAACAGTTAATTCCAAACAGAACAGTCCACGGTTCATTCCAACATCACACATCAGAGTTTGATCAACAGCAGCATAGTTCCACCTCTATATAACGGGCGCACACGGGACATGTAGCTGTTTACCGGTACCGGGTTACGAGCTGGCCTGTACTGTATCCAGCTGTCTGGATTCCAGAAAGCTTCAAAGTAGGTCACAGTAATTAGGGGAATGCAGCACACCTGTGGCTGTGTGGCTGCCTTCCCAAGTGCATAGCATTGTAAAGGGGTAGTATCTGCCATCAGTGACCCGCCCCCGTGGCCTACAGTGGTGACGCAACGGAGCATTGGGGTGCCACACTGTTTGTGCATTCACGTGCTATCAGATAAATCGGAACAACACATTTCCAAGTTATGATGGTGACCTTGGTGACCTTTAACCTTCTCAATAGTAATAACAATAACAATAGCAATAGCAAGTTTATTTATATAGCACATTTCGTACACAGGGGTAATTCAGTGTGCTTTACATACATAAAAGCAAAAGGGAACATCCATATATAAAATATAGTTAAAAGAAAGTACAAAGTACATAAAATAGTAATTAAAAAGAAAGTAATATAATTAAAAGATAAGTAATAAAAAGAAAATACAAAGTACATAAAATAGAATAAAAACATAGTGGAAGTAGCCTCGACTGTGTGTTTATATCTATTGGAACACCAAATAGAGAACCATAGAGCAAAAGCCCGCCAATAGAGCCTAGCCATAAGCCCGAGACGTCAGTTCCCCGCTAGGAGTGACTAGAGGTCTACTTCCAGAATTAACGTGCAGTAGGAATAGAGTGCAAGTTTTAGAGCTCAATCGTAGGCACATGAAAAGAGAAATGTTTTTAACCTGGATTTAAAAATTGCTACATTTGGGGCACGTCTAAGATCTTCTGGCAGTTTGTTCCAGTTGCATGCAGCATAACAGCTAAATGCTGCTTCACCATGTTTAGTTTGGGCTCTGGGCTGTACTAGCTGACCTGAGTCCATGGATCTAAGAGCCCTACTCGGTTTATATTCTTTAAGCATATCAGAGATGTATTCTGGGCCCAGACCACACTTTAAAATCTATTCTGTAACTAACTGGAAGCCAGTGTAAAGATTTTAGAACTGGAGTAATGTGCTCTGTTCTCCTGGTCCTGGATAAAACTCTAGCAGCAGCATTCTGAATGAGCTGCAGCTGTTTAATGGTCTTTTTAGGAAGACCAGTTAAGAGACCATTACAATAGTCCACCCTACTGGAAATAAAAGCATGGATGAGCTTCTCTTGGTCATTTTGGGACACCAAACCCTTGATTCTGGCTATATTTTTAAGATGATAGAAGGCTGTTTTAGTGATTGCTTTGATATGGCTGGTGAAAGTGAGATCTGAGTCTATTAGAACGCCAAGATTTCGGACTTGGTCTTTGGTTTTTAGAGCCCGAGAGTTGAGCTGTTTACTAATACTAATTCTCTTCTCTTTGTTGCCAAACACAATAATCTCTGTTTTGTCCTTATTTAATTGAAGAAAATTTTGGCTCATCCAATTATTTATCTGGTCTAAACAATGACACAGAGAGTCTATTGGGCTGAAGTCATCTGGTGAGAGAGCCAGATATATCTGAGTATCATCAGCGTGATTATGGTAATCAATGTTGTTGTTCTGTAGAATTTCACCCAAAGGCAGCATGTAAAGATTAAACAAAAGAGGTCCGGTCTCAACAAGGTGAAAAAATAAAGTTTTGTGAGTCAACAGTAACAAAACACATACACATGCACCTTTATTGCAAGTTTGAAGTTAGCTAGATGAACCTAACATTTGTTTGAATTAAGTTAATCTAATTAGCGTGATTAGCTGCAGGATGTCTGTGTTTGTTTATTGTGTTCCGGGTTTGATTTTCTGACAAAATAGCACATGAACACAACGCTGTTTAGCAGCCGACTTGGAAGTCCCGGATGTCGGACCTTCCCACCAGCATATGAACGCACAATATTCATAGTTCACTGTCTAATGTTTGCCTGTTTTACACCATATGTAAGATCTTCAATGCTCTTTGTAGCTTTACTACTTTGGCACCAACCAAGTAAAGATGATTCAGATCGTGAAGTCTGCTAGTGACTGAGTCTCTTGCTGTGTTTTGCAGGTTATTTTCACACCATGGTGCAACATATGGTCAACATGGGCTACGTCCGCAACGAGACAGTCCGAGGAGCGCCGTACGACTGGAGAGTCGCTCCTAGTGAGTAGCACAAATACACATGCATGCATGAACACTTCGTTTTTTGGTATCCCATAAATCATTTTGCAACCCCCTAACATTATCTCACGACTGCCCTATCATGAGCATATATATAGTGCTAGAAACTGTATTTTTCCAAACATCACTCTTTCTAGCTCCCTCAAATCCTCATAATCCCTAGCCTGCAACAACAAAACAACAACAAAACTACTACTACTACCACTACTACTAGTACTACTAATTAAGTACAGTGTTAAGAAGTGATATAAAGGACAATACTGATTTAATATTTAAACTCCTTATCATTTATTATTATTACACATGATACACTCACATGCAAACCCTGTCTCCTCACCTCTGCCTCCATCCCTCCTCCCGCAGACGAGAACGCAGAGTATCTCTCCAAGCTGCAGGACTTGGTGGAGGAGATGTACGAAGAGTACCAGCAGCCCATCTTCCTGCTGGGCCACAGCATGGGCTGCCACTACGTCCTCTACTTCCTCAACCACCAGCCTCAGGCCTGGAAGGACAAGTACATCAGGGGCTTCATCTCCCTGGGAGCTCCTTGGGGGGGCGCTGTTAAGCCGCTCAGGGTCATGGCATCAGGTAACGGCACCGTATAGACAAGGACAGGGCTGTTGTAGAATCAGTGATGCAGTGGTAAATAGAAAGGTGGGTGAACTATGACTTCTAGTTGGTGGTGATCATGAGGCAAACAACCACCAATATAAACAATCAATTACATTTTCAGACTAAACACAATTTGTTTTTTCTCTCTTAAAATGCTCATTTTCATCAGTTTGATACCATTTAGTATGATGCATACTGTGAATTTTCCTCATAAAGATTTATGCTGACCTTTTTCTCTGAGGTGGCAAAGCAAAAATATCAATATTTATCCTTCAGGGGTCAATAGAACAAAACAAACAAACAAAAAAATTGAAAGAAAATGATTATTACATCAGTAAAGTTCTTAGATTGCCAGTTAGGACCTGAAACTTTACAGGGCAGCTTTAACTTTGTCACACATTCAAATGATTTGACTGAATATGTTCTCTTTGATCCATTTAATTAAGCGCATTCTGCAAAACTGTACATTTTTCCTTGCGTTTTCCTTGTAACTGAAAATAATGTTTTGTTTAACTCTCCCGTATTACGTCCTCCGTCTCGCTGCTCACTGCAGGTGAAAACGACGGCATCCCGATGATTTCCAACATCAAGATCCGCGAAGAGCAGAGGATGACAACGACTAATCCCTGGATGCTGCCGTCCGAGCAGATCTGGCCAAAGGACCACGTCTTCATCTCCACGCCGACCTTCAACTACACCAACCGGGACTAC
The DNA here is from genome assembly GCF_048128805.1 of Centroberyx gerrardi. NCBI lineage: Eukaryota > Metazoa > Chordata > Actinopteri > Beryciformes > Berycidae > Centroberyx > Centroberyx gerrardi. Next base: position 27,180,200 of record NC_136000.1, read on the forward strand.
CGGCGCTTCTTCACGGACATCAGCTTTGACGACGGCTGGTAACTAACAGCTTTAACGTTATTAAACAATCAGAAATTGGACCTCCATTCTCCAAAAGAATCTTCATCTGTGCCACTTTTCACTTTAATTGCAGAGAATTTACTATAATCCTGAAACCAACCCAAATACATTCTTGTGAACACAATAACTCAAGAACAATTAACAGTAGAAACTTCATACTTACACTACAGGTTCTCCCTATAGAGTAGATGAACTGATTTGAGCATCTTGCTGCATAAATAGGTTTGGTTCATGTGTTCCTGCTATTGTAGTGCAAAAACTGCATTGGCTTAAGTGTGCAGAAATCATTTCTTCATAACCACTGTTCTACATTTGATTGACATCTCCTTTTATTATCATTCCTTTTGATAAATCCCTTGTCCTGCTGTTTTCTCCAGGTACATGTGGGAGGACACCAAGAACCTGACTGCAGAGCTGCAGCACCCTGGGGTGGAGGTGTGGTGCATGTACGGCGTGGGGCTCGCCACTCCGGTGACGTACATATATGACGAGGGGTTTCCCAACGCCGACCCGGTGGACTTTATTTACGCTGACGGGGACGACACTGTGGACAGCTTCAGCATGAGCCTGTGCAAGCGCTGGGTGGGGCAGCAGGAGAAGCCGGTCCACGTCACAGAGTTCAGAGGGATGCCCCACCTGGATATAGTGTTCCACGACAAGGTGCTCAACCAAATCCAGCACATCCTGGAGGGCAATTCAGACACCCCCGAAGAAGTCGACTGCAGACCCGGAACAAAATAGCAGACAAAATGCATTTCAGTATTTGGAAACAGAAAACACAAAGGAGTGCTTGATTTGTACGTAGCTGGCACTTTTGAGGCTGCTCAAGTGTCAAGCAAGTAGCTCTAATATTTAAAACCTAAAGTCTTGTCCAGGTTTTATTAGCACCTCCTCACAACCCAATCAAGTGCAGTGGCTTGAATCCCAAGCCACTCTGGACTAGCATGTGATCCAACCCCGACCCCTTGGCCCATAACCTTGATCCCTAATCTATGGGTATGGGTTTGACCCTGACCTGCTTTCTTCCCCTTCTGATAGTGTGGAGAGATGTGATCAACTGTAATGAAGTCTACTTTGATTTATCTACCTTATATTTGATGGTGATTATGATAATGATTGTTATTTATAATAATCATAATAATAGGCATATTTTCTCTGTTATGATGGTACATTTCACAAGTCATGTACTGTAGCGATCACAAAGTGACAAACAGAAATGTCAATCAGTGTGTGGTTTTATCTCTTTGGCTAAAGCCAATTTCATTGTTTCATTGTGTCTTTACAGTGCCACTCAGACAAAACCTCTGCTATCCTGGTTTGTTTTCTCTTGATGAATGATTAATTGTCTCATTACTTGTAAAACATGACATGGGCGAGCTGAACCATGCCCTACCACTGCTTACAACTACTTCTGCAGCCTCTCCCCCTTTACCTCCCACCCACCCACCAATACCTGCACACACACACACACACCCTATGAAAAATCTCTATATTACTTTGGTGTTCCCTAGGTCTGTGTCTGTGGTAATCAATAGTTAGGTTATAGTGACCATATCAGTATATTTTATTTCCAATTATGTCAGTAGAATATTATTATGAAGACTTATAGTTTTGCTGTGGTATTTGTATATCATTGTAAAAAAATATATTATAGGACTGCTTTTCTTCAGGGCACATACACATGCATAGTCACATATACAGTAGGACTTGTGGTGTGAACTGTGAAGTGATTTGAATGTTTTATACTGCCATGTATACATGCCGAATTTATTTTAATGTTTCCAGTGAAATAAAGCAGCTTTTATTACAAACTGGCTGGTTGCTAAATGATTCGTGCTTGGATCTGTTTTAGATTTTAGATTCATGACAAATCCCAATCTCCTCCTTTTGCGTTCGACTACATCTGAGGTCGATTACTTGATTACTTCTGACTCGACTGTTTACGTTGTGATGCTGGGTGGATTGCTCTGTGCTCTGTTTTGAGCCTCGTGATCTTCCTCTTCTCCACTGGTCTTGGCCAACGACGGAGACGGGTGTTTTTATATGGTCGGGAAACAAGCGAGGGCTGCCTTTAGCGACTTGACAGCAAACCAGCAAACTCTGTTACATGTCTGCAGACACCGGGAAGGCAGCCGTGACCGTTTGGTTATGAGACATCGGGAGCTATGGCGAGTTGGCACCGGATAACCGCCTTCTCTTCGCTGCTCCAAGTCGGTTTGTTGCTGCTGTTGTCGGCTCGGAGCATCGGGAGACCGCTGGAGAAATGTCTCAACGGCAACTCCTGTCAGCCCCAAAGACCCCCCGTGGTCCTCAGTAAGTGTATTCCTCGTTCACATCGTTATTTTTAGTCTATCTACGCAACTCACAGTGTTTGTACTTGGTTGCTCTCGCATCTATTTCCAAGTAATTCCGATTCAGCAACTGATTGCCCACCTCAGCCAGCTCATCAGCTAGCCATAGGAGCCGCTCTGTCTTGTATGGAAAGGCGCCAGGCCAAACTCTATTCAAAATTGAGGCAGTTTAATATGGCCTTGCTTATCGGCAAAGGTACGTACCCTATAAAATAGGACTCCAAGGGGTTTTGAGTCGGTAGCCACTCTTCAGTTCGGTTTATAGATAAGCCCCCAAGCAGCACTTAATAAATAAATAATAAATAATATTTCAACTTTTACAATTGTTTGGCCTGGCATTCCCATTATCTTCGTCCACCAAAATACCCCGCGGTGGGCGGTAGCGAGCAGTGTGAAAAAGTTAAATTTTATGGAAATAAATGCAGCTCGGTGGATTATGTGTGTGCCGAGTTGAGAACGGGTTCCTGACGAACAGGTCTTGGGTCACATTTTAATGGGGGATGTACATTTGCCGGTAAGTGAGGCCACATTAAATTTCCATATTTCTGAATGGAATTTGGCGTAGCGTTCTTTCCATACAAGAACGCGTCACGTGTTGAGGCTTTTCATCAGCCAGACACAAGTAATGAGTACGTACTAGTATCGTGTATGTAGTACGTTAAGAGGTATTTGCGAGGAATTCACATTTCACTTATAGCTGTGTATCCTGCAACTTTTTCCGACGAGTTATTACTTTATTTCCCGGATGTGAGCTGTTTGGCTTGATTGTTTACAGTCAGAGCAGCTCGTCATATGACTGGAACAGAATGTGACCCTCCAACACTGCAGCCAGTTGCCCAATGGAAGTTCCTAATATAGTGAATAAGAAGCCATGCTCTCCACTTGTCTATACGTTGTTTTGACCATACAATACATCTCTATCATTTGCTTTTTTTTTTTTAATCTGCAAATTCTAGCCAATTCTCAGTTTACAACCCAACTCAGGTTTCACAACTTCAAAGATAATGTCAGTATCTCCTTGTATGATCCTTCTTCCACTTTTTCAATAAAAAGCCCTCTTATTTGCAGAATCCTTATCTTGTGTTTGGCCAAGTTACAACCACAGCCCATGTCTGTATACATGACTGTGTGATAGGAGTCTGTGTAGTTTGACCCATGGCTCTGCGGCTTCTAACTTGTGGTTAACAGCTTGTGTGTGTGTGTGTGTGTGTGTGTGTGAATATAGCGCCAGACATACTTTATTAGTATACTTGTGCATGTGTTGACACTTCTCAGCACATAATGTGAATACGTGATTCCAGAGCCTCACCAATACAGTCCCTCCCTGATTTGTGTTTTTTAGTTTTAAAAAATTCAAAGCCTGAAGAAATTCCCATCCATAGTATGCTTTAGCTCAGAGGTTCTTACATGTTTTCATGTCACTGATACCCAAATAGACACATATTAGGCCACAGACCCCCATTTGATAACATTTTGTCGCAGTAAGAGACCCCCTCCACCCCCTCCTAAGGGGAAGATTTTTTTTCTTGTTGATTTATTTAGTATTGAATTGTGTAATTGTTTACACTGTACACATGGAGATTATAGTGGTGAGAGTGAAACCTATGGTAACAATAATCAAATTAAATGATAGTGCCACGCTTGAAAAGAAACAAATGTTGAAATGAAAAGCATTGTTCCCCTGTTCTGCTGTTAATCAGTGAGTCAGACCTTAGTTTACAAATTCTCATTGTCCTCCCTATCTTAAGCTATTTGATGTTGTTGATCTATTTTGTTATTGGCCTATCTCTTCCTGCTGCTGTCCAAAGGTTGGGTTACGACCACCCACAAGTGGGTTACAGTATTGTTCTTGCTGAGGGTTTTCACTGGAAAATCTATTTTCTGTGTGAAACAGCTATGCTGCCATAACATGTCCCTGCAATTTAGGTTGAATAACATTTAAAAAGGTAGTGGATTAGAGTTTTAAAAGGGAAAGATTTTGTTAGATTACCCTAGAAAATGCCCCACAAAAATCAATTTAGGTCCAGAGATAAATGTGGGTCCCCCCCACATGTGTGTCTTTAATCAAATACAACTGGCTGGTCCTGTGGTTTAATGTATTGACGGGCCAGTAGGGGCAAACTTTAATCCTAATCTCTGCTATTGAACAAATCAAAGACAAAAGCCTGTGTTGGGCTTTTGTAAGGCCATTTTACATGGACAGAATCTAAATGGGCACCAGGCCTGTTACACAATGTAGATAACTGCATCAGGAAAATGAGTGTAGTCATTAATTATTGATAAAACTCCATCCATTGGCCTTGCCTGGAAATACTGCTAATGTATTGTGGTGTCTAGGGATGGTAAGCGTGAGATAATCACTTAACAGCAATGTATTACTGCCTTTGGCCTTACTTATGTAGGTTAATGTAGCCTTATTCATGTGATTCATGTTTACATTATTGGCAGTATCTCAAACTATGGGCTGGGACCCCAAAGTGTTGCTGCTGGTAGGTACCTTGCTGTTGTAACACTTTGTCCATATTGTTCTTGCAGTTCCGGGGGACCTGGGAAACCAGCTGGAGGCGAAGCTGGACAAGCCCAGTGTTGTGCATTACATCTGCTATAAGAAGACTGACACCTTCTTCACTCTGTGGCTCAACCTGGAGCTGCTGGTCCCTGTAGCCATAGACTGTTGGATAGACAACATTAGGTACGATGTGTGTGTGCCTGTTTGTATTGGTCTTTCTCCATTCATTCATCCATCCATCCAGTTATATGTCAGTTCAGGCAGCGGTGGCACCATTGCAAATCCCTGGAGGGGCTGTCTATGGGACATGGGTGTAGGTGGAAGGGTAGATGACCTGGTTGACATAGAGTGGAGTACACAGTTATCAGCCTACACTGAATAAACTAACCTTTGAATCCCCCACTTGTCAACAACATACCGAGGGAGAGAGAGAGAGCATTCCTTTGATGTCTCTATCAGCTAAATAAGACTTGCAAGTCAGATATTGAGTTTTTAGGTGCATCAAAAGCTGAAGTTAGTTGGATTTACAAGAGCACAGTTTGGGAAGTTGTTAGAAGAATGAGGTAGTGGGTAGTGGGAATATTTACCACCACTTTGGTACCACTAATGTGTCTGTTGCCTTGTAGCACGAAATGAAAGTGTATGGTTTAGAGTGTGCTTACCACATTGACACTGTGTGTGTATGTGTGTGCATGTGTGTGTGTATAGGCTGATCTACAACAAGACCACCCATACCACCTCGTCCCCGCCAGGCGTGGACATTCGCGTCCCAGGGTTCGGACAGACGTATTCAGTGGAATACCTGGACCCCAGTAAACGCAGTGTGGGTGAGTTGGAGGGCCCCAAAACCTAGTCACACACACACACACACATACACAAACACAGAGAACATGAGTGACTCGAATGAAGAAAAACTCTGGTCACATTATGAAAAGAATAATACCACACATGGATCACATTTTCACATTTGTCAGTGTTGATTTGTTGATGTCTTGGCTGAGGGACTGAAATTGATGATGCTCTGTTTTGACTGTGTGTGTGTGTGTGTGTGTGTGTGTGTGTGTGTGTGTGTGTGTTTCTCCTAGGCATGTATTTCTTTACTATAGTGCAGGCGCTGGTGGAGTGGGGTTACACCAGAGACGATGATGTCAGAGGAGCTCCCTACGATTGGAGGAAAGCTCCCAGTAAGAACACACACACACACACACACACACAGCCTTTACCTTGCCTTTACCCTAACAGTCACCCAGAAATGAACTCTATGAATGATTTTCCTCATCTTTCTATCTTTGTGATTCTTTTTGGTCCTCATAAGGATAGAAATACAAGGACACACACAGAGCTTACTAGCTGATGTTTGGATAAGCTGCCTTCATTCCTTTTTAAAGCCACTGGCACATTTACAGCGACGCTTGGCAGAAACAGAGTGACAGAGTGTGTTTCTGCTGCTATAGACAGATTTTTTAGTCAACATGTAAAGAATTCAAAGAATTGCTTAGTATTGTTTATTGTAAGGACTGCTAAGCATTTAGCCTGTCAGTCAATGTGGATGACATAGTGAGGTATGAAGAACAAAAATATAGGATGATGGTGATCATAAATGTTATCAATATTGTCCATTTACACAGGGTTGCCAGGGAACCATGGGAATTTTATAGGTGTATTCCAGACAGGGAAAGTCAGGGAATTTCAAATTATCTGGAGAAGTCCGGGAATATCAGGGAATTTTACAAATGGGTCACTTAACAGGAATATACCAGAATGTGTTTTCCAACTTGTTTCATACATTCATTGCATTAGATGGTGGTTTTCAGCCCAACTGTGAAACCAAACCAAATAAACAAATAAAATAAAAATATAAACAAACCAGGAAGGAATCAAATCTATAAGTCTGGGAAGTGCTCCAACTTAGGAATGTAAAGTCATGGAATTTCACATCAGCAATGGGAGACCTGTTCCCACATCTTTAATGTCTTGTCTCTCTCTTCCAGATGAGAATAAGGAGTATTTCCTGGCGCTGCAGCAGATGATTGAGGAGATGGCGGAGAAGGCCGGGGGGCCCGTGGTGCTGATCGCCCACAGCATGGGCAACATGTACACCCTCTACTTCCTCAACCAGCAGCCCCAGGCCTGGAAGGACCGATACATCAAAGCCTTCGTCTCCCTGGGCCCCCCCTGGGCCGGGGTGGCCAAGACCCTCCGCGTGGTCACCTCTGGTAAGAGATGGAGACGGGGTGGGTGGGTGGGGGGGTGCATGTGTGTGTGTGTAGGCCTAATATATGCCATTTGGAGGATTCAGATCTTTTGCTTGTATCAAGGCTGTTTGAATGGGGATGGTGCTGGGATGCAGAACTCACTGCCTGGAGCTGTGTGGGACTCTAAGAAGAAGAAATACAAGTCTGAGGAGTGTGTAGTTTACTGATGTCACGTTACATGATTTCTGGGTAATGAAGTCCTTCAAACGTTCAAAAATTCAAACAGTTAACTCTCGTTAAGTTGCCTAGTGAAGCTTTAAATGATGTGATTGCTTACTTGCTCTCACATCCAACCTAGATTTCTACATAAGTGCTCACCCAAAATTGCACAGGAGACAGTTACATCAGATCCTGTGTATTGGTAAATGCTTCTCTGCAGAATCAAACCCCTAACCCCGACATTACAAGGCACTATATGTCAACATGTGTTAGACACTCTCTGTGGTTAGCAGGCCTGTTCCTAAGTCCCCACATAACAGGAGAAGTATGTTTTAAAGAGTAACAAGGCGAGACCAAACTGGGTTTGGGTCCTGGGCTGAAAAGTTTCAGTTCAGTTTCAGTTCTCTTTCACCAGTTTCTGTCTCTCTCTGCCTGCAGGTGATAACAACCGTATCCCAGTGATCAGCCCTCTAAAGATTCGCTCCCAGCAGCGCTCTGCCGTCTCCACCATCTGGCTCTTCCCCTACGCCCACTCCTGGCCCAAAGATCAGGTCTGTGTGTGTCCACAAATTATTTCTCTCCTACCAAGAAGATGTATCCCTCCCTGCCTGCCTGTCTTTCTCTCTCTCTCTTTTTGTCACACTCAGTTTAACTTCTTTCTCTCTCCCATTCCCCTTATCCACCTCTCTCTCTCCTTCCCCAATCTTCAATAGCAGTCATCAGTTGATAGTTCCAAAAATGAAATTTAGCAGCAATCCTTCAGCCAACGCAAAATCAACAAGAACAAATACTGACAGATATTAGTACACACTAGGGTTTGACTGATAGGGGTTTTTCAAGGCCGAAAGCAATATGTCTGGATTGAAGCTGCCAATATTCAATCTTTTGAAATTTGACCATTTTCATGCCAGAAAAAATTACAAGGATTCAGTGATTTTTGCAGAATTTGATCCTTGTCAGGGTGGGAAAGCCTGACATTATTTAGACCATCATGGGACACTAAAACTCTCCATTGAAAGCCATACTGATGAAAGTCTTTTGGGTGGGTTAGCAGCTCCTTCAGGCAGGGTGAGACACGTTTCATTTCAGGTTTTACAGACTGTTGAGTAAAATCCTCCCACGCTACACTGATTTCTCCGGGCCAGTATCCAATTTATATTAAAAGACTAATATCATTGATGTGGATGAAGATTATTTCTGGTTAAAATGATTTAGTGCGTTGTATCTTTTTCTTCTTTAGCATTTGGTTTACCCCTGTTGGGGACACAAAACGCAATGAGTCGAAGCAACCCATAGAATCAAATAATTAAACGGTCATTTCTTTCCCAACCACACCCCAGGTTCTGATCCAGACGCCCACCACCAACTACACGGTGCTGGACTACAAGCGCTTCTTCTCGGACATCGGCTTCGAGGACGGCTGGCAGATGCGCGAGGACACGGAGCCGCTGGTGGCCGACCTCAGCCCCCCCGGTGTGGCCGTCCACTGCCTGTACGGCAGCGGCGTGGCCACCTCCGAGGCCTTCCAGTACTCCGACAAGTTCCCCGACGTGGAGCCCACGGTGGTGTTCGGGGACGGGGACGGGACGGTGAACCTGCAGAGTGCCACCCAGTGCCGCCGGTGGGTCGGGCGGCAGAAACAGCCCGTCACGCTGCTGGAGCTGCCGGGCAACGAACACGTGAACATGCTGCTGAACTTCACGACCGTGGCTTACATCAAGACCGTGCTGTTCCCGCCGTGACGCGCTCTCACACACACACACACACACACTACAACATTACAACGGACGGCTCTGCTACACACACACACACACACACACACACTACAACATTACAACGGACGGCTCTGTTACACACACACACACACACAGCCATGTGCAGGACAGACAGGACTGTCTCCTCTCTCATCCCTCTCTCTGAACCTTGACTGCTTTACTGTCCCCTTGTTCACTGATCAGGAAAAAGTTTAGTATTGAAATTTTGTCTTTTAAATTCAATTTTACAGCTGTAACGCCACAATATATGTTAATGTCAAATTGTTTACTGTTGAGCAGAACCAAAACAAAATGATTTTTATATGGTCTATTGGTGATTTTTAAAAGAATCCTAGATTTTACCTGCCTAATCCACATATGCTAGGATGGATACTGGATACATACTGCATCCAAGGTATATGTAATGGCAAAATCCAGGGATATATGTGCCACTGTTACCAGTCAAACTGAGATGTTTTTATTGATGTTACGAAGGAGACTTCTTGGCTTTAGGCTAAAGGCTAAAGCACACGTGTCTTTCTTGTCCAGTGCAGTAGGTCACACGTTGCAGTGCTTAGTATATCTTTATAGCTTTTAACAAAACTAATCAGGATGTTACCACAACGACTTGCTTCGTTTCCATGTGTCATTTGATTGCTAATCTTTTTTTATTATTATTGGTAGTGACCCTTTTGTTGATCATGTTTAATTTTGCATGCAGCCAAGCTGATGGCTGAATTCCTGATAATCCTGTGGCTTTCTTGTTTTTATTGTGCGGTCCATGTTAAGTGTCGAGTCGGGATGCTGAAGGACTTTCATCATACCTGGGATCAAGTAGTTGATGTTAGCTGTTTCAGGTCCATTCAGACTTATCAGGTATTTCAACAGTCTCAAGAAACAAAATTCACATTCTGCTCCAGAGATTTTTCCCCTTCTTAAATGGCCATATCAAATGCTAAATAAAAGTGAGGGGCTCTATTGACCCTCACTTTTATGCATCTCCGTACATTTTCCAGGGAAGACTCACCTGATCTTTCCCTGTCCCACATCCTCTGATCACATTACCTACACTCAACACGCAACTGCTGCTTACCTCTCTTTCTTGTTCAACTTATTTCACCCTGCACTCCTACCGTAGCTCCATCCAGTACAGAGGAGGAGTGTCCCATTCCCTCTCCTAGCCTGAAACTAGTGACATGGGTTTAACTACTGTTCTTTGCCCAGGTGTGGTTTGAACCAGGGGGCTGGACAGGCTGGATTTACACATGGATTACGCATGGATGATGGGACATTTAACACTTTTTAGTCTGATCTTTTCGTTCTTGTCCCTCCTGTTTAAACATGAAAAGTTCAGATCGGTGTCATGTAACGTTAAAAATCTAACTTTCTGTCCCTGTGGAAATGCAGCCAGAAGCCCTCCAACCTGACTGACTGTACTGTGCCATTCGCCCCTTGCCGGGCCAGACCAAGATGATATACTATAAATATCATAATTGCTGCGAACTATCATGAGCGGTGTGTCATGAACATGTGCTGCCTTCTATTGAGTAAAATGTTATTTAAAATATTGCATTTAGCCTTTGACTTTTCTTTGTTCGCTGCATCCCTCTGGATAACTGAACTTTAGTGGAAATGTGAAGGAAAACACAACCCCCTTGGCTGTATTGAATGACAACAAATCAGCTAGTGCATGTACATGGTGACTAAGAAGGCAAGATGCAACTTGGGGCAGGAAACACTGAGGTTTCAGTACCGATTATGTGTACAACTTCCCATCAGTGAGGTTTCCACACGTCACACTTTGAGATGTGCAGCTGCTCACACATGCATCGTCATTCTCGTTTCAGTTGTGAGGGTTTTTGAACCGAACCATTCTGAAGCCTAAATGCAGCATTGAGGATTATTATTGTAACTGTCCTATACATGCTTTCATAAAATCAAAAATAAGTAGTATAAAACTCTAAAAACAACTTTATTTACATGTAGAAAATTTGGAAACAGTGTTTTAGTAAAAATATATATCATCATCATATTGCTTTCCTCATTTTGGTGATTGAGGCTTGATTGTCATGCCACAGAATTGGAATGAGGGGGACAAGCATTCATATGTAAATCAATGTCCTTCAATAGTTATGCTGCAAGTACACTAAAAGAGAGAGAGATATTGGCCCGTTAGTCAACTTACTGTTAAGTGATGAGAACACAGACACCAAAATCATCCATGTGTCCCTGGTACATCATTGGCTCTGGTGCTCCATGCTAACACTTTAGCATACAATATAGCTGATGTAGTCAGCTATTATTGGAGTCAGTTATTTTTGGAACCATTTCAGATGAGCGACCATGTATTCATCCGCTGCACAGTGGTAGTTTAAAAGAGTTATTTTTATTTCATGTTTTTTGTCAACTTTATCAATCTCCAACACAAAACTGCCAGACATGGTCACATCTAATTTAAAATTACTTACCATTTAGCTTTAAAGCTGCTACAAGTTCTCATTTTCTCACTTTTGACATAATGCTAGTCACCTACTATCACTCAACATAGTGTAGCTAAAGTGTTAGCATGGAGCACTGGAGTGAGTAATCTACCAGGGTCACATGGATGATTTATGTTAAAGGTTTATGTTCTCGTCACTTAACAGGTAAGTTAAGCATCAGGCCAATCCCCCAAAAACTTGGAATATCCCTTTAAGGTTACCAAAGGCTGCTTGATGATGTCGTCATTGAAGTCAGTATTGCTATAGTATAGTTCATGAGACTCAGATAGGTGATAAGTCACTATAATCCTTTCAGTCAACACTTGATTGACAGTGTGTCTCAGGCATTGTTTGTGTATAAGTACACGATGCCCACTTCAAAAACATCCAAATTCTACAGCATCCAGTTTAGGCGTACTGACGACCTACTGTGATGACAGTGATACAGTAGGAAATGTACTTTCTCTCCATTCTTGTTCTATGGTCAGATCCCACTTTAAGGTCTGACTCGGCCCTTCTGGGCTATAAGGGGTCAGGAGTATAGGAGGGGGGAGAAGAAGAGGAGTAGGATGGAAGGAGGTTTCTGATTTCATATAGGAAGCAGAGGCTCTTCTCTAGTTCTATGGAGAAGCAGAAGGCCTTGTTCCTTGCTTTGCACTGCAGCTCATGACTTGACATGACAGATCTCGATGTGGCTTTTCAGGGTTTCATGTTTTTTTAGACACAAAACTCCTATTTAAATCAAATTCTGGCCCCATCATTCTCTTCATCATGTCAGGTTTTAGGGCTCCAGAGGGAAGCTGAAGGTCTTGTTTCCCGCTCTGCAGCGCAGCTCCTCGCAGTCCAGCCTCAGCAGAAAGGGCCCCTCCTCATGGTCATCCACTAGACTCTAAACAGTTCAAAGAAACAAACATTTCTTAACCGTGATAAGCCAATAAACTGTGTACAAAGTTGTCCAGGGTTTCAGTCCAAACTACTTTGATTAAGGCCAAGACAAACCAAGAGTGGACCTAGTTTGTCCAAGTCAAATCTGATTTGTGACCCATACGAAAACAGTAGGAAAATGATCCCAATTGACCTCATAATGATCGTCAGGAGTGTTTTTCAGCATAATACACAATATGCAAGAAAAAGATCTTAGGATTTAGACATCATTTTTTGAGATATTTGAAGTTAACGACAGTGACATGACGTTGCAGTAGAACTGAACACACTGTGACAGGTCAGGGTTAGGGGTCAGAGGTCAGAGGTGAATCCCAGGTTGGAAAGCAGAGGGATGTCCCAATACCTGCAGCTCCTGAAGACACTCCTTCATCTGCTCTCTCACGTCTCCAACACACCAGGCCAGACTCACATGGAAAGATGGATCCTAAGAGGGGAGAGGAGAATGACAGAGAGGTAGGAGAGGAGATGCAACAGGAAAGAGAGGCAAGTTATTGTAATAATGTGGTTATGATGATAAAATAACAGATATGAATGTGCACAGCTTCAGATTCTTGTGGTCGATTATTCTGTAGTTGCAATGACTGAAAAATGATTCAAAGTTAATTCATTTTTATGTGCTTGGTGTGTGTATTATAGGTATTATTAGGGATGCATTGTGTATTAGGCATAAGCAGAGTGTTCTTTATCTTTGTTTAATCTGATTTCAATACACTTAATATTGTTTACAGGCTAATTGATTTTCCTTTACAACTGAGAAACTTGGTCATAGCTCTTGTTTCATTCTTTATACTACAAAGCATGTGAGTGATGATTTTTTTTGGATACATCCCATATGATGTTGAGGCTGTCAGACACTGTGGTTATGATGAGTTGACCAGTAACCTTATAGAAAGTGTCCAGGCGAAACTCTGTCATAGTTCTGTCCACCACTCTGACCAGATCGAGCAACTGAGCATGCCCAGAAGACACTTCCATCCCCAGGAACGTCCTGTAGGAGACAGACAGACAAAAAGGTTACAGACACATAAAAAGGCAGCCAGACCATAAAGAAGTGACAGGGAATTAAAATAGAAACATAAATCATAGAAACAGGACAAACACACACAGGCATGTCAGGGTCCAAAATGATCCAAAGCAATTGTTTACTAGCCTTTAGCAGGTAGATGATATGAGAGAGAGAGAGAGAGAGAGAGAGAGAGAGAGAGAGAGAGAGAGAGAGAGAGAGAGAGAGAGAGAGAGAGAGAGAGAGAGAGAGAGAGAGAATATATCAATGATATGATATCTGGACCCAAGGAGTCTATAAGCATCTTGACTGTACCTGGTCCTCTCAGCATTACAATAGACCCTCAGTCTTCCTGCTGAGCACGCAAACCTGGCAACCACAAACACAATCAGTCAGTTTCCAGCTGGAAAAAACAATTCCACCATAATCAGCATCAGATGTCATTTTCATATCTCATTACTGCATACTTCTTTTACTATCCCACCCACTTCAATGCAACTAATGCCCCAGGCTGCTGCTATAAATGTGGTCTTAAATCAACTTGCCTGGTTCGACAAATATTATATAGTTATAATTACAGTTATACAGTCATAGCTTGGCAAAGACTGCAGGGTTCCTACACATTTTCAGTCTCAAAATTCCATAGATTTTCCAGACCTTCATTTCTTGGCCCTATTTGAAAATGTTTAGAGTTTGACACATGTGGTGTATACAGACAATGGTTGGGTAATATCACTGTCAACTAGGCCATATACAAGTGAAGATTATTAATCACGGTATGTGACAATATTTTTTCCAAACTTTCCCATACTTTTTGTACAAATTCCCAAACTTTCTAAAACCTGAAAATGATCAACTTCATTTTCCATACTTTCCAAGACTTTCTCACCATCCCACTTTAAATATGAACAAATCGTCCCCTGTATACAGGCGATGGGTAGATGAACTAACTTCTTGCAGCGGGCCAGGCCGGCCCGGAGGCTCTGTGTGAAGGGCTGGATCCAGTGGTGCCTCAGCACCACCGTCTGAGACAGGCTGAGGTGGAACTCCTCCTGCTGGTTCAAAGCCACACCATGCGCCCCTGCTGCCGACAGCAGCTCCTCCAACAGCTCCCCAAACTCCTCCTCAGGATGGTCTGATGTGGAGAGGAGAGAGAGAGGGAGAGGGAGTGAGAACGATAGAGAGAAAAGAGATTTTTGTGGAGAGAGAGAGAGAGAGAGAGTGTGAGAGAGAGATAAATAGAGAAAGAGAGAGACTGTGTGTGTGTGTGTGTGTGTGTGTGTTTGTGTCTGCTATGGGAAGGAAAAACTGCCAAAATAAGTTGTACTTATACTGCAAACTATATATATATATATATATATATATATAACACAAATGCGTACTCCAATCTGTCAACTTGAAAATGCATGCGTGTGCGATATTATTTGATGTATTTTGCAGTTGCAAATGCACAAAATACATTTTGCATACGCATGCATATGATGAGCTATGATCAATATTTCCTTTTGTGAATCATTAAAAACATCTGCAGCCATTTTGGCACTGACCTCCCACAGGAAATCAGCATGTGCAAATAGCTACAACTGCAAAATACATCACAAGTTTCCAAATTGTATCGCACACACATGCACTTTGCTCACATCTTATAACACAAGTACAACTTATTGTGGCAGGTGTTTTTTCCCATAGTACTCTGTGTAGGTCTTACATGGGAAATAGACATAGGTGGCCCAGTTCCCTCTCTCATGTTGGAAGGAGCGGATGCGTCCGCCGTGAAGAGAGCTGTCCTCCGTCTGTGGGTCCGCCTCCTCTGGGAACATGGCCAACAGGCAGCCCGGGACAGGCAGCCTGACGGAAACACGGCCCAATCAGAGCGGTACATTTCATTTATAGTATGTATTTATATAGTGGGGTAAATTATGATAATAGGAAGCATGTGGTATTTTTATAATATGCAGCACTTGGTTTGGTTTGAGTGTGTTAGGGTCCTATGGAAGATATCACAAGATTCACTTTATAAAATAGGCCACTAACAGGATATTTTTAGTGGATGATGCCCTGGGTTTAAATGAACCTTTGAGGGTGAATGGACAGTGCAACAGTTTTCTGCACTACTGACAGCGGTTGGTCAGTTTAAATTTGAAAAAGGGGATTTCCTGGAAATAAAAGAGGATGCATGTTATAATTTGTGTACACAGGCACCATCATGACAGTACAGCTCCTGTATCAAGAAAAAACTGATAGAACATGTTGGTCAGGCTATAAACTGCAGTGAAAGAGATCAACTGTGAAGTGATGAGCGGGCATAAAGTCTGAGAAATAATAAAATACAGCTTGAATACTGTGGATGTACCCAAGAATTCCACAGCAGCAACTTCCCCCTCAAATCACTCCTAGCTTGAGATGGCCAGACAAGACATATACTGGTGTATCACTGGATTTGGGTTAGAATCAAATTAAGCTTACTACAGCTATATAGGCCAGGAGCTCTCAGACGTTTTCAAGTCACAAACCTCCACATCTTTGTTGTTGTTGATTTAGTATTGAACTGTACAACTGTCTAGTGTCTACACTGTAGGTAAGAAGAGAACAGTGGTGAGAGTGGAACCTAGCATTAGAATAGTCAGTTTTATATATTCTCTGGATAGGATAATTTCTACTCAATTAAATAACAGAGAGATAAAACTACTCCTCATTTTGCTGTGGACCCCCTAAAGAACCCCTGGGTGTCCCCCCGGACCCCAGTTTGGGAACCACTGCTCTGAACTATATACAGCTAGCTAGCTGGGCTTACAGCGTTTTACTTTTTGAGTGAGTGCTCTTCATTTCTCCATGCCGTCTCTAGGGAGCCATACTATTCCCCACAGCCAAAGCAAGTCAGACACGCAGATACACAGACACACAGATACACAGACACACAGATACACAGACACACAGATACACAGATACACAGACACACAGACACACACACCTTGTTTTGGGGACCTGCTCCTCTGCTTTGAGCTTCTTCCTCGCCGAGCTGTCATCGTTACCACCGTCTTCCTCTTGGCAGCTTCTTGGGCGTCTTTTGCTTTTATCAGTCGACGCTGCCGCTTCACTCTCGGTCTCCTTTTCCTCCTCTGAACTGCTGCTGTAGCCAACCAGCATCCTGCAGCACGCGGGGTGTCACAATATGTCAAGGATAGACATCAATTATACATAAAAAATATATATAAATTAAGAAAAATCAATAAAACTCTATGTAAATGACTTATTCACAACAGAAAAAAGAGAGGTGACTGCTCGTTTGCAAAATTAATTCCCCGGCAGGGTCGACCAATCAGCGGCGTGCGTTGCTTCGAATTCTACGCTTCCGATATAAACAACCTGTTGTAATCATAATTTATGTCCCACTGAAACAACGTCCCCGACGCTAATGAGTTCCACTTCAGAGCTGTCCCACCATAATATGTAAAGTACATGTGCATAGTTTTGAGGGTGAACAGTGAAATCGGAGGTATTCCTTACTACCCGGCTGAAATGGTCACATACTTGATTCATTCGATTTATTCAAAATGCAATTATAATGTGGCATCCTTTACAAACGATGATAGGTTTTAGCTGTCTTGTGGGAGATGTCATTATTTTTAGTCACAAGTATGACTGATAAACAGTCAGTGCGGCATTTTACTCTTGAGTTTCATCGAGAAGACAAGGAATGCGTGGTAAAAAGTGTGATAAATGAGTACATTTTTGCCGGAGTGTTTGATAAAAGCCGTCCATAGCGGGTTCCGGGTGTGTTGTGAGCATGCCAATTAACTCTTGGTTTATTCATGTTCCCGTGCGCGGGCAGGGGCTCAGAAGCTAGCCGATAGCCAGCTAGCAATTTATAACAAAATTATTGTCTTTTAACCAGCCGAGAGAATGGCATAGCTGTCAAATGGTTGTACGTGTAAACCGATAGCGTTTAGGGGGGCGGTTTGGAATATTGCAGGAGAATTTCGCCCATTTTAATGACCCAGAAATCCTGTATTTTTCGGCCCCTGGAGCCATAGCGCTCGAACAAGAGAGCATCCGAGAACCGTCTGCGGATGTGAAGAAGGGACGTATTTTGGGGCCTAGCTACCTACGACGAAGTGGCATTTTAGGGGGAAATTTTCAGAGCCTTTAAATAACCTGTTACTGGACGCTCTAGGTATGTATAAAATCGCATTTCTTATCACTGTGTATACGCACCAGTCGCTCTAGCACACATTTCGCTGCTGGGTTGCTAATATTATTTTTTCCCGTAGCTAGCTTGCTAACGTTAGCTATTTTCTGCGCCTAGCTGGCTACGTTAGCAAGTAGCTGGGCTAGCTGGCTAACTCATCCTGGTTTCAATGATCCCTTGCCTGTAGATGAATATGATGCGCAGACGCTGACTTCCACTTTTCACCGCGAATCGTTGAGCATTTGGGTTTCTGCATTGGAAGGGGTGGAACTACTTAACTAATATGATGCTGATTAAAAATGTACGACTTAATCGCCAGTGTGGATGCTAACCAATGTTGACTCGCTATGTATTGGTGCGCTGACGGATGTTGCAGAGATTCAAATAAGGCACTGTACACAACAGATCGTTGTACAAAAACAAGTGTCATCGAGTTGGATGCTTACAGAAGTGTCAATAGTCCTAATCAATGGGAAGTTGTTCAGATTCCTCCGATCCTCTTGTACATGACTTCAAGGCATCTGAATGATGTATGTGTTTGATGTAAACAGATGTTTTGATGATCGGTGTCGCTGGTGTGTCACTCACATTTTAGTTTCGCTCGGATCTGCTTTAATAGCATTTTTGAAATCGTGCTTTTGGGACGTTTTTATGAGGGAGACAATCCGCACACTGGCATTCAGCTGCTTGAAATCTTGTATTGATGCGTGTTCTAAACGATATGACTGACCCACAATGTTCATGGCTATTTTTCTGCTGAATTCCCACAAAAAGAAGTCTTAATGGGATGTAGAAGTGAAAAACAAAATCGCGGATGTAGCAAGATGGATCTCAGAAAATTGAAATATATTTTGCTAACCAAATATCTCCTGTGGCCAGGAGGTTGTCTCTCAGTAAATGTTGGAGCTCCGGCAAAACGCTGGAGCCATCAGTTCAAAACCAAAGCAACTTTGATGGTTTGTTACTGAATGTCTTATTGCACGTTGACATTTTGACTGACTGTGGCTGTCTTTGTTTTTTCTTTTTTTCCCATACAGATACCATTTGAAGACTGAGAATTGAGGTGAATGTAGTGGACTTTCCTCCACCACCTCACGCACCTGCGATCTCTACACAGCTGTTCTCCTCTGCGCATCGCTGTTTCAGTCATAAAATCGTCCATCACGGCCCCCTCAACAAGCATCTTTGCCAGTTCTTCAGTGCAACTGATTGAAATGGAGTGAGTTTTTTGTCCTTTCCTCTTCACACACCCTGAAGCCTTTACCCCATTAGTCAAAATATCTCCCAATCTCCCTTTCTCACCCTAGTTGGGCCACACCAGCTGCCAAACTGAATCCCTACACCCGAGCCCGCATGACAGAGGCCTGGCAGCAACATGCTGTCGCTCCACCTCCGGTCGTCCACACCATCCCTCCGGGAGCTGAGAATGCGTTGGGCTGTGCCGTGTATGGCATCGTCCTGCAGCCGGACCCTCCGTCTCTACAGCAGCAGCAGCAGCAGCAGACCCAGCACGGCCAGCACGGCCAACAACATGGTGGCCAGCAGCACGGAGGAGGGCAGCACAGTCAGCAGCAGCACCCCGCCCAGGCCCAGCAGCCTTCCCTACAGGTAGGAACCGAAGGAGGGCACAAGTGTGGGGCCTGTGGGCACGATATCTCCCACCTGGCCAACCCACACGAGCACCAGTGCATGGTCAGTCAGGACAGGTCGTTCCAGTGCACCCAGTGCATGAAGATCTTCCACCAGGCGACAGACCTGCTGGAGCACCAGTGTGTTCAAGTGGAGCAGAAGCCCTTTGTGTGCGGGGTGTGTAAGATGGGCTTCTCCCTGCTCACCTCTCTTGCCCAGCACCACACATCCCATAACAGCACCAACCCAATGAAGTGCTCGATCTGTGAGAAGACCTACCGACCCGGTTCCTCTGGCAACGCCACGCCCACTTCCTCAGCAACCAATCCCCAGCAGCCTAACGGTGATGGGGCATCGACCAGCAGCAGCTCTTCCACCCTGCCCTTCCCCTCGGCCAGAGACCGGCCGTACAAATGCTCCGTCTGCCAGAAGGGCTTCAAGCACCTGTCGGAGCTCACCCGTCACGAGAGGGTGCACACAGGAGAGAAGCCCTTCAAGTGCGACACGTGCGACAAGGCCTTCAGCCAGTCGTCTCATCTAGCGCACCACCAGCGGACGCACAGCAACGAACGGCCCTTCAAGTGCGCTGTGTGCGAGAAGAGTTTCAAGCACCGCTCGCACCTAGTTCGCCACATGTATGCCCACTCTGGGGAGCACTTGTTCAAATGCAACTTATGCGAGCTGCACTTCAAGGAGTCGTCTGAGCTCCTCCACCATCCCTGCCACCCGCAGGGTGCCCGCCCCTTCCGCTGCGCAACTTGTGGCAAGGGTTTCAAGCGTCCCTCTGACCTGCGGCAGCACGAGCGCACGCACTCGGAAGAGCGTCCCTTCCATTGTGATGAGTGCCAGATGAGTTTCAAGCAGCAGTACGCGTTAGTGCGCCACCGACGCACACACAAGGACCCTACCGACCGGCCGTTCAAATGCAACCTGTGCGACAAGGGCTTCATGCAGCCCTCTCACCTGCTCTACCACCAGCACGTCCACGGCATGGACAATCTGTTCAAGTGCGCCTCATGCCAGAAGGAGTTCAGCCAGTCAGGAGAGCTGCTCAGACACAAGTGCGGCGAGTCGTCCAACAGCTCGCCCGACAAGCCGTATAAGTGTGACGTGTGCGGCAAGGGCTACAAGAAGAGCTCGACGCTACAGCGTCACCAGAACTCCCACTGCCAGGAGAAGCCCCTGAAGTGCTCGCTCTGCGACCGCCGCTTCCTCTCCTCCTCTGAATTCGTCCAGCATCGCTGCGACCCGTCGCGCGAGAAGCCGCTGAAGTGCCCCGACTGTGAGAAACGTTTCAAGTACTCGTCGGATCTGAACCGCCACCGGCGCGTGCACACGGGGGAGAAGCCGTACAAGTGTGCCAACTGCAACAAGGGCTTCAAGCAGCGGGAGCACCTGACCAAACACCAGAGCACTCACTCCAGAGAGGGCCAGTTCAAGTGTGTGTGGTGCGGCGAGCGCTTCAGCGACTTGGGCTCCCTGCAGGATCACACCGTGCAGCACACGGCCGAGGGAGGTGGCTACCCCGTGCCCCCCTGCATATAGGTCCGCTAGTGAATTCCTCCATTTTGTCTGGAGACGGGCCTAAACTGACCCTTCCCCTCAGACGCACTGTCCCCTGAATCCCCTGTCCTCCTGTCTATCCCTTGCAGGCTACTCACTCAACCTAACTTTCTCCACATTTGCAGGACAGTCCTGGCTGTTGTTAATCCATTCACTCCCAGCAGTCTCATTGCTCTACTAACCCGCCTGAAGCCTAGTATTCCCCCCTTCCCTTCCCTGTCCTTTCCTGATCCCGAGGCAGCCTTCCCTCCTCGCTACCTGCGTTATCTTTTCTCTCCCACTTCTTCCCCTTTTTAAGCCTGTTACCTCCCCCTTTCCCCAGCACCCACTCTGTCAGTTGATGGCAGTGAGGTTTAATTTAAAGGGGCAACACGCGACTCCCTGTCATCAATCATACTTACTGCCAACCAAATCTGACTGTTGTGCACAGAAGCAGGTTGATCTAGCAAATACCTATATCCTCCCTAACTTCCCCTCCTTATGGACCAACCCCCTCCTTCAGAAGAGCAAAAGAATCAAAAATGTCACATCAGCCTCCATTCATTGTCTCGACAAAACCAAACAGCCGTCACTTTTGTGTTTTGTAAATAAAGTTTGGCAGTAAGTATGCAAAAGAGAATTAAACTGACCAACCAGAGACCGTCTTGACTATCCGATGGAGGGGGGATTATTCCCTCTTTCTTTCCCCTTTCTAGCCCTCTTTCTCTCTCATGACATCCCTCCCCCTCTCCTCAATTTCTCTCTCCATCCCACATCCCATCCTCTCTCTCTCTCTTTCTCTCTCTCTCTCCATCCTTCCTTTCTTTTGCTACCTCCCTTTCCTTCTCCCTCCCTACTCCCTCCCTCAGGATATCAGGACTGTTTTCATCAGCGTCTCCAGTGCTAACAGCCTCTCGTTGTTTAGGATCGAAGGCTAAAGTTTGACTAACCCTAACACACTCACACACACACGCACGTGTTTCTTTGGTCAGGCAGAGGGTGACCAGTTTCATATCCCTTCAGTAATACCGAAACAGTGTATACATACAGACTCTTTTGGCCTGACACCTCGTGTCCTTCCTTCCTTCTGCCCCCCCGCATCCCCCCTCCCCTCACCCCCTCATCTGGGTTTTAGTATTTTTATGCTTTTTATGTATGAAGTACCCAGTATGCTCCTCAGCTTAGAAATGTTCATGTTTTTTATTATCTCATGTGAGGGGAAAGGGTGGGTGGGGGGGGTTGTAATTGTGCTATTGTGAAATGATTCCGATGATAAAAATGTCTGTGAGTGTATGTGGATGTTGATGTGGGCCACGGTGACCGTGGCCGCTCTAGTTTGTACCAAAACACCAGTATAAAAACAGCACCCTATCCCAAAGGTGTGGAGACTAACCAACCAGCCGAACTCATCATCGTTTAACAAACCCTTACGGTCGACAGCAATCTCACCCGTCAATATAGACATATATAGAAATATATATTTCACACTAATGTACCCGTCTATTCCCGCAGAGGTCAGTGCTGTTAGACTGTGTGTCCCGAACATGTCTGAGTTCGACCATTACACATCCTCTCTCAGCCTGTACATAGTACGGATGTGTGACTCTATACATACCAGTTCAGTTGGAAATGTCAAAATTTGTCTTTCTTAAAAAAAACAAAAAACTGTATCGATTTGACTGTTTTTGTATTCTTGCTACTTTTTACCATGTGAGATGTTTTGACAAATGCTTTCTTGTTGTTTTTTGTAGTCCATGTAGTGATTGTATCGGTATGTTGCAGGGAATCTCAAAGAGCACCCTGTGTGTGTGTGTGTGTGTGTGTGTGTGAGCGTGCGTGCGTGTGTGTGTGATGCTCTCCCTTTCTGAGGCGGAGAGAGAAGAATGAACATGGTATTCTGTCAAACAGGGAAAATCCAGACTGAAGAGAATTGTATTAGAAAATGTAAGCTGCGCCTTTTTTATTTACTAACCTTTTCGGTCTGTCGGACAACTGTTTTTGCGGGATGAGCCTGCATCTTATGTTCAATTATGTTCTGTTTTTTTTTTAAGAAAATATTAAGACTGTGTTTTCTCGCTAACATGTCACATTGGGTTTGACGTTCTGTCTGTCGGGGCGGGTTCATACCAGAGGCCCCTCCTCTCTGAATGCTATGAGATTCTAGTTACTCTCAAGAAGCCTGGAACACCAGTCGGTTCACATGTCGGTCATGATGTCCATTGTTCCTTGTTCCGTTCTTCTGTTCTGTTTTTTTTGGCAAGTAGAGCTTTTCAAGGGGAGCCGTTCCCTCCCACTACCCCCCCCCACCCCCTCCCCTACCTTTGAGTGGTGTATTTGACTCATGGTTTGAGTGCAGTATTGAAAAGTATTTAATAAGACTGGAGGAGGCAAGGAGATCGAAGTAACATTTGTGATTCTGGCTTTTTTATAACTTTTTTTTTTATTTTGGCCTTAAAGTGAGGCTAGGGTCTGCCTCCATTTTTCGATTGCTCTCCTCTTCCTCCTCTGCTCTCTGTCTCTGTCCATCGTCGTCATCACAATGCGAGGTCAGACGGCTGTTCTCGTCAGTTGTCTTCTTAGTTGATTTTTTCCCCCAAAAAATGTGGCATTAAATAACACCAGACAACAGTTGGGACTTTAAGTGAGAAAAAAGTACTGTATATGTTTTTTTTTATGTTTTCACATTTGTGTTTATATTAATTTTTTTTTTAATTAATATTCTTTCAATTGATATGAATATCTATATTCTTGGAGGGAGAGACCAGGGCCTTGGGGTAGGTCGGGGTTAAAGACTTGGCAGATCGATTAATGAACTGGAAATCGAATGAGCTCTAATTCACTCATCTGTCAAGAGGTGTGCTCAGCTTTCCACGATGTGGAATTACTTTTTATTTAAGGCCAAACAAAAAATACTGAAGGGTGGTGGTGGTGATTATTTTACTGTGATGTCAAGGATGTGATCAGGACAGGACAACCCCCCCCACCCCCCACCCCCCTTAAAGAAAATCAGTTAATTAATGAGGGCGGGTCACAAATCTCCATTAGCAACGTGTCAGACAGAATCATTTTTATTTGCTGAGTACTAGTTCACAAGGACTTTGACTTGGTTCATTGGTGCTGGCGTATTATGAGAGCTGCATAATGAAAGCAGACACCCTGGGTGCAGGACAGAACTTAACGGGACCTCACATGCAGTGCAGACAGGACGCACTGTAAGACAGTAGACTTGACATATATACAATAGACATATACCTTCAAAAACCAAAGAACTGTTCAAGCCCAGCAGCACTGGCAACAGTAGTGAGGGGGATAGCGAGTCCGGTTGTGTGTTTATCGGGTCACGTTTTAAGTAGGCGGAACAAGTAAAGGACCAATTTTGAGGAATTGGTAGCGAGTGGAAGGGAGTGCTGCACTTAAGAAAATGTCACATCCTGATAAATGCTGAAAAAAAAAAAATCATATCCCATAACCAACAGGCATTTATGGAGGGTGTGAAGCGGGAGAATATCCCCTTTTTATAAGCACAAATGATTAAATCCACCCCTCAGCTTTTAAATGGAAAAGTCAGTTTTAGGCAACAGTTGACCTCTCCCACCATCCTGTCCCCCTCTCTTTTTAAGTTCCGACGAATCGCCCGGTTCCTTTTTTTATTTTTTTTAACAGTTTTTTCCCCCCTCGCTTGCCCGTCAGACCCTGGTGTCTCTTGCTCTCTGCATGCTTGCTGTGTTAGCTCCTGTATTCTCTCCCGTGGGAACTGGTGCTCTCCCCCCCCCCCGCCCTCCTCCTCCCCTCCCTCACAGCACTGTTCCCTCCTATAGCTTTTTCAAATTGTACTGTAGTTATGTGAATGATGTAGTTCAAACAAAAAAAAAAGAAAGAAAAGAAAAAAACATTGTGGCGACGTACAGTATGTGTACATTCATGCTAAGATTATCTGTATGTATGTAGCATTCAATTACACACAGCACTAACAAATAAAACTTTTTTTCATTTATAAAGTTACATGTGTTGTGTTTGATTATTCAAGCAGAAATTCACACTAGAGGCAAACCCATGACCAAATATAGAGTTTCTCCAAAAGCTAGAGCCAAGGTCTTTTTTTATAAATTTGAAATTGTTTACTGATATATTTTTCTTTTCACTCAGAAGTCAGCAGAATCCATTGCCATTTTTATAATTTGTTTTAAAGCCCACTTTCATTCTATGGCATTTCAGTGTGACTAATGTATTTTATTTATATGCTTTTTGAAATGTCTTGCAATTTTTAGGACTGTTTAGATTGTTAACTGTTATGTTACATTTTTTCTTTTACCCTTGTGAAGCGCTTTGTAGCAAACCGATTTTAGGTGCTAAATAAATAAAGTTGACTTTGCTGACTGACCAACTAACCGACTGTTGCAAAACTGAAAGGACACTTATCTGTTTATGGACACATTTTCTGTTTTGTTGTGTTATGCAACAGTGGTAGCACTACTATGAAATAAAGTTAATTTAGGAAAAAAAGGTCACCCAAATACGCCTTGAGTCACAAACTTCCTGTCTCATTAAATGTCAGTGAGAGAAAGCGTGATGACCCTTCCCCATGAACACACTGACATGCTCACTGACTTCCCAAATTAGAGTGGAATGGGCATCGTGAACAAAATTTTGCAGTTCTGCTAAAATATACTCTATTGCCAATGCGTAATTGTTGGAATTTATGTGTTGATTTATACTAATATAAATCAAACAACAAGTACTGAGCACACAAGCTCTTTTTCACCACAGCGCTAATTCATATTCATTTATTTATAATGGTAACTACCTCATACAACCACAATCTGTTGGCCACTAAGTAGCCCTAATGGAGCAGTTGAGGGTTAAGTGCGTTGTTTAAAGGATAAGGCTGGTGTTTTTTAATGCATTGCTTACCGTCAACAAATCCGGTTGACGGTAAGCAATGCATTAAAAAACACCAGCCTTATCCTTTAAGGGCATTTTGATGATAGTCTTAAAGGGAGAGGAGAGTAATTGCATCATTCACATCCACATTCCCAGCCTTTCTGGGGATGTAAACTGCAACTATCCAGTCACAGTCACTGCTTCTCTAACCTTTAGGCTACTGTCTCACCACCAAAATACATACACACCCCTAGCAAATCATAACATTTTATGAATATTGTCCAATGAAACAAATTGCAGCCAGTGCTCCAAAGTAGGCAGCAGAAATGGATCTAACTGAGCCAAATGCTGTCAGTGCATCATAGCACTGCAGATGTTAGGAACAGCTCAAGACACCCTTACTTACCCAGGAGGTGTTGTAGCTTTGAAATAAGCTCTTCTTATTCTCGTATTCTCGCAACATGTGCTGCTGTTTCCCACTGCCAGAGGCAAGACAAGTGTTCGTCCCACCTTCCAAACTGTGATGTCAGCCTGCTGGACAGGTCTGATGAGAGCTGAAAAACACTGTCCCCTAAGGGGCGCCCAGGGATCCCCACCAAACTGACTAGAAATGTTACATTTTCTGAAGAAAATGTGTGTGCTTGCTTCAACTTGAAAAGTAAAAAGTTGAATTATTAGAAAGACTTAATGTTTTAAAGGTAACCCCTAAGTTCAACAGCTGATAGTTGATCCTGAGTAGAATGTTCAGAACTCTTAAGTGTTATCAAAATAATTTGGAAAATTGTGAAACAGCACTGATGTCTAGGTTGAAAAGTTAACCTGGATAGAATGTTGAGAACTGTTAAAATTCTGTAAATGCCATCAGCAAGATGTAAATCACGTCTTACATGCCAATGTGACGCATTGTGAACATTCTGAACAGGTGGTTGCTACGTAAATAACAGTGGTTGCTAGGGTGTTACTAGGTGGTTGCTAGGTGACTCTGTGGTTGCTAGGGTGTTATAAGGTGGTTGCTAGGTGATTCATAGGGGTTGCTAGGACGTTACTAGGTGTTTGATAGGTAATTGCTAGTGGTTGCTAGGCTATTGACAGTGGTTGCTGGGTGTTACTAGGTGGTTGCTAAGGTGCTACTAGGTGATGAACAGTGGTTGCTAGGTGATTATTAGTGATTGCTAGGGTGGCACTAGGAGGTTGCTAGGTAAGTACTAGTAGTAGTAGCAATATTAGTAGTAGTATAAGTAGTAGTGGTGCAAGTATTAGTGGATGTAGTAGTATTAGTAATGTTAGTAAAGGGCTAGCAGCAGAAGTATTATTATTAGTGTGTCCAGTGTCTGTGTAAACAACATCAGAGAGACCTATGTTTGTGTGTGTGTGTGTGTGTGTGTGTGTGTGTGTGTGTGTGTGTGTGTGTGTGTGAGCATCACACCTGGGCCAGTGTTCCATGGAAGTTGACATCACTTGCTCTGAACATTCCACCCATTAGTGTGTATTGCAAAATAATTTGAAATAAAAGTATCTTAAAAAGTATAAACAGTATTGACACAATCAATAATACAAGCATACATCAGCATCACTAGCTGAACATTAGAAAAGTTGGCATTGATAGACACCAAAAAAGTGTCCGTAAGAAGAAGTGAAGAATGAAGAAATAGCTGAAGCAAGCAGCACACTAATAACAGTTGAATTTCATGTAATTGTATCATATAATTCGCTGGATGTTGGCACAATGACAGAATGTATAAGGACGACTGTTTTGGTTATAGGTTCCACTCTCCTCTCTGTGGTTATCATCCCATCCAGAGTACAGACCGTTATATAATTCTGTGCCAGTCATATCTAACAACATAAATCTAAAGAAATGGAGTTCCTTGGGACAAAATACTTATCAAAGAAGGGTCATGTGGTCTAAAGCAGGATCTATTCGGGTCCCTGGTCCCTGGTACGAAAAGGTCCGGACCCCCTGCCGCATCTCCTCAACACTAGACGGCGCTGTTTCCCCGCCGCTAAATCGCATATCGCATTCCACAACTTGACCCCGGCGACGGCTTTCACATCCGGGTGGCTCGCTGCTCTTCAATCGCAATCCGCTTCCCTGCGGTCTCGACCGGGGAGGTCTCTGCAGAAGAAAGCCCCGAATCCCGGACCTCCGTCGGCTTCTTACCGGGGATCTGAGGCGCTGCTTGCCCGTACAGCCGCACATGCCGCGGGCTCCGCCGGTGGTGCACGGCGCCGAGCGCTCACCGTCGGTGCGACATCTCCGCGCTGAGGTAGCATCGCGGGCTAACGTTAGCTAACAACATCGATCTCTCCTACTCCACCCCCTCTCTCTCCGGCCGACCACCGCTACCGACCTGTCACATCAGCAACTGATTGATACCACCGGACCACCGAGTGGGATTTTCCCTCGTCCATCGGCTCGACGAGGTCCCGGCTAGCGCAGGAAGCCCACCCCGTTGCTCCTTCACGTTTCGGATTTAGGGCCCGTTAGGAGAGTGGCTTCGGAGTTTTAACCCGTGACATTTCTATTACTAACCCCCCTCCGTGGCCTTTTATGGCTCCGTTTTGATGAAATCCGTTAATTTAAGCTAACCAACGGACGTTTCTTCTCGTCTACCTCAGCACCCCAATGCCTCCCCCTCCCCGTCTGTAACAGCTGCACTATCCTCCCTCTCTGAACCACCGACAGCCCCTTCGAGCCTCACCGGCTCTGCTGCTTCTGACAATCCGACCAGCGAGCGCTGCTCGGCGGGCACTGACAGCGGCGCTCCCCGGCAGGCCGGCAGGCATCTCTGGGTCTCTCCCTCCCTCCCTCCCTCCCTCCCTCTCTCTCTGTCTGACTCCATCGCCTGAGGGAAGCTAGCTGGCTGGCCTGTTCGACCTGACATACACACAGACGATCTCGTTATCGGTCTGCCCTTCTACCCCCTCCCCCCCCCCCCCCCCCCCGGCCCCCCAGTTTGCCCGTGATCTCCACCCAGATCTCGGTGACCGCCACTCGCCCGCACGCAGCGCCCGAGCCACGGGTCTCGCCATGCCGGGTCCAGCGGCCGGTAGCAAGTCCCGTGTGTACGCAGACGTCAACACGCTGAAGAGCCGGGAGTACTGGGACTACGAGGCTCACGTACCCAGCTGGAGGTGAGGACACACCGAAACAGAAGGGGGAATCTAATGCATGAAAGACCTCCGCTGACCTACTGTGATTGGGCTTAAGCAGTAGTGGACTTTCTATTGTAGTCTGCTTTAACTGCATGCATGTGATGCCCAGCCACAGCAGATAATGGGTCCTATTCTCTTCTCATCTCTATGTGCATGTGAGCGTGTGTTTGTGTAGGAGAGAGAGAGAGAGAGAGAGAGAGAGAGAGAGAGAGAGAGAGAGAGAGAGAGGGTAGCAGATGAGAAACTATTATTGTGCATCTAGGTGTGAGGGGATGATCACCATATGGTGGTCTAGTCTCCCATCTCTCTCTCTCTCTCTCTCTCTCTCTCTCTCTCTCTCCACCCCTCTATCCGGCTGATCTACACTCATTCTGACACTTTTGCTTCCTTCCTACCGCCTAACCCCATCTCCTCCCCCATGTCCATCCTCTGTTTCTTTATAGACCTATATAACAATTATCATTTCTCAGTGGACATGGTGCAGGGCCTTACATTCCTATGCTACTGCATCGCATGAGATGTACATGATATTGCATTGATTTGAATTCCCTATAGAGTTTTTTTCTGCCTCTCTCACACACACTGCCTGTCTCCTCTTCTGTCCCCACAGCAACCAGGAGGACTACCAGCTGGTCCGTAAGCTGGGCAGAGGGAAGTACAGCGAAGTGTTCGAGGCCATCAACATCACCAACAATGAGAAGGTGGTGGTCAAGATCCTCAAGGTGAGCAGCTCAAACCTCGGGCAGGTTGGATCCCCACAGCGCCCACTGTAGAATTGTCCTTGAGTAAAACGCTGAATGTCCTACTAGCCCCTGACCGGCCCTCTGCTCTGACCCCTCTGGTGAAATTTGTGTACATGAATGTGTGTCAGAGGGATTGAACAAATTCCTAATTGCACTGTTTGTAATATGACAAATGACTCCTCCAGTGTATTTTGAATGGTTTTCATGGGCGCTGGGCCTGTATGGGACTATATTGGAATTCTAGAGAGGGAATAAAAAAGTTGGAGCTCTTTTTCTTCCAGTGACTCCCACACTATCTAGTCCAAAACCTTTTGAATGAGGGTGTTTATTCACAACGATATGATACTGCATCGATCCCCGTAGGATCAATGCGGATCGATCGATAAATTAAACACCATTAGCGCGGTCTCTGTTGCCTGCGGCCAGCGCCTGTGGTGGAAATGGCTCTCTAATCGCAGATGCAGCTCCACATGACTGTCATCCTACTGAATGAGCATCTGTCCCAAGTGTTAAAACGGGGATTACAACCACTCAAAAAAAAATAAATAAATAGGTGCATTGCCAATCACATCTTCGTGATGCGGCTGAGGGAGTTGGAAACCTCTCGTACTAGTTAGCAAGGCACAGAGTCAAAGCCACTCTCTTTCTACATATCTGTCAGTCATTTAATTTTAAACATCTCCCCCCCTCCCCCCCCTAGCTGTCTCGGAGATAACTAAGATTGACAGGCCGATGCTGAAGAATGCAGGAGCAGCAGCGCTCGCAGATTCAGCCGAGTCAGCAGGTTCACGATGGGGACGGAGTCAGAAATAGTACGCAGGCAAACTTTGTCTGCTTTCACTTCTTGGTGCGATTATTATCGGGCGGTTTCTCCCCTGGCACCTCTTAATGTAATCTTTATGGATGCCTTGCTTTCCCCTGTTCGATCAGCCGGTCAAGAAGAAGAAGATCAAGCGAGAGATCAAGATCCTGGAGAACCTGCGAGGAGGGACCAACATCATCCGGCTGGTGGACACAGTCAAAGACCCTGTGGTAGGCTCTCCTGTCTCCTTACTCTCTCTGGTGGCCCTGGATATTTTTTTATGGCATTTCTGGTCTATTTAGAGAAAATATGGATGAGAGATACAGGAGGGTAAGGGATTGAAATGCACCAAACGGTAAAAGCGGGATTTGGACTCCTGATGTTGAAAATACACGCAATTTATGAAACCAGGAACCCCCTCATAGAGATTTCTTTAAATTCTGAATGCAG
The DNA here is from genome assembly GCF_048128805.1 of Centroberyx gerrardi. Classification (NCBI taxonomy): domain Eukaryota; kingdom Metazoa; phylum Chordata; class Actinopteri; order Beryciformes; family Berycidae; genus Centroberyx; species Centroberyx gerrardi. The sequence goes on from NC_136000.1 coordinate 27,211,108, forward strand.
TGCAATGCTTTTGTGAGTTTGGTCTATTGGTCAACTTACCTGTTAAGTGATGACAACACCTTCGCTTCCTATGGAAATAGGGAAAGTAGTCCCTGCTAGTTCAAAATTGCGCCTTATTTTTATATCATATTTTGTGTCAATTTTACCAGTCTCCTACACAAAACTGCCAGACTTGGCTGCGTATTTTTAAAAATTGCATATCAATTACATATCATTTAGCTTTAGAGCTGCTACAAGTTCTCATTTTCTCACTTTTGAGATAATGCTAGTCGCCTACTATCACTCAACATAGTGTAGCTAAAGTGTTAGCATGGAGCACCAGAGCCAATCATCTACCAGGAACACATGGATGATTTTGGTGTCTGTGTTCGTGTCACTTTATCGCTCAGTGTTTGCATGAATTACTGTTTTATGGGCATTAGAATAAGCCCAGTTTTGCATGAAATACCGATTTCGCTGCACATTTTTGTTTATAAGCTTGTTTATCAACCAGTCAGATTGTGAAACACAGGAGTAGTTTATATTTCTTTCCAGCAAAAAGACAAATCATCATCCAAACTACAAGTCAACTAGACAACCTGTGATTGAATAATGAATTATTTAGAGGCGTTCCCATTCGCTACACACTCAATCTGAAACACTGGCTCTCCTTGCAGCATGTCATCGAATGGCTACGTTACATCCATGCCACGTATGGGTGATGCAGCACAAGTAAGCTCCTGCCCATAGTGCTATGATGATTTAAAAAAACAAAATCACGGGTGTTGAGACCGGCGATGGGTCTTGCAAATGACCCAAAGACAGGGACTGACTGTGATTATATTGACTGACTGGATCATTATTATCGGCCTGACAAGCTTTCTTTGTGCGGTGATTGCTTTCACGTTGCCGTCGTTGGGGGGGTGTAGCCTATCTCTGCTGGCATGTGGGGAGAAAAAAAACATTGTAATTCCAATTTTGCTGTTCCTCATTTTGTGATTTGGATTGAAAGATTCCAGCGTCCAGGAATTTCTGGAATATCATGGAAATTAAGAGAGGTGTATTCCAGGCAGGGAAAGTCAGGGAATTTGATGAGTTGTCCGGGGGAAGTCGGGGAGTTTTATAAATTGGTCACTCTACAGGAATATACCAGAATGGTTTTTTTTTTTTATGAATAGTTTTGCACAGCTATTGCGTTAGATGGTGTTTTTCAGCTGTTTCTCTCCGCAGCAGCCCAAAATCAGACTGTTTACGCCTTTAGAACTTTTCTGAGCTGAAAAAACAACATCAACAAACCAGAAAGGAATACGTTTTCTAGGTCATGGAGGCTCTCCAAGTTAGTTAAGGAAAGTCAGGGGAAAGTCAGGGAAAAGTCGTGGTGTTTTTACATCAGAGCCTCGGTAGAAACCCTGCAGGATTTCTGATGCATTTTCTGTAAACTACCTTTAGCATGCAGAGGCTGTCCAATCTGCGATGAACGAGGTGATCTGATTTGATTGAATCGGAGATGAACCGACCCCAGCTCTGATTTCAATGGTGTATGATTTTGCATTGATTTCAATGAAATCTCAATTCTCTGACCCCCCCCCTGTCCTCCCTCCTTTCTGCCTCTCTGCGGTGGCTGTGCAGTCCAGAACTCCAGCGCTGGTCTTTGAATGCATCAATAACACAGACTTCAAGGTACAATCATCACCTCTCCTCCTGCATGCTTTTGGGGGCTTCTGGGCTTGGGGCTCGGCGGCCATCTTGAATATCCTTTTGCTACATGTTGCAAGGGGCAGCGGCTTTCTTTCTTGCTTTCTTCTTTCAGATGATTTTGGGCATATTGTGCGGGTTCAGCAACAGTGTGTGTGTGTGTGTGTGTGTGTGAATGTGTGTTTCGTGCTCAAATCCTTATGCAGATTTATTTTTCCCCTGCAGGAGTTGTACCAGAAGTTGACAGATTTTGATATCCGTTTCTACATGTATGAACTACTGAAGGTGAGACTGGTTTACATTACATGGAGTGGAACGTTAACATTTTGTCAGTTTTAAAAATTTGACTGAAACACACACATCAAATGTCCCCTACTTGTGTGTATGACTGTAAGAATGTTTGATTAAGAGCTTCTAAAAATTGTGTATGCACATATTTGTTTCGCTGTCTCTGACATTGTGTGTGTGTGTGTGTGTGTGTGTGTGTGTGTGCATCCCAGGCTCTGGACTACTGTCACAGTATGGGAATCATGCACCGTGACGTCAAACCCCACAATGTGATGATCGACCACCAGATGAGAAAGGTAGGTGGCGCTCTTTATCTTTTTTTTGTTTGTTTTGTTTCCACACACACCCACACACACACACTGTGAATACCGTCTTTCTCCCATATCGCTCCCCACTATTTCAACCTCTTTTTTTCCCTCTCTGGCTTTTAAGCTCTCCATCCCACTCTCCATGTCTTTATTTATGCTGTTCCCTTTTGAAAAGGCGCTAGTTAGGAGATCATAGTTAGTTGGTAATGCACTGGCAGAGGCTTTGGAGGTCCTGTAATGTCTGTGGATATAGTGGGAGTAAGATCCTTAAAATACTGTAATAGTCCATGACATTTTCATATAAATAAATGTCCGTTCTGCTACTTTCTATCACTGATTACTATAACACAACAGTGATTCAACCTATATCCAGTTAATGAAAGCTTTTAACTTTAGCAGTATTAATGCCATATTATCCACTGCGTTACACTGTATTAAACTGAAAAACAGACTTCCAACCTTGGCCAGCAGGGGGCAGCAGGCTAACATGGGAGGGAATTATACCTATAGTATGTGCACCACACCTTTACGGTCTATCACAGACACACACACACACACACACACACACACACACACAATGAGCTATAACAGCATGTGTTGCTACACCAAAGGCCACATTGGGAAACAATTGATGACTTTTTCAAATTGTTTTTATTTTTTACATCCAGTTTGAAAACTGTCAAACTTATCTGAATTAAGGGTAAATGATGTGTTTCCACAGCTACGTCTTATAGACTGGGGTTTGGCAGAGTTCTACCACCCTGCCCAGGAGTACAACGTCAGAGTGGCCTCACGATACTTCAAAGGCCCTGAACTCCTGGTGGACTACCAGGTAACACACACACACACACACACACACACACACACACACACACACACACACACACCTCTAACCAGTTCACCAATTAACACCTTTTTCTGTTGTCCCAGAACCAGGCTTTATATACACACTTGAAAAAAGAAGAAATGCACTTACTCTCTCTTTCTCTCTCTCTCTCTCTCTCTCTCTCTCTCTCTCTCTCTCTCTCTCTCTCTCTCTCTCTCTCTCTCTCTCTCTCATACATACAGACACAAAGAATATATGTATACATTTCTGCTTTTTCAAAAATTGGCCGTCACACACATTAATGCCGAACATGAACTTGTTGTAAATGTTGTCACACTGGGGACACATGGATGATTTTGGTGTCTGTGTTCTCATCACTTAACAGATTTGCAGTGCTGTTTCATGATGTGTGTGTGTGTGTGTGTGTGTGTGTGTGTGTTTTGCAGATGTATGATTACAGTCTAGACATGTGGAGCTTGGGCTGTATGTTGGCCAGTATGATCTTTCAGAAAGAGCCCTTCTTCCATGGACAGGACAACTATGACCAGGTACCAACACAGCTGCTACTCCTACACACTAGAGATAGTCTATAGATATTTATATTGAAGGAGCCAATTGATTGATTCCAAGTGGTTATTGATTACTGATTTCTCTTAGTGCAGACATGCACACAGACACGTACTGAAGACCACAAAGGAAATTGACTCATTTGACATTTGAGTCTTATTTGACAATTATTTAAAGTGCATTACCATACACAAATGAGACCACCACCGAGAGGATTGGCAGCTTCTACCAGCCTCTATTTGGCAGGAAATCTACTGGATTGCAAGTAGCAACATCCTCTTTGCAGCAAGAAGGAATGGTGTTTATGGGAAATGCGGTCTTAATTTTGAGAAACACTAACAATACAACTGCAGTCAAATAGAGGCTACCAATTGTCTCCACCATGGTCTCATTTGCTTACGGTCATTTGACCAAGGTCATTAATCACAATTAGTTTGACAATGGTATATTGATTTTTAAAAATGCTACACAGAGCACTTTTAACATTTATTTTTACACATCAACACATCTGCCACAGAGTTTGACCCTGGTCTGTTGTGCTTCCTAGCTGGTGCGGATCGCCAAGGTCCTGGGAACAGACGAGCTGTTCGGCTACCTGCGTAAATACCACATCGAACTGGACCCACGCTTCAAAGACCTGCTGGGACAGTAAGTAGACGCTGACATGGAAAGCACTCAGAGTGGGTTTCTTCTGCGATTTCCACCACATTCTAGTCTCAAATCAGTATACAGGCTATAAATATCTTGAGGGCAGCAGGGTGGCGTAGCGGGTGGCAAGATCGTTACGACGACAACCGTCTTCCCTGCTGAAGTGTCCTTGAGCAAGACACTGAATCCCTACCAGCTCCTGTAGCTGACCTCTGACCTGCCTGTGGTGGAGGAAAGAGAAAGTATTAGTTTCTCTGCAGGAGATCAGTAGCTTGCAGCCACAGTAGCCCATTGATTTAAATGAGGAATGTTGTGGATGCTAACAAGCCAGTTAAGGAAAGCGGAGGACAAATGAAGAAACGTTTCCCCCCGGTGCGATGTGTCTGGTGAAGAAAAATAACCGACTCATTTTCTAAATGTCAACGGATCCCTTTACGCAGGTTGACTATATTAGGTGCCGCCACGTTCCCGAGTCGCAGTTTCATCAATAATAATCTCGGAAGTGGCCTAGAAAGTGATTTGCTAAAAATGTGGGAACCCAGACATGGTTTTGCCCCACAATCATTAATCAGTGGTGGACCCTGCTGCCAGACTATTAATCATGGACATTCATCATCTGGACAATAAACAAACTCAGAGGAACAGGTCCAGGAGCAAATTGAACCCTGGTTTCTGTTGTAGTACTCAGTAAATCTTGATTGTGATTGATAACATAAGGACTAATAATATGGGATGCAAATAATATGGTATGCAAAATTATCTTTAATCCAGTAAATTAAGACTTCCATACAAAACAGAATAATTATTGCTTTAATATAAAACTGAAAAGAATTATTGGATGATAATGATAGTTCATTTAAAGTGACGCTGCTTTGAGCAGCAGTTAAAAGCTCGATGTTCTTCTTCATCCCTGCAGTGGAGCTAGTAAGATAACACTACAGCGCCCCTCTGGATTGCTATCGCCAGTGCATGTTATTAAAATAAATGCAACACTGATGGAGTTTCACCTGTGCGCAATGCAGCCATTGTAATGAATATACTATATATATATACATATTTCTTGGTTCACATGTATACAGTAAATGTAAGTAAGTAACCAAACTGAATGGGCATCATGAACAAAATCTGCAGTTCTGATTGTTGGAATTTCTCTGTTGATATATAGTAATAAGAATAAAACAAAAATCTGGACTGTACAGTGTTTCACACTGTGGAGTGGGGACAAGGGAAAAGTGAATTTCCTTACAGGGATCAATAAAGTATCACATCATTATTATTATTAGTAGTAGTAGCAGTAGTGTTGTCAGAAGTGGTGCAGGCTGCCTGTCAGACTGTGCTGTGTCCCTGCAGGCAGAGCAGGAAGCGCTGGGAGCAGTTTGTGCAGACGGAGAACCAGCACCTGGTGAGTCCTGAAGCGCTGGACCTGCTGGACAAGCTGCTGCGCTACGACCACCAACAGAGACTGACGGCCACAGAGGCCATGGAGCACCCCTACTTCTGTAAGAGTTACACACAGATAATATCATGCACACACACACACACACACACACACACACACAGATGCCGTGAGTGTGTGTAGGTGAAGGTTTTGTAATATTTTTCAGTGCCAGACTTCTCTTCAGGGTATCCACAGGTCCAAATTCTGACAAGTTCTTCAAATCGGTTATATACATTTAAAAAATCTTAAATAAAAAAAAATATATATAACAATAAATATCCTAAATATGGTTATCAGCAGGCTTATTTGTTTCAACATGCAATGACAGGCTTCTTTGTCTACTCTTACCTTAATACAGAACAGGGTTACAAGTACAATATGCATCATAGCTGCTACTAAACACACTGGTGATGCTTTGGACTTAATGTCCCTCAAAAATGAATTTCCTGGCGTGCTTTTTCTAGTTTCAGAACATTCATTATTCAATCGGAAATAGGCTAGTTTTGCCAGCTTTGTCTCTTTTTCAGTCATTCACTTTCATTCTTATTCTCCTCTCCTCTCCTCTCCTCTCCTCTGCCCTCCTCTCCTCTGCCCTCCTCTCCTCTCCTCTTCTCCTCCTCTCCTCTGCCCTCCTCTCCTCTACTCTCCTCTTCTTCTCCTCTCCGCTCCTCTGCCCTCCTCTCCTCTCCTCTCCTCTGCCCTCCTCTCCTCTACTCTCCTCTTCTTCTCCTCTCTGCTCCTCTGCCCTCCTCTCCTCTCCTCTCCTCTGCCCTCCTCTCCTTTACTCTCCTCTTCTTCTCCTCGCCGCTCCTCTGCCCTCCTCTCCTCTCCTCTCCTCTGCCCTCCTCTCCTCTCCTCTGCCCTCCTCTCCTCTGCTCTCCTCTTCTCCTCCTCTCCTCTCCTCTCCTCTGCCCTCCTCTCCTCTCCTCTCCTCTTCTTCTCCTCTCCTCTCCTCTCCTCCTGCAGACCCAGTAGTGAAGGAGCAGTCTCTGTCCAACTCTGACAACAACATGGTTTCCAGTGGCAACACTACAGCCCGATGAAACACAGGTAACTTTCTGGATAAGCAACACCGATTTTAAAGGCGGCCCATGTAGGAAATTCTCTCTTACTGTCAGGGAAGAATGTGCTACGATCAGTCTGTGTGTTTGTTCATTTGTTTGTCTATCACGCACAATACCCAGACTCAATTTTAACAAATCTTGGGTGAATTATTTATTTCACCACTGCGCCCTAGCCTCTTCAGAATTACATTGACTGGCCCATGGGGAACACTACAATAGACCAGAGTAGTGTTCTCATCACACCAATAAAAATGGCATGTTTTATGGACTTAATATTTTGTTAACTTTTGTAACTATGGTGCGGATGTTGCCTTATCGTATTTAAAAACAAACAAGAAAAATAATGCTGAAATGCTTAGCTATGTTATGGCTACCTTTCTTTTTTTCCATTGAGGCTTCAAAACTGATCAAAATCCACCTTAAAATATAACATCTGTATTGGAGGAAAACTCTAAAGGAAAATAATGAGTGTTAGCTTCAGACATAGTTATAGCTAATGCTTTTATTGATCTATTGCAAGTCTAAACAATGTAGTTGTTACTGATTGGCTCAGAGGGCAACTGCATCATTCCTGGGGACGACTGTTGACTGTTGCCTTGTTTCACAAAGCAGTAGATCAATGAGAAAATCTGACATCTGGCCTCTGAAAATGGATTCTGAACTGGAAAGAAATGCCATGGTTTTTCTAATTATGTCTCTCTCTCTCTCTCTCTCTCTCTCTCTCTCTCTCTCTCTCTCTCCCTCCCTCCCTCCCCTACAGAAGAGGAAGAAGAAGGATGTTTGTTACCTCAACTTTGTACCCGGTTGTGACAGTAACTTTGACAAGTGTACAGTGACAATGGATCAAAGTAACGCTGACCAGTTACACACTCACAGATATGTGCTTATGGACACACCGAGACACACCTATATATATATATATATATATACACACACGCACACACACACACATATACACACACACAGCTATACACACACCAATGCAAACACACCCCTTATACACACACACACACACACATGCAGACACCTATACATACACCCTCCTCCTCTGTATCAGTCTGTGATTGGCTTGTCCTGGTTCCCTGTCAAGCAGCCTGACCAATGAGCTTGAAGCTGTCTCTCTCTCTCTCTCTCTCTCTCTCTCTCTCTCTCTCTCTCTCCCTCCCCCTCTCCTCTTCCCCCCTCTCCCTCTCCCCCTCCCCCTCTTCTCTGTCCCAACTCAGTCTCATGTAGGTCAACAAGGAAAAACTACTTTTAAAGACAATTCATTCCCCTTCTATCTATCTCTCTCTCTCATCCCTCCATACTTCCTTTATATCCATCCCTCTTCGTTTGAATCAGCATGGAGAATGAACAGGAGTGTGAGCCTGTAAATCCCCCCCCTCCCCCCCAAAATCCATCCATCCATCCCTCCGTTCGTCTGTCTGTCCCCGTCCCGACCTGAGCCCCCCACCCCCCTTCCCTCCCTCCCCCAACAGACAGACAGACGTCTTAACACTACTCCAGTTCTGAAAGTGGCATGGTGGACTCTCTCTCTAGATAGAATGACGATGATAATGATGATGATAATAATAATAATATTAATGAAAAATAAATGATTTTTATTTAGATGAACTCCTGCCTGTTGTCGTGAGTGAAATGTGTTGCTGGCTAACGTCGGCCGCGTGCGTGTGTGTTGCATTCAAATTCGGGAAAACCTCTGAAACAGGCATTTAGACCATCATGGGACACTAAAACTCTCCACTGAAAGCATACTAATTAAATTCCATTAGGGCTATTTAAGGCAGGGTGACCCACCACACCTATAAAATTTCAGGGAATCTCTGGGATTCATTATTGTCTTCAAATGAAGGACAAATTTGCAGCAAATATTGAAAAATCACTTAATAAAACATCATTGTAGGTTTGTAGGTTGTAGGTTCGTACAGGGACGAACCTACATCATATCTGAGGTAGACAACATTGACTGGCCCATATATTTAATAAAAGGCCTATATAATATCAACAAACCAATATCTGGGTCTAACCCTATAGAGAGGATGTAGTCCCTCCTGAATCCCCCCATAGCATGAATATTGGTTGATGGGAATGTCTTGTTTTATACAGGTTACTAACATTTGATTAATTTCCAAACAGTATTAGAATTTCAGCTGAATAACTTGGCTTCTCCTTTCAGCAACAATCCCATTTAGGTTTAAGTGCGTCCAGGGGTGGACTTAGTGATTTGGGGGCCCTAGGCAAATGCAAACATGGGGGGGGGGGCATGACTCGGGATTGAAATCATTTTTACTGTAACAAAAATGGCTATTTTTCAGTAAGTCAGTTTCTTTTAAATTGATGAAAAATGTGTTCATTCTTCTTGTCTATTCCGGTCTTTCGCCTACCTTTGCCTAATGATAAGACCGCCCCTGAGTGCGTCAGCATGCCACACACACACACACATACACATACAATGTACATGTCCTGTGTACCTAGGGAGAACTTTCCATTGCCTACACTAACCCCTAACCTGTAACCTTTTCCCCAATACATAAACCCAACTGAAAACTAACCCCCAAGACTAAAATTTTCCAAGTGACGTCTGGACTGTAAAAGCTGACCCTTGTCGTCACAAGTACAGTAACAGTAGTACACAGCCTCCCCCCCCCCCCCCCCCCCCCGCCCCTATATGTTATAACAGAGCAGACACTGAGCCCATGTAAGGAGAGCGGCTGAGACCAATCAGCCGATGAACTGAGTGTGTAAGCGAGTGTGTGTGTGTATGAAAGCTGAGTTTGAGTTGTGTAACGCCTTTACAACCTGATATTGTTCAGAGTTCGCAGCCAAGTCGAATGATGGATGTCTCTCGCACAAACACACACACACACACACACCATACACACATAGTGGCCATACACACCCTCCTACTTCCATGCCTGTCTTTGTCACATAGCACAGTGTCATGTTTCTTCTGATAACAGTTTCCCACAGAAAAATTATATTGCAGGGCTTCTAAAACTAGCCTGGTAAAACCATCCTGATCACATGACCTCACATTCTATTTCGCTCCACGGATCAGTCTGGACTTCCGATGTGGGCGGGAGTACTTTGTTTTACACATTCACCCCTCAGTACAGACAGTCAGTTGGCCTATATGAGCTACTCCATCTTTCTCCAATGTCAGTAAATAGGTAGGTATCAATTACAATCTAAAAATGTACATATACACTGTTCTTTTGTCCATTCAAGAACTGGACATTTTCAGACACTGTGGCAGGAGTTTTCCTTTTCACCTGCTCTTCACCTGAGCAGGTGAAGAGGCGGAGCCAGATTCCTCCTTTTTTTTTTTTCAATTAGCCTTGACAGACAAACTCCTTCAGCCAATCAGCAAATCCAAATTCAAATCCAGTCGGAAGAACGGTGAAAACGTCTTTTCCGCCCAGAAACTCCGCTAGTGCATGCTCTTGTTCTTGTTTAATTGTTGTTATTAAGTCTATTTCTGCAATAACTGCACTTATGGCTGTGTTTACTCTACTAACGTTAACGTTACCGCTCGTTGCTTCGGGAGACGCCATTACTGTTTTGCCAGCGGCGGCCTGTATTCCACGTCATCAACTACGATGCAGTCCCTGATTGGCCCGGTTACATTGTAATTTCAGGAAATCGATGTGGGCGGCTAGAAGTCCAGACTGATCCGTGGAGCGAAACAGAATGTGAGGTCACGTGATCAGGATGGTCTTACCAGGCTATTCTAAAACAGCATTTAGATAAAAAGGATCCCTACCTGTATGTGCTGTGCTGTGGTGCCGTCCACACACTCTTTTTCCATCCAAATTATATGGTATTATATAACACTCTAAGACCAAGCTAGTATTAAGAACATTTCATAGTACAGAAAGCTGAAGGCTGACCCACACCACCTGTTAACCCCTTGAACTTTTAATTTTCCCCTTAACTTTAAGTACTTTCATAGTTAGAAAAAACTCTTTTTTCCATACTGTATGATCTCGCATACATATTCATACATATGTATCTGCTCATTCCAACGCTTCATTGAAGCTATAGCACACTTAAATTGAGTGAAATATTCAAACCCAAGACTGGCTGCACCATTACATCAAAGAAATCTAGACATCTTGTGCATCATTTTATACACATTGCCATGTAATTCAGCCATTTTCAGATATATTTGGTGTCTTTGGAAGCCTTGGGATCTTAGCTAGAATTTAAAATGAAGTTTAGTGGGTTTGAACAAAGCTTGACCACACAACGTGTTTGTATTGATGGTCCCACCGGCGGGACCAGCAGCGTTGGGTCAGTGCTTGTAAAAGACACTTCTGCATACTAAAGCAAAGAGGTGCTTTTCTTATATGTGAATAAAGATATTTATCAGTGGCAGGCCTTTCTTTAAGATGCTTTGAGGGAGATCAGATGCTCTCCACTGGCATGGAAGTGGTAAGTAAAACACTGTTAAGTGGAGCAGACAATTATTCATTTTATGTAAATATTCATTCTCATGCCACCAGTGGATACAACCAGTCAGTCACTCTGTTCTGGTCAGGTGTTGTAGTGGGAAATAAAAAGGTGGGTAAACCTCAGATAAAGAAATTACAACAGTTTGGTCCCTCTACTGTATACTATGAATTCACCTCATAACAATATATGTCAGCCAGCGTCTTGAAGAGCGATGCCACAAATGCTCTGTGTCCTGGATGGGGAAGTGTGGTGGACCGAGTGAAAAAACAGGAGGGGAAAGGAGGAATCTGGCTCCGCCTCTTCACCTGCTCAGGTGAAGAGCAGGTGAAGAGGAAAACTCAAACCCAGCCTGAAACTCCTGCCACAGTGTCTGAAAATGTCCAGTTATTGAATGGACAAAAGAACAGTGTATAGGTACATTTTTAGATTGTAATTGATACCTACCTATTTACTGACATTGGAGAAAGATGGAGTAGCTCATATAGGCCAACTGACTGTCTGTACTGAGGGGTGAATGTGTAAAACAAAGTGAGATTTAATGATTAAACCAATAATTGAATATAATTGTGACCGAAGGAAGAGGGGAAGGACTTGCTTGTCCCTTATCTTCCTGCCTTATGGCTCTTGAACAACCAGTTTTTATTCTAATCTTTATTTCAGAGTCTCTAAAATGTTAATTCTTAGAGGGATTTTAGGGTGTAGGATGAAATACAACTCAGAAAACATGAACACAAGTCCTGTTTCTGAAGAATCAAAGAAAAAAATAAGAATCTCCCTTTACTATTGAATGAAAGTTTACTTTCATTGGATTTTCTTCTGACAAATTGCCCCTTTTACTTTTATAGTAAATTTAGACAAGAAAATATTGCTGAACTGAAAGTACCATTTGATTAAATTACATCAATGCAAATATTATAATGTATTTAAAATGCTATAATTCCACCATTGTGACTTTTTATCATAATATTATATTGCACCCTGTACTTCTGTTTTTGTATTGTTGTAAAGTTTCCCTGTACTTTGTAAGTTTGATTAATTATGATTGTACTTATTGAATGAAGCAGCCATGATAAATTGTCCACGTGTGTCTTTTACAGGTCACCAAACATTAGTTGGTCTGTGTGTGTGTGTGTGTGTGTGTGTGTGTGTACTGTAATTCAAGCAGAGTGTGGCTGAAGTATCAACTTCCTTCTCAGCGAAGAAACCAGAGCTTTGGCTTCCTGTCCTACAACCTGACTCTTTACTCACATTCAGGCAGACTTGCACGTACACACACACACACACACACACACACACACATACATGCAGGTACACTGCAATACCTTTGTACATCTTTGCCATAAAACATTCAGCAGCACGCTTGTCTGATCAGCGATGACTGCTGTCCGGTCAGCATTGGTCAGCAAGGGCCCCGGTCTCTCTCTCTCTCTCTCTCTCTCTCTCACACACATACATGCCCACACACACATGCCCACACACCTGGTCAGGTGTATGTTTTCTGTTTACACCAGTACAGTTGAGCTGTAGTTTCCACGGTATTTAGTCAGCAGATGAATAATTAGGAGCTGGGTTTTTTTTAGTAAACACCCTTGTAACTTCATCTGCACTCCTTTTTTCACCCTCTCTTTTCCGTCTGACTACCTTTCCTTTGGTTCGTGCACACGTTTGTGGGTCATCTGCCTGTAGGCTATTAAAAAACACCTTTTGGAATTAGTCATCGACTTTAGCTCTATCATGCTGTCTAACATTTGGTGGAGATTGAGTCAACTTTGTAGGAGAAATAAAAAAAAAATAGGTGCTATTGCAAGGTTGGCCTGATGGTGGCGCTATGGAGTGCAAGCAAATGCGGTCTGTCACTAGCGAGCTAGCCAGCTACTCCGCTAATGTCAGATGACGTTTTTTATTTCTCCTCACAAAAAAGCGTTCCTGCGGGGGAACGAACACGAGTCTCACCATTAATTGAGAGTCAGCAATCTACCTCCCTGCAGCACACTTTCTCCCACGTGACAGAAAGTGTCGAACTGAGCGAGCGACATTGCGATCCATACAGCATCTGCTGTCGCGGGGCTGAAAAAACAAAACATGGCGGAAATGAAAACCGAAGTCCGAGGGGAAAAAAATATTCTAGACCTTACTGTTCAGGAGTTAAAACGTATAGTTTCTTGTTATAGCGCCACCATCTGGCCAATCTGTGTTTTGTTTTTTTTGCGTGGCGGGAGAGATTTGAAACATATCTACCAAATTTGATTGCTCTACTTGCGGTCTCGGAGGTACAGATCATTTTAAGGCAGAAAAAGAAGATGAAGAAGGAAGAAAAATCTTAACAAAAACAATTATTAGGTTCCCCCTAATAATAATAATAATAATAATAATAATAATACGTAAAATCAACAGTAGAAAGTAAAAAGGAAGTAAGTTTGTTCATCTTTGACTAATAACTAGTGGCTAGCTAGCAAGAGAAGGATTTCAGGCCGCTAGCGTTAGCTTGGTTGATAGTGCTGTTTCTAACTAGCTAGAAAACAAGGCAGTCCAACTTTAGGCTATTACCTGGGTGGCTTGAATCCCTCTCTATACAAAAGTTTAGTCAAGATTTACAATTTTGAAAAGGTCTACCAAAAGAAACCAAAGAAATATAAAGCCTAGACATTCTTGACAGACAATGATTTAGAGTCTGGTTTAGATAAATTGCCAAAGATAGTAGATGAGCTTTAAGTATAAAGCAAATTAGCTTCATGTTTCTTGCTTCTTGTCAATGTAGCTTCATTGTAGAGCTAACAATTCTGACCCAGAAAATGTTTCCATATAAAATCCCTCAGCATCTACAACATTTAGTGTTAGCACCAGATCCTGTCAGATTCTGAGTTTTCTTGTTTCTAGCTTTGAGAGTGGGAGAGACAAAATGTTGATGAACTGTGACTAACTGCACTGTGTGATATCTTTGTCAATGTGAAAAAATTGTAAAAGACACATTTTCTATTCTCTTTCTGTTGTCGTGCACTGGGTAGTCAGCTAACCTCCTATTGAGCCCCACATTATACATATGGGCCTGGTTGAATAAACCTCTCCAGCTATGGACGTAACTGAAGAGTTTACAGACAATGCAGATCAGCTGTATCACCCCAGGCAAACTGTTCAGCAGGGATACAGAAAGATGATGCTTCTCTCTAATGAGCACTAATGCTGACTGTTATTCACTTTTTTTTACCTTATGGTTTCCTTGGGGTCCTCAGGTGTGGGTGACCTCAGTAAATGGGTTTTCACAGGGTGTTTGCAGGATCTGAAAACTGAAGTCTGTAAAAGATTTTGAATATCAATCAAAAGTGTAAACCAATTTGATATCAGTCAGGGAGAGAAAGGCAGTTTTATTGGATCGGAGGGACGGAATTGTTGTTAGATACCTGATTCTTGTTTTCCATGAAGTAAAAGTAATGGTATTTTGATATGAAAATACAAGAAAATAAATGTTTTGTAATTTTTTTGGGGCATTTATAGTTAAATAGGCGTATATTATGACATGAAAAAGCAGTTAAGATGAAAATGTAATTTTTCATTTCATTGTGATTTTAAGTTTTTAATCAGTTCTAGATGGATTCAAAATATTGGATTTTCCTCGGTGCCTGTTTTGCCCATGTTTTTTTTCAGTTTCAAAATTGGTGTTATATTTCATTCTAACTGGCATTAAAAAGATAAAAGTAATTCAACTTGTGACAGTCTTCCTCCCCTAGAGGATTATAGGGATTTACTTGACAGTCAACAGCAGGCTTTCTGGCTGCACTCATTCGCACACACACACACACACACACACACACACACATACACACACACACACACACACACTAGACGTGCAATCACAATTTTTTATCACTGACTTCATAGCATTTTATTACACATCAGAGAAACAAATCCTCACAAAAAACAAAACAAAACACTGCAGGCAAACAACAGAGTAGACAGCTGCCATTTCATTGCTACATTTATAATATAGTACAAGAATCTGATTTGTGTTGTATGATAGATGTTAACAATATTTTAGTAAGATGGTTGATATTGCCCAAAACTACTAGACATGATTATATGTTATTCATTAAATTTCCTTAGATTTTCTTTTTATTTCATGTCGGTCTGTTATCAATGCCACAGTAACACATGTAACACTCAGTCAGTGTTACATGCTTTTTAGGAAACAGTGGTAAACATCATAACCCCAACCCCCTTTGTGTACATAAATATTAATTTATCAATTAAAGATGTCATCAGTTTTTATTTAAAACATTTTACACCCCCCATTACAAGAACATTAAGACAAAACAAACAAAACAAAACAAACAAAACAAAAAAAACCCCCACAAATGAACAAAGTCTTAATGTCCCATCTCTGGTTTCCTTTGTCCTGGCCGGTGCGAACTTTCCACAGGTTATTATTACAAGACTGGGCAAGGAAGGAGAGGAGGAGTGGATTGTTGGAGAGGAGGAGGAGGAGGAAGAGGATAAGAGGAGGACACAGCATTAAGAGTATTGCCCGATGGAATTTCACACCCCAATCTCCAAAGAGGGTTAGAGGGAAAAGTGATGTGTTAGTCCTGGAGATAGCGGACCGGACGGTGGACGAAATGACAGAATCGCTAAGGAAAAAAAGGGGATTGATCAATTTCCACCCGGTGGAACAAAAAAAAGGAAGCCCCTTCAAAATGGTAAATAAAGAGTAAACAGTTCTCCTTGTCTACAAAAAAACCTCAAGAGTGGCTCGGGAGTGCCGTCATTCTGTCTCTTGGCGGACCGCAAGGCAAGCGAACATCGTCCTCCAACACCCTCAAGAACGGGCTAGCTGTCCAAATTGGAATGATTTGAATGAACGTTTTCCTTCGGAGGGGGGACTGGTTGATCTCCGATGTTACCGTTAGAGTCGTAACTATTGGGGCGAGGAAGAAGGTGGTTTGGTGGGGGGTTTCGTTTGTGCGGTCAGCCATGGGGTCAGAGGTCAGCCAACGCGTTTTATATTCGTGCTGCGTCTGCGTCTGAAACAGGTCGTGATGCATATCTTCTCTGACCTGCTGCCGGGCGAGGCCGGGGCCGGGGCCGCGGACCCCTGCTTTCTGCGGAGGGAAAAACACAGAGAGAGAGAGAGAGAGAGAGAGAGAGAGAGAGGAGAGAAATGAGAGGAGGAAGTGTGATTGAGTGTTTGTCCTGGCAGAGACATGATAGCATTTAATTATTAACCACAGACTCATGTGGCATCTCTGCCTGCACTGATGAAATCGACCAGGTCGGGGTTGGAGGCACGGCTGTTATCATTCCTAACCGCTATAATACAAGGTAAAATCAGCAGGGCAAGAGGAAAGATGAATTTCTCTTTGAATGTCTTATTACGATGAGCCCTGGTCTTGATTTTCCATTAACATTTGACAGAATGATAAAATCTCTAAGGGTTGGGTGCAGGAACCCAGACTTGGGTATTTGGTTGTCTCACCTGCTGGCGGTGGCAGGGGCGTCTCTGTTCCTGACCTGCTTCATCACCTTCAGCATGTGACAGATCTGCCGCAGGGTCATCTTGGGGGCGTGGCATGCCAGGCGGGGCCGCGGGGCGCTGCGGGGGCCCCGGTACATGAATAGCGACATGTAGTCGCCCCTGGGGGGTCCCTTCCCGACCCCATAGCAGGACGCACACTGGGAGGAATGGGAGGGAAGGAGGAGAGGCAGTGGGAGGAGGAGGAGAGAGAGAGAGAGAGTTCTGTAAGAACATACTCAAAGTCCATAGGAACTGCCCAAATCTTGCATGCAAGGCTGAGCTTGGTGACATCATACAAATCCTTCCCAAAACACAGTATGCACATACACAGCAATGGAAAAAAGAAATACAGTCAATACATAAACTAGAATGCTACAATGACCGAACAAAAAGAGTCCGTGCCCAATGTGGACCAGGAGACGTTGATAGACATTGAGACAGGAAATCACTTTCTCATTAACTGCCCAAAATACAATGAAATTAGAGAAGAATTCTTCTCCAAATTCACTCAAAAAATTCCAGACTTTTCCACAACTTTCCAAATGACAGACTAATTCAAACCCTTCTTGGAGAACACAGTAATACTGTAGAACTGGCAGGGAAATATGTAACGGACGTTCTCCCTGGCCAAAGACAAGGACACAAGACTGCAATGCATGAGGTTTAGGTGAACACTGCATTCTAACTGGGACCTGTATGTTCATGGCAGGGTACGCAGACCTAGTTACCGTACACCTGCCTACCTTCTATTGTGGACATCTGAATGGAACTGGCTGTGTGTGTGTTGCATTTGTTCTCTTCTGCTGCTGCATCTGTTTCTCTGTCTCTCTCTCTCTCTCTCTCTCTCTCTCTCTCTCCCTCCCTCTCTCTCGGTGTGTGTGTGTTTAATGGCTTGCAACCATTGCCTTCTCCGGTTGCTCTGGAAAGGTCATGATGCAGAAGGAATTCTGTAGAATTTGAGTCACTTGTCAGTGGAGTATTGATTCTGAGATCGATACGCTTAACAGCCAGACATTTTTAAAATTTGTATCAGTTAAAATTTCGATGTTAAATGAACTAACTCTCTTGACTATTGTTGGAATCAACAACTCAGTTCTAGTTCCGTTGCCAACATGCACGCGTGTCTTTTAGATGACGTTCCTCTTGAATCCATCCATTAATACAGAGATGCACTACATGGCCAAAAGTATGTGGACACCTGCTCATTGAACAAAATCCAAAATCACGGGCATTAATATGGAGTTGGTCCCCCCTTTGCTGCTATAACAGCCTCCGCTCTTCTGGGAAGGCTTTCCACCAGATGTTGGAACATTGCTGCGGGGATTTGCTTCCATTCAGCCTCAAGATTATTAATGAGGTGGGGCACTGATGTTGGGCGATTAGGCCCGGCTCGCAGTCTGCGTTCCAATTCATTCCAAAGGTGTTGGATGGGGTTGAGGTCAGGGCTTTGTGTGGGCCAGTCAAGTTCTCCACACCGATCTTGACAAACCATTTCTGGACCTCGCTTTGAGCATTGGGGCATTGCCATGTTGAAACAGGAAAGAGCCTTCCCCAAACTGTTGCTACAAAATCAGAAGCACACAATCATCTAGAATGTCATTGTATGCTGCAGCATTAAGATTCCCCTTCACTGGAACTAAAGGCCCTAAACCATGAAAAACAACCCAGACCACCTCCTCCACCAAACTTTACAGTTGGCACTATGCATTCAGGCAGGTAGCGGCATCTGCCAAGCCCAGATTTGTCTGTCGGACCACCAGATGGTGAAGCATGATTCATCACTCCAGAGAATGTATTTCCACTGCTCCAGAGCCCATTGGCGGCAAGCTTTACATCACTCCAGCCGACGCTTGGCGTTGCCCATGGTGATCTTAGGCTTGCATGCGGCGGCTCGGCCACGGAAACCCATTTCACGAAGCTCCCAACAAACAGTTCTTGCGCTGACGTTGCTTCCAGAGGCAGTTTGGAACTTGGTAGTGGGTGTTGCAACCGAGGACAGAAGATCTGTACGCACTTCAGCGCTCGGCGGTCCCGTTCTGTGAGCTTGTGTGTCCTACCACTTCGCACCTGAGCTGTTGTTGCTCCTAGACGTTGCCACTTCACAATAACATCACTTACAATTGACCGGGGCAGATCTACCAGGGCAGAAATTTGACAAACTGACCTGTTGGAAAGGTCCTATCGCGTCCAATGACGGTGCCATGTGAGCTCTTCAGTACGGCCCATTCTACTGCCAATGTTTGTCTATGGAGATTGCATGGCTGTGTGCTTGATATTCTATACCTGTCAGCAATGGGTGTGGCTGAAATAGACAAATCTACTAATTAGAAGGGGTGTCCACATACTTTTGGCCAGATAGATAGATAGATAGATAGATAGATAGATACAGCTATTTTGTCATGCAAGGTATATTTAGGATATATTACCAATGTCACTAAGACACATTCCTATACATTTATTGTACTTGGAAAATAAAGTAATTCTGACAATAAATATCCACATTGTTAACTATACAGTTTAGGGAAAATGTGTGAGAAAATCCAGTCTACCTGAACGCCACACCCTTTGTTAAACTTGATGCGTTATGGTAAATAGTAATAATTATTTGATTAGAACCAGTTGTTATTCGCCTTACAAGGTGGCCATGTAATGGAGCACAATAGTTAAGACACAGCGGCACAGAATGAGGCCATGTGAGCGGCAGTGGAAAGCTACAGCCTCAGCTGCGTGCCTCTGTCATTCACACTTCAAATGTCACACTCTGATACACACATACACACACACACACACACACATCACGCCCTTTTAATTAGCATGTGAGCTGCTGTCTTCCTCTCGCAGACTTAATCACCCTCTCCATCAGAAACCCAAGACAAGATGCACACACACATGCACGCTCGCGTGCACACACACACACACACACACACACACAGAGAGAGGATCGATCTCACAAAGAGAATTCAGATCTGCAGATTCATTTACAGGACTGACACTTGATCATGTAGATGTACCAACAGTTGGCCATCCGCTGTTTACACACACACACACACACACACACACACCCAAAAGAACAAAAGGTTGGTCTCAGTAGAGTGACTGACCTAGTATGTAAAAATTATTGGAATGTACGGATAAAAGAATACCTGTGATAACACACTCTGTCTCTTTCTCTCTCAGTATCCAATATCCATAATATCCATATCACTCTCAATTAATTTGAAAAATAAGTTATTTCAACCAGTTACAAATATATGAGGAAAAAATTTTAAACTTTAAAAAAATGTTACTTTTGAGTAGAAGAATGGAAATGTATCTCATAAGTTCCCCAAATTTTGAAGTCATCACCTTCTGCTCTGCTCCCATTACTTTTTGCCTTTACCTGCTATGTTAACCCATCTAAAAGTCTAATATACTCATCTCAAATCACAATAATAACAATGCATCATACTGTATGAATCATACACAGCATAATTACAACACTCACTCCCATCATAACACCTTTAACATTGTGCAACTCTGCGTCTAACAATCTCTGGTTCTATATCTGCAAGTATTGAGAAATGTCTAAACTTTCACACACACACACACACACACACACACACACAGATACTCACAGGAACAACAGTAGCCATGGAGGAGTTTAGATGTTCTGCAGTGAAGATACGAGCTACTTTTTGTCAGGTCATTGCATCGCCGCCTTCTTATAGGTGCCGACCAAACTGGGCCCGACAATCGGCCTGTCACGCTTCAGAACGCACAGGCACGGCTCCGCCCACCTGTGACATCACTACGGTGAGGTCACCCACACCCTCTCCCACACCCACACACACACACACCTGTTGCTTCAGGTTACAGCCACTGAGGAGTGGTCTATTATTGAGGACTCTTTTGTTATGCAGGGTATATTTAGAACAGGAGTAACTCTGGGAATGAGGCAAAAAACAGGAGAGGAGCAAAGTGACTGACAAAGAGAGAGAAGATAGAAGGGAGAAAGAGGGGAGAAAAAGATGATGGAGGGAGGGCGAGTGTGAGGCCGAGGAGGGAACGGGACGTCCCACAGTGTAAGGTGACGTGTCCGAGCGATGACGTGACGCTTCAGCACGTTACACATCATCGATCAGTACAGTGTTACACATCACTGATGGGAAAAGAGGATCTGACAAAAGATCCATAGACTGCATGCTCTGTTGTAGTTGCTCATCAACAATAGAAACGTTCAGAAAGAAAAGACACAGGAGAGCCGCATTCAAAGCAACTGAACCAACACACAAACAGATGCATTTATGTTGAAATCTAATGTCAAGCTAAGGGAAAATCCAATATGTTTTAATAATTTTACAATAAACACGATGTCACTTACTGCACCCTATCTAGGATATTGAAAATATTGTAATGTACAAATAAAAGTATACCTGTGAAAACACACACACACACTCTCTCTCTCTCTCTCTCTCTCTCTCTCTCTCTCTCTCTAAAATCTCCCTCTCCAAATTAAATGTAGTAATTTTTAACAAAGGGAATGGTGTGAAATTCTCACTCACCTTTCCCCCACAATTGAGATTTTACTAAAAAAAAAGATAAACAAATGATTTTAACAAGTGATGAAAAGACACTTTTTATGCCAATAGCCTATTATGAATATTAGGATATTAGAAGCACAATATAATCATATCTTAGATATTTAACATACAGAGAGAGGAGAAAAACAGACAAAGGTATGGATTAGGTGGTACAATATGCATCCCCATCAGTACTGTAGCAAGCACAAATGTCATCGCGAGTGCAGAATTGGTGGGGAATGATGACTCACTGTTCCCTAAAAATATATATCTAAACTGGGAGGTGTGTGTGAATATTTTCTAACAACTGAGGTGCCATTCCCTTTCATCCCACCACCTCCACATCATCAGAACTTCACCATGATGACTGCCTCAGAGAAGTTGGCTTCGGCTCTGCAAACAATATCCATCTGAACAGCTCATTTTATCTGTTGTATTTTTTGAAAAATAAGTGGAAAAAACTAGTAAGAGGGGAGATAATTTGATTTATATATATTTTTTTTTATGCTTTATTGAGACAGTGTGAGAGAGAGACAGGAAGGTATGGGAGAGAGAGGGGAGGACATGCAGCAAATGACCGCGGGCCGGATTCGAACCATTGACACTCCCCTCTCTCTCTCTCTCTCTCTCTCTCTCTCTCTCTCTCACACACACACACACACACACACACACACACACACACACAGCACATAGAGTCTTCTGTCTGCATTTTCTGGTCCTTTTCTGCCACCTGCTGCTTTCAAGAATGTTTCATTGAACGTTTTTATTTATTTAACAATTTTACCTTAAATTAACTAAGCAAGTCGATAAAATATTGTATTGTATGGCATTGTATTGTATTGTGTTGGGTTTGGGTATTCTACTGTATCATACTATATCATATTGTAGTGCAATACATTAGATTGTATCATATCATATTCTATTTTATTCTATTCTATTCTTCAGAACATTCACAATTGGGAGTTCTTTCAGTTCATTGAAAAAGCACTTTGGTTATTGAGATATCAGAAACAAGATATTAGTTTTTGTTGCCAATGTTTTAGTGCAAGTCAAATATGGTAAAAAGCATTTCTTTGAAAAATCATGTTGAAGTCTTTCAATAGTGTGGCAGTATAAATGAACACCTATATATAGATGTAACTTGTTATACAGTAAGAACATGGTGAGTGACAGTAGGTATGTCATTGGTCTTATCAAGTGGACAAACCCCCATTAGATCAGGCTCAACAGTAACTTCTAAAACTATGTTGTGAAACTGCTTGAAACCTATATGAAACGCTCTGCATGTGAGTTTTTAGAGAAATGGGTGTCAGCACGGAAGGAAGGACTCTCGGTTTATTAATCAAATAGGCTTCCTAAAAAACTGAACCGTCCATTTAAATTCTGCTCTCTGGGGTTTTTTTATGTGCGAGTTTGTTTTTAACGCTTGAAAAGGTGAAAAAACATTTTCCTAGAAATGAACTGAGACTGTCGGGAGTAGCGTGATTTGTGGCCTGCATTATATTAACAACTATAGCTTTTCTGTGGCTGTTGATCTGATGCTGAGGCACCACTCAAGACTGTCATCAAAGTAGAAGATTGTGACTATTTTTAATTACATTTTGAATTTTCTAGTCATTAATTATACCTCATGTTTCAAGTGTAGGGAAATTGTTTTGCTTCATATCTACAGTATATAACAAACTGTTGTGTGGGAATATACAGTCAAGCGTTGAACCACTGTTTAATCTTCAGTAACTGGCATCTATCATTCCTGTTAGGGGTGTGTTCACGAGGAGACAGGACCCAGATGCAGAATCGAACAAAAAACGGTTTTATTTCCAAAGATAACAGAGAAACACCTTGCGGGAAAAAATGAGACCACGAGCAGGCAAAAAATAACTGAGAGTGCCCCGGAGGGAAAAAACTCTAGAAAACTGGAACTACAGTTTCAACAAGAGATACGCAGTGAATACACTATGACGGGAGGTCTCCACGAGAGCGAGGCGGCAGGAGACTTGAGCATGAGCGGGAATCAACTGGCACTGGGGGAAACTAGGAGTAGGCTTAAGTAGCCGGGCTGATGACAGGATGAGAAACAGGTGTGCCTGTGAGCCTCGCTCCCGTGGAGATCGGGCCCGCCCCTCTGCATGGACCTGCTGAGGCAGAGGGAGAAAAGGAAGAGGATTAGGTGGGCGGGCAGAACACAAGAGCCAGATCATGACAGTACCCCCCCCTAATGGACGCCTCCAGGCGTCCTACCTGGCTTACCCGGGTACCTAGTGTAGAACTCTCGCAGCAGTTGTGGGTCGAGGATGAGGGAGCGCGAGATCCAGGAGCGCTCCTCGGGACCGTACCCCTCCCAATCCACCAGGTACTGATATCCTCGGCCCCGCCTGCGGACGTCCAGAATGCGGGTGACAGTGTATGCTGGGTGACCCTCGATGAGACGGGGGGGAGGAGGCGGTGGCACTGGTGGTTGGAGAGGGCTGACCGAGACAGGTTTCAGGAGGGAGACGTGGAACACCGGGTGGACGTTCAGTGAGGCAGGGAGGCGGAGCCGGACGGCACTAGGGTTGATCACTTTCTCCACCGTGTAGGGACCGACGTACCTGGGGGCCATTTTCCTGGACTCGGTCTGGAGGGGAAGATCTCGTGATGACAGCCATACCTCTTGACCCACCTTGTAGTTGGGAGCAGGGATCCGGTGGCGGTCCGCCAACCGCCGATTCCGTTCAGCGGTCCTACCCAACGCTGCCCTGGTCTCACGCCACACCTGTCTGACCCGGCGGAACTGGGCCCGAACCGAGGGCACCGCCGCATCGGACTCCTGGCTGGGGAATAGAGGGGGTTGGAACCCCGTGTTGGTCATGAACGGGGACATACCCGTGGCCGAGCTGATCAAGGAGTTGTGCGCATACTCCACCCAGGGAAGGTGTGTCGCCCAGGAGGAGGGGAGCCGGGAGGCGACGCAGCGGAGAGCAGTCTCCAGGTCCTGATTGGCCCGTTCCGTTTGCCCGTTAGATTGGGGATGGTAGCCGGAGGTGAGACTGGTGGCGGCCCCCAGAGCCCGACAGAAAGCCTTCCATACCTGGGAGGTGAATTGTGGACCTCGGTCCGATACGATGTCCTGGGGGATACCATGGAGCCTGAACACATGCTGAACTAGCAGATTAGCGGTCTCCAAGGCGGAGGGGAGCTTGGGAAGGGGAACAAAATGAACCGCCTTGGAGAACCGATCCACAATAGTCAAAATGGTGTCGTTTCCTTCTGAGGGAGGTAGGCCCGTAACAAAATCCACTGCTATGTGAGACCAAGGGCGTGGAGGAATGGGTAGGGGCTGGAGGAGACCCGCCGGGGGACGGTGTGAGGCCTTGTTGCGAGCACACACCGTGCAGGCGGCAATGAAGGCTCGAACATCAGCAGCCATGGACGGCCACCAAAAACGCTGCTGAACCAATGTGAGGGTGCGATGGACTCCCGGGTGGCAAGCTATCCGGGAGGCGTGTCCCCAAGAGAGCACTGAAGATCTCGTGACCATGGGAACGAAAAGCCGTCCGGGAGGGCACCCGTCCGGCACAGTTTGTCCCTGGAGGGCTTCCTGGACCTCCTTCTCGACCCGCCACCGGAGCCCCCCCACCACACAGGCGGGAGGAAGGATGGTCTCACTGCTGGGCTCTCTCTCTTCCTCGGAAAACTGTCGGGAGAGTGCATCTGGCTTGACGTTCCTCGAACCGGGGCGATAGGTGAGGGTGTAGGAGAACCGGCCCAGGAAGAGAGCCCAACGGGCCTGACGGGAGTTGAGGCGCCGCGCCGTGCGCAGGTATGACAGGTTCTTGTGGTCTGTCCACACGATGAATGGCTGCGCCGACCCCTCCAACCAGTGCCGCCACTCCTGAAGAGCCAGAACCACTGCCAATAGCTCTCGGTTTCCCACGTCGTAGTTGCGCTCCGCAGGACTGAGGCGACGAGAGAAGAAAGCGCAGGGGTGGAGCTTGCCGTCAGCAGGCTGGCGCTGGGAGAGGACGGCCCCGACCCCTGAATCCGAGGCATCAACCTCGACCACAAACTGCTGCTCAGGATCTGGGTGAGTAAGGACAGGCGCATTGATAAACATGTCTTTCAGTGTGCCAAAAGCAGCATCAGCAGTAGGTGACCAGGCAAAGTTTACTTTACTCGAGGTGAGGAAAGAGAGAGGGGCCGCTATCCGGCTATAGTTTCTTATGAACCGTCTGTAAAAATTAGCAAACCCTAGGAAGCGTTGTAGTTGCTTGCGAGTGGTGGGAACAGGCCACTCCCGGACTGCCTCCACCTTTGAGGGGTCGGCCCGCAGCTGCCCCTTCTCCACCACGTATCCTAAGAAACTGACAGAAGACACATGAAACTCACATTTCTCAGCCTTGACATAGAGCTTGTTTTCTAGGAGTCTTTGTAAGACATCCCGGACGTGACTAACATGTTCCTCTTGGGACCGGGAGAAAATCAAAATGTCATCGAGGTAAACGAAGACAACCTTGTTTAGTAAGTCTCGTAACACATCATTTACCAAACATTGAAAAACTGCAGGAGCATTAGTCAGTCCAAAAGGCATCACCCGATACTCAAAGTGTCCCAGGTGCGTGTTAAACGCAGTCTTCCATTCATCCCCCTCACGGATCCTGACGAGATGGTAGGCGTTTCTCAAATCTAATTTTGAGAAAACGCAGGCGTCGTGTAGGGGGCTGAACGCAGAGTCTATGAGTGGAAGAGGGTACTTGTTCTTGACTGTGATGTCGTTAAGTCCTGTGTAATCAATACAGGGGCGGAGCGTTTTGTCCTTTTTCTCAACGAAGAAAAAACCCGCCCCTACAGGTGAGGAAGAGGGCCGGATCAGCCCCGCCGCTACCGAGTCAGTGATATAACTCTCCATAGCTTCCCTTTCAGGCTTGGAGAGGTTATACAACCGTTTGGTAGGGAGGGGTGACCCGGGGAGCAACTCGATTGCGCAGTCGTAAGGTCTATGCGGGGGAAGGGTGCTGGCAGAAGTCTTACTGAACACCTCCTTTAAGTCATGATACTCGGAGGGAACATTAGTCAGGTCAATTACCTCGGGTTGCTGGCAGGAGCTGGAGATCCGGGCCGGGACTGCAGATTGCAGGCAGTGAGCATGGCAGTGCAGGCTCCACTTGCGGATGGTGCCCGTGACCCAGTCAATGTGGGGGTTATGCAGCTTGAGCCAGGGAATGCCCAAGATGACGTTGTTAAGGGGAGAGGTGATGACAAACAATTCTATATGCTCGTGATGATTGCTGGAGAGAAGTAGCCTAAGGGGCTCAGTCTTGTGAGTAACAATTTCCAACAATTTACCATCTATGGAGTGGATCTCCTTGGGTGAGGTTAGCTTATACACAGGTAGGCCATGGGCTTTAACGAAACCAACGTCAATGAAATTGTCATCTGCCCCCGAGTCGACCAAGACCTCGACCGAGAGGGAGTGTTGTGTGGCGTGAATCGTACCTGCTACCCGGAGGCGTGAAGCGGAGGCTGACGAGATTCGGCTCACCAGGAACCTCCTGTTCCCCGGTGAGCCTGGCCTTTTGGCGCCTCCGGGCAGCGGCTGACGTAATGTCCCTCTTGGCCGCAGTAGAGGCAGAGTCTCCCTGTCATCCGTCTCTGTCGTTCTGCTGGGGTCAGGCGCGCCCGTCCGAGCTGCATGGGTTCCTCCGCTGGGGGTTGGCGGGACTCGTGGGCGAGGAGGGTGGAGCCTTGAGTGGGTGGTGCGGGGTCCTGGACGGGAGGCGAGGAACCGGCTGCAGGTCGTCTTCTCCTGGTTTCCAGCCTTTCCCTATTCCTCTCCCTCAGTCTGTTATCTAGTCTGATGGCTAAATCTATGAGTTGGTTAAGTGAGGAGCATTCTTCACGCACTGCCAGCTCATCTTTAATTTCACTGGAGAGCCCTTTACAAAAAACAGCCTGAAGAGCTGCGTCCCCCCACCTGCTCTCCGCGGCTAGAATGCGGAAACTTACAGCAAACTGTGACACTGGCTGGTTTCCCTGCTGAAGATCCAGCAATTGACCCACTGCCTGTCTACCCTTGACTGGGTGGTCGAAAACCCGCTTCATCTCATCTGAGAATAGTTTGTAGTCAGTGAGGAGGTCTGATTGCTGACCGGAGATAGCTAAGGACCAGGCGGCTGCCTGTCCTGTGAGAAGACTCATGACAAATGAGATTTTAGCTGACTGAGAAGCATATGTATTGGGCTGTTGGCTAAACACTAGTGAACACTGATGGAGAAACTGAGCACATGTCCCTAAATCACCGGAGTACCTGGCCGGTATAGGGATGTAGGGCTCTCTGGTTTGCTGCGCTGGACTGGCGGCCTGGTCAGGTGCTTGGAGTTGAGGGGAAGAGCCGGAAGGTGGAATCACTTGGTCTTTGATGGCCTCCAGTTGGCCGCCCAGTTGAGACACGCTGGCGGTGAGCTGCTGCAGGTGTTCCATCACCTGAAGCAGGGAAGACTCGTGCTGATTCACCACTGCTGCCTGGCTGGAGAGCGCCCGCTTAAAACTCTCAGATTCTGCTGGGTCCATCTTGGCCAGTTGATTCTGTTAGGGGTGTGTTCACGAGGAGACAGGACCCAGATGCAGAATCGAACAAAAAACGGTTTTATTTCCAAAGATAACAGAGAAACACCTTGCGGGAAAAAATGAGACCACGAGCAGGCAAAAAATAACTGAGAGTGCCCCGGAGGGAAAAAACTCTAGAAAACTGGAACTACAGTTTCAACAAGAGATACGCAGTGAATACACTATGACGGGAGGTCTCCACGAGAGCGAGGCGGCAGGAGACTTGAGCATGAGCGGGAATCAACTGGCACTGGGGGAAACTAGGAGTAGGCTTAAGTAGCCGGGCTGATGACAGGATGAGAAACAGGTGTGCCTGTGAGCCTCGCTCCCGTGGAGATCGGGCCCGCCCCTCTGCATGGACCTGCTGAGGCAGAGGGAGAAAAGGAAGAGGATTAGGTGGGCGGGCAGAACACAAGAGCCAGATCATGACAATTCCTGTCCTGTACACTGACCCTTCCTACTGTAAGCAATAGAATGATAGTGGTAACTGAGCATGTCAGGAGTGGAAAAATCAATACCAGCTGACATTTTTATATTTGTGTCCTACTCTTTCTTTTTTTTTTTTTTAAACCTGGTACTTCCCATAGACAACAGTATAGTTTCTTTTTCAAACCTCCATTGAAGTTAAGGTTTGACTCCCTCTAGAAGAAACTATTGGGAAAAAGATCTTCTATATTATTAAACAACTCAGGTTTACTTATGACAGCGTATTAGGGTCATTATAGGTTATTATTATTTTTTTTTAACACAGCCAGGGGGAAGGAGGTAATATTCCAAGAGAAACTGCAGAATTTCTGAGATTAAAGACAGAAATTTGCAAGAAAGAGAGATCAACAGCGCTAACATTTTACAGCTCACAGGGAAGAGGCGCAGAAGAAGAGTGGCAGCCAGGTTAGAGTTGGTGCATTTTTTGCCCCTGCCCCTTAGAGCGTCTGTGCACGCCACTGTTGTCCATCATCATTCTGACACCACCTGTTGTATCGCCACCAAAACACGCACGACGGCGCTCTTGGACAAATACTGGGTCACATGCTGCCTTCATGGGCTCCACGGCTGCTCGGGATATTTCCAACCGCACTTGAAGGCAGCAATTTAGATAAACCTGACGCACTATTCCTCCATTCCATACCCTGTCATAACAAATACTGATTTCTGAGCAGAAAAAAAGAATGAAGTCAGAATATTTAATATTCAATCGATCACTGATGATTTTTTCCTTTCACGAGCATTGATGTTGGCGATGGAACATCAAGCGCCCTACTGCGTCAACAAGGAAGTGGCCAAAGTGCACAAGATTTCTGTTTTCCCCCCTCAACTATAAAAAGCTCAAAATTCCAGGTTTTATAAAATTGCCTCAATCAACAAGTGAGCTTTTCTACTATCTCACTTTCTTTCTTTCTTTGCCATTTACATCCCACATGTTAAATGCCTGAAAGTATGCGCACTGAAATGATCCACCAGATCAGAAGTGATGAGGGAGTAAATGACACTTCTTCAGATGTCACTTGCTCAGCGGATGTTCATCATGTGACCTACGCTTGAACAGTGTATCTTACGAGTTCTTGTTGTTTAGACACTGGTCAAGATATTACTACGCGACCATTAAGCGTCTAACTATAGAACCGTTTATAAGACTCAGAACTTCTTCAAAACTCGTTAAAAAGTTAAGCATCTGCCAACATTTCCCCCAAGTTTTCTTTCTTTTATTATTCTCTTCTGTGACACTTCCTATATTGCACTGAGTGGAGTTTTCTTTGCTATCGCCCTCAGTGCTGTTCGCAGGTTTTTAGAGCAGCAGGTGCGTCTAGATAGAATGCTGCATTCAGGTTACAAGGGGAAGATGGTAGATGCGAGCTTCCTACTTAAACGTATCTTTCACGCCAGTTTTCAGGCGGTAAATACTGCTAGAAAAAAACACTGTTCACCGTAGTTTTCATGCATATTACTTGGGAACTTGCAGTTTGGAGATAGTCCCCAATTTCTTAGACTTACTTCACGCCACCAACAAGGAAATTATTGCAGTCAGGTGTAGCGAATGATGTTGGTTTAAAATAAAATGAACAAAAATGCTATATTTTCATCACATAGGCCTAAGTCATATTTATCTCCTGAAAGCAGAAGCGAACAGTATTTTCTAGTATGCTAGTATTTAAAGCTGAAAGCTGACGTAGGCAGGAAAACCTGTATCGTCAAGTAGGAGGCTCGTATCTCCCATCTTTCGCATGCGACTGAACGCACCATAAGCGCCGCCTCCTCG
Organism: Centroberyx gerrardi; assembly: GCF_048128805.1. Lineage (NCBI taxonomy): Eukaryota > Metazoa > Chordata > Actinopteri > Beryciformes > Berycidae > Centroberyx > Centroberyx gerrardi. Next base: position 27,241,283 of record NC_136000.1, read on the forward strand.
CGCCCTCTGCTCATGAATACTTAGTTTTATGCTAACGAGCCGCCGGAGGAGCCGCTGGGTGTCAACAGAAGAGTTTAAACTTTTCAGTCCAGTCCGCGGTCAGGTCGACGGCCCCCTGAGGAGGACTTCCCGTTCCCAGTTTTCGGTTCAGGCGACAGCATGTCTCCGTCCTCGGCCCCGCGGCTCTTCTCGGAGAAGGAGGTGACCCGCCACTGCACCAAGGACTCCTGCTGGGTGCTGCTGGGCACCAGGGTGTACGACGTGACCGGCTTCCTGCGGATGCACCCGGGCGGGGAGGCGCTCATCCTGCGCCGGTCGGGGAAGGACGTGAGCGGGGAGATGGAGGGACCCCCGCACCGGCACTCGGAGAACGCCCGGCGGTGGATGGAGCAGTACTACATCGGGGAGCTGGACAGGGACGAAGCGCAGGTAGAGACACGGGGGTTTTGTAGACGTGTGATGAACTACCTCACACCTATAGGCTGACATCATCTTCTTCTACCCTCATACACACAAACCACCCAGAGGCATGGGCGTAGGAAGCACGGGGGACAGGGGGGACATGTCCCCTCCAATATTAAAAGATGCTTAAAATGTCCCCCCTCAAAAAATAAACCACGACATTGTGTTATTTTGCCTCCACATTGAAACATCAACCGCAGAACTTTTATTTTGAAAAGCCTTTGACTTCGTGCAATGTGTAATGAATTTGAATGAAGTATCTCTATATGAAAAAAGTGCACCACAATAAATAGACTTGATAGGGCTTCATATCGGTGAGGAGCAGACATCTTTTCAAGCTAAAGCCAGTCAGTGTTGTAGCAGGGCTTGGAGAAAAAACACACTTGGCTCTTAAAAAGGACCAGTGCACCCAATAAATAAATGACTAGAAACCAGATAATATCAGTGCAGTTAGTTGGAAGGAAAATACAACTACATAAAACACTGTAATTCGTAGACGGAAATTATTATTATTGTTATTGTATTATTATTAATGAGAAACAGGCGAAACTAGATAGATGGAAGCCTGCTGTAACAACACATAAAGTCTGATCTGTCACTTAGCAGAGTCATTCTTTCTTTATTTTCAGATAGCCTTTTTAAAAGTTACTGGAAATGAGTATTGCAAAAACATGCCCCCGGACCCCAGTAGTCAATTCTGTACCCCCCAATGTCCAACTGCTTCCTACGCCCATGCCCAGAGGAGAACTTCAGAGAAGGATGCAAGAGAAGAAAAACCTGTTGCTCTGTTTTGCAGCGTCTCCTCTTCTCAGATGTGTTGCTGCTGCTGCTGTGTGTGTAGAGTGTTGTAGTTTCATGTGATTTGTGAATGAGGAAGACATATGGTTCATATTTCTGAACCATCTCTCATTGCACAATCACACAGAATGACCTGCTGTCTTGGAGGACTATCGTTTTTCAACTCAATCCTAGTGGAAGCCTTTGGGCTCCAGAGACATAGACTGTAATAGAAATAGTAGCCTCTAGGCAAGGCTAGGCCCCCTTTGGGATAAGACTTATGTTCCATAATATTATTAGAGTATACCAACTAATTTGCTCCATTGTCAGACATACATTTAGATTTGTATTCTCTCTCTGGAAGGTTTCTGGCATGTTTAACATGGGCATGGATTAGGTTTGTCAAGCTGTGGCACTTGCCCTGTATTAGCCTGCCTCAGTGCAAATTTCATCTTGTGGTTTTTTATCATTGCATCAGAGAGGAAAGATGTAGCCTAGAACCAGCCAGAAGTCTATTTGGAAGCCATATCTTAAAAAAGAAAGGGACTTTTCAGGATCAATGTTCCCTCTAAGCTGCTGAGCGACACCTAGCAATTTATCACACTGAGCAAATAATAATATCCTGACAGAGATGGAGTGGATAGAAGCAGGTTCGCATGTGTTTTTTTGGTGGCAAATGATATTAGATGCAGTGACTTTGCCAAAGCGTAGTGGTTTTGAAAGGCCATATGAGCTTGTGGCTGTGTGTGTGTGTGTGTGTGTGTAACAGGTGCAATTGTCCCTCACTTGACTTATTGGGCGTTTCTCCAAGGTGAAGAAACTCCCTGCTTCTCCTCCTCCGCTCCCTGATTCCGTCAGCTCCCGCACAGTATTGATTATAGGGGAGGGGATGAGGAGTAGGTGGAAAGAGAGAGAGAGAGAGAGAGAGAGAGATCCACTTGTCTAATGCCTGTGTAATCACAGAGAGAAGGAATCAAAAGGAGCAGGGAGGGCCCACAGGTGACGTGTTAGACCTGGCTCAGACAAATAGGGGGTTAATGAATGATTCAAGAGGTGTGTGTGTGGGGGGGGGGGAGAGAGAGAGAAAGTGAGAGAAACTGGTTTGTCCTGTCTATGTACAGCAGAGAGACCATAAACAGGGTAAATTTGAGGGAAACCGGAAACTTGCTATCATTTGTGGGATGAATCCACACCCTAGTTAGCTCTGTGTGTGTGTGTGTGTGTGAGAGAGAGAGAGAGAGAGGGAGAGAGAGGGAGGGAGGGACAGAGAGAGTTTGCATAAATCTCTTGCTGACAGAGTTGACATTTACATGGCTTGCCCACTCTGATGTGTGTCGGTGTGTGTGTGTGTGTGTTCTGTTTGGTTGGTTGTTATCAGTGCAGTCAAGGTTTATGCAATGACATTAAAACCAGCAGTTTTCTCCTCTTCTCCTTTCTTCTCTTCTCTTCTTCTCTCTGTAGCTTCACGCTTCATTTGCTGATAAGCCTTATCTGTAAAATTGGACTTTTGAACCGTTTCTCTTTCTGCTTATTGGCCATTAAGTGTGAAGATGGCATAGTGTGTGTGTGTGTGTGTGTGTGTGTGTGTTGGGTGGAAAATGTGTGTGGCAGTCATTTGTTGTGATGTTGTTTTAAGAATTGCAGTCTTGGTAAGAGTTTGTCAATGCAACATCACACATACACAAAACCACACACAAATATACACACATTCTCTCTCTCTCTCTCTCTCTCTCTCTCTCTCACACACACACACACACGCACGCACACACACACACACACACACACACACACACTCATTTCACAGTTTGAGACGTTAGTGTAATTTTTAGAGGCGGTCATCACACAGCCCTCTGCAAAAAGGACAGCGTTTTTTCACTTTATCTCTTCCCGTTATTTAATCTGGAACTCGTGTCAAGTTTTCACATGATGAAGCACCAAAGTGACTTCCTCAAAATCTGCTTTATTCGTCAATATACCGAGGAGAAAGAATGGAGAGCGAGAGATGCCGAGCAGCAAAGGTCATGGACAGGTCACATCATCATCAGCTGCGTCAAATCTGTCATGAGACAGATTTGAAACCATAATGACTTACCAGGCCGTTCCGGTCATTACTTAAGTATCTCCTCTGCAGTATTTGTTCTCGGGCTGAATATGTCTGCTCCATCACTCAGGCACCTTGGTGTAACTGCTAAGGTCAAACTGCCCCCTGTTTCTTTTCTCTAATGATTGGCTTTAAGTGCCTGAAGCATGTCAGGCCCCGTTTTCACCAAGCAGTGAAATGCCAGTGCAGAAAGAGGATGTATCAACTTTCAGTCTAAACAGGACTCCTATTTCAAGTCATGCAAGTGTAAATATATCACAAAACGACTGCAATCTTAGAATCTTGTTGTTGTTTTTTTTTTCAAACTACCACCAGGAATAACAGCATCTACTCCTTCTTGGTTGTGTGTTTCTTTAAAGGGCCGTTAAGTAGTGGCCTGCAATTACTACAAGTAATTAAGTTTAAGTTAATTTTTTTTTTTATAATACTGCTTTGTCCTTCGCTTTTTGGCTTGAGAATGAAATATCTGTCAATTAAAAATGCGAGCAGGTGTGGGAAGAGACTTGGGAGGATCTTAAAACTCCAGAGAGTAGCCTACTGGCCGAAAAGTGAGCTTTGAAAGAAATCTCAGCACCTGCCAAAGTAATCGTTGGGTCATTGGTACTGCTCAACAACCCTATCAAATCATGCTGTGCTATGGGGCAGTAAAAATCATACTTATTGCCCCTTTAAATGTGTCTTTGTTGGTACCGTATCTGGGCGTAAATCAAGGTGCACCTTTCACCAGCGCTGGGATTTGAATGGCAGGTGAATGCCTGGAGATACTGTTTGCACGTTTGTCTGTCTCAGAGGAGGCAGCTCTGCTAGTGGTCTGCCACACAGGACTAAGTGTTTGAACAGACTACAAACAAATGGTACCTGTAAGGCTTTGCAGACATGAAGACTTTTAAAAAAATTCTGTTTGAGGGCTGCTCATAGTACAAACACAGGGAGATGACAGAGGGCATGAGAGGGAATGGCATCCTTCTTGTTTGCACAAGTAGTAAGCATATACTTATCCCTTCTTGACTGTACATAAAAACTATACATAAATAAGGGAAAACAAGCATTTTCCCATCCATTATGCCCTTTGTTAAAATTGTCTGCTGATGTCAGATTTGACTGTTTTCATAAACAGGATCTCACACCTAAAGAATTCCCTAATGTATTTCGTGCATGTCTCAAGAGCACCCACAACTTTTTCCACCACCAACGCTCAACAATCATCAAATTTGAGCTCCCAGCTGTCTTTCCACAGTCTGTTGAGGTCTATTCATAACTGATTTTTGGTATTTCTCATTCTCCGTCTTTCTTGAACTGAAGGTGTTTTGTGCTGAATAAGTGTCACAACTGTAGGGCCCACCGGACACGAGGCTGTGTTTTCTTAATTCCTTAAAACCAGAGGGTTACATGGGGACAGCGATGGTATCTTAAAGCAGGAGTTGGTCTGCAGTGTGTTTGCCTGCAGACAGAGCAGTCAGATGCCAGAGAGGAGGCTCTGCTGGGACCGGAGCCCAGGCCTGCAGGAGTTGTGTGTGAGATAGCGGATGAGGCTATAGTTTCCATTGTGTGTGTGTGTGTGTGTGTGGGCGTGCATGTGCGTTTGTGAGAGGGTTTACAATCAAACAGGTGCTGTTTACACCGTCAACAAATTGAACAGGCTTGTTTTACATGCTGATTGTTTCCATTCAGAACCAGTGTTCAAAGGCCTTTTTCCAGGAATTGGCAATAGGTAGACCTAACCCGCAATATTTTCATAGAAAGAAATATCCGTTTTGCTGCTCTCTATCACTGACTGATATAACACAATAGTGATTCAAGCTATATCCAGTTCATGGAAGTTTTGACATTGTCACCAGCAGTCTGGTAGCTCTTTCCTGGGAAAAATCCTCTGCCGCACAGGAAGTGATGCGTTTTACTTTGAAGTGAAATGAAGACTAGATGTGTTTTGGAACTGAAGTCAGAGTTTTGCTTCAACATGGCACAGCGGGCAGCGTACCAAAATATTCATCACTGAACCTCAGTTTCAATCACTGAGAGCTATTTTGGATATACCATTAAATTGTTAATGCCTGCAGCTCCATACTCACTGAGCATCATCTGGGTGTCTGAGTTAGTGTGATGGTCTCTGGTCAGGACAGTTAATTCTGTCATCTTTACCACAGAAAGTGCAGTTTCCAACACTTTCACTCTTGCTGATGATATGAACATATTAGAATATGACAGAATACACATTTAACAGAATACTGAAATGGTTGTTTAGTTATAATTAAATGACAATATACACAGTCATTTCTGAGTCAAATTGTAATGTGAACAGTACAACCAAACCTCTTTGTCCATACACCAGATGTATGAACTGGTCGGATAATTGAATGGCATACTGCTGCTTAAATGTTCTTGTTGATACAATAAGAACACTTATGAATATCTTTTTGCAAAAACCTAAATATGAGTTGCAATGGCATTTCATTCTGTTGGATGCCTGTCCTCCAGACCCAGGGTATTCATGGGTCCTTAAAAATTCAGAATCCTTAAAAAGTCTAAATTTAAGACCCTGAAAAGTATTAAAAAGTCTTAAATACGTTATTAGTTATGTTTTTCACTATGCACTGACAGATTTCTTTGCCCTGCATGTCCACTCGTACGTTAATGGAGAATTGGACTCAATGTCCTTTAATAATTAATTTCCTGGTGTTCCTGTTCTCTATCCATTTATTTTTTCAGAACTTTCATTTTAGTTTTGCGAGCTTCGTTTCTTCATTTTGGGCTTTTAATTGGTCTTAAATCAATTCCAGGTAGCATTAAAAGATCTTAAAAAGTCTTAAATTTGGCTTTCTGAAACCTGCAGATACCTTGAGGCCATTCACTGCTTCAATTCCTGAGGAGGGATGGATTAGTGAGCTTCTACTTCTTACAAATTAGTCTTAACATAATAATTCATGTGCAGTCTCACTACTCACACGTCCCAAACTTAAAGAAACACTGTAATGGTGCGTCAGGGCGTGTACGTGCGTCTCTCTGGGCTTGCCTGCTCGCTCCATGGCTCCAGGTTGAGTAAAGGCAGAGCCGCTTATCCCTCTAATCAGCGTGTCATTCTCAGGTGCACCTTTGTTTGCTCTGCGCTCCTGCAGCTTTGTCTTGAAGGCCCCGCTGGCCCGGGCCCCGTCCACCTCGGGACAGGATGTGGAAACACACGGCTCAGCAATCCATGACACATTCTTTCTCTCTCTCTCAGTTTCGTTCTCTCTTCCTTTACATGGAATTCTAATGGAAATGAATTCAACCGGGCAGAGCGCAGAGTCCAGTGGTCTTTATGCCCGATGCACAGGAGAATGTGATTGTATATTCATGAAGCGAGGGAGATAATACACTTATTGATGACCGAGTGGAATCGTACACAAGCGAGTGAGTGTGTGAATGAATGAATGAACAACGGAGAAAGTATGGAAGACGACAGCAGAATGAGAAGAGATGAGGAGAAGACAGGAGAGTGGAAGAGAGTAGGAAAGCCTGTGACAGAATAGAATAGAATAGAATAGAATAGAATAGGCCAAAAACTCCCAGAAGTGTTTGAGGTTTGAGGAGGTTTGAGTGGCACACAACAGAGAGGATGATGATGTAGCACGGCACAGAGGAACAGACCATGACAGTGCATAATAAAGCAGAAACTTGCAGATGAGAGTAGAGGCTGGCAGGAGAGAACGGAGGTCACGGTGGTGGGCGGCGATAACTTTTCCGGATGGAATGCCGGAGGGCGGCCGGGCCGGGCTGCCGGAGCGCTGGAATGTAGACTTTCATCTGCTCCCTCTTCACTGAATGACGTGATTGTCTTTCATCAGAGGGCAACGCGGAGGGGAGGAGGGAGGGACGAGGAGACGGAGGGAGAGATTGGGGAAGGAGGGAGGAGGGAAGGGGGTCACCAAATGCCGGTAGAAGTTGTCAGGCATCTTTTTTGAGGATAGCATTTGAATGCCTGGGTTTTATACGGTCTTTGGTTTTCGTTTTTGTCCCTGCTGGCCGCCACACACACTCTCTGACCGTGAGCCAAACAAATCAAAACCAAATAATGGCTTCGAATCAAACAGGCTCCTGATTGGCTGCCTGTTATGCTGCTTTACACAAAGTGGTAGCATCTAAACTGATGCAGACTTTTCCTCCTGTTTCTCCGCTGCCTGGATGGTTAAACTAGCCTAATGTTAGTTGAGGATTAATATCAAAACGTGAAAGATGCTAACTTCAGCAGTGTGTGTGTGTGTGTGTGTGTGTGTGTGTGTGTGTGAGAGTGTGTGTGTGTGTGTGTGTGTGTGTGTGTGGGGAGGGGTTGAATTCTGTTGTATCATTGTATAAGTGAATGAGAGAATTAACACACATCCTGAGTCTATGCACAAAATAGCATTGAAAAATGGTAGGGTGACATACAGTATTTCTATGAATGGTGTATATGAATTATTTTGGCTGATAAAATTATTCTTGGCAAGTATTTTGTTTCAGTTTTAGAGCCAGAAAGTTAATTTCAGACGCTGGCTGTGGAGCAGGGATGGAGCTAAAGCAGAAGAGAAGGGGCAGATGCAGGAAGAGATGAAATACGGCAAAGGAGGGAAGAGATTAAGAGGGGAAAAAGAGAAAATGGTGACAGAGTGGGAGGGAATGGAGGAGAGCAGTCTTTCCCATGAAGCCGCTCAGGTGAAGCCACCTCTTTTTACAGCTCCTTACAGCCACTCTGGGTCAGAGTTCGTCACCGTGGCGATGCATTACCCGGCACGTTGTTTACCTTTGCTACCTTGGAGACTGCTGACGCTGCAATTAGCGCTCGGATGCAGGCCTCAGGTGGCTCCCCTGGTCGCCACGGTAACACCTGGAAGATAGAGAGAGAGAGAGAGAGAGAGAGAGAGAGAGAGAGGAAGGGGGACTGATGGATGGTCAGAGGGGATGGAGAGGGAACATATGCTGGAGAGGTCCAATTGATTTGGGCGCAGGTAAACAAAGTGTCTCCTGGGAGTCCGGCCATACTAAAGCCATCCATCCTCTCGCATCATTTGCACTGAGCCAACTGTTCCAGGCCATAACTTGAACTGGTAATGTTTTTTTTCTTTACCCATAGTTTTTTAGTCTTTTGTGCATCCTCATTGGTCTGCTGAGACCCCAGAGGATCTGATTGGCTCGAGAGGCATTGTGGAAATCCCTGCTCATGTTTGCCTGTGGTCAAAAAGAAAAGATGGGCAGAGGGAAAAATGACATAAGTAGATTTTGAGCATATCCTGCATTACGAAACAGCATTTCTGTGACTTGTTTTGGAGGTGTATAGAGGTGTATGTATGTTCCTATCGCCTGTGCATCGCACTTTTTGTTGTTGTTAAAATGCTTTGCATTGAATCTGTTTTGCTTGCTGAAAATGAATAACATTATGAACAAAGAGAGTTGAGATTAAAATTCATTTAAGGATGGTTTGCGGAGGGTTGACAAATTAGTTGGAAAAAAATCCTTCCTTCTTTCCTTCCTTCCTTCCTTCCATTTATCTACCCATCTGTCTAGCAGGCAGGCCATGCTGTGACTGTGTGTGTGTGTGTGTGTGTGTGTGTGTGTGTGTGTGTGTGTGTATGTGTGTATTTGTGGATGGGGCTGGTTGGCCCATAGCCCAGGGGGGGAACACAACACACACTCACAGGTCTGTTGTTGGAGAAAAATAAGCTGTTGGAAGGTGTGGGAGAGACAGACAAGATTCTCAGACACACCCAGAGGAGGGGGGAGGAGGAGAGGGAGGGAAAGGCAGCCACAACCAGGAGTTGGATGGATTAATGGATGGAGGGAACAGGAAGAGAGGACTGGGTCAGCACACCCTGCTGTACCTGTCCCTCCCTATTCCCACTCACTCTACCAGTTTGAAGCTGAAGTGTGATGTATTAGTGCATGCCAGTATATTACATTTTACACAAGAACTGAGTAGAAATGGAAAGGCACAGTTTTTGATAAAGCCCACCCTCTCATACAGGGAGTCTGCAGGTCCTTGAAATGTCTTTAATCATATAGTTAAAGGTTCTACTGCCCCATCGCACAAACAGACCATAATATATCTGTGGGGGGTTGATACGGTTGTTAATCAGTACCAAAGACTCAAAGATGACTTCACCAGGTGCTGAGATTTCTGGCTTTCAAAACTCACTTTCTGCCCCATACTCCCCACCCATTGGAGTTTGGACTGGGACGTTCTGTACCTGAGACTTGGGTAAGAGGAGATAAGTTAAGGAATTGCAACAACATAAGTATTGATGTTGTTGCAATTCCTACTGGTCTCCAAAAACAGTTGATCAAGGTCATAGATTAGTTAAAGCCCCTTTAAATAAAGCAATTGAAGTGGATCAGTGTTTCTCCTATGTGTATTTTATGGAAATAGCTCTCCTCACCATCCTTAATCTTTGTGCCAGCACTTATCCTCTTCTTCTTGCCCTCCATGCGACTGTCCATCTGCAGCTATGTTTACATACAGTAACCCGGCTATTGGCCAGACTCTGGTTAAGGTCTTATTCAGGTTAACATGGTGACATCAAAATGCTGTGTGAGTTTCAGTTTGCGGTTACACAGCAAACTGAACACAGCAAAAACCAAAAGTGAAAGCCGTAAGATGTTTCCATGCCAGTAACACATTTAATATGGGAGTAAACCAGGTTTAACCAGGTATAACCAGGTTATTCTAACCCAGATATGATGTTTAGCCTACATGCGTCAACCCAAAAGCAGGTAACTTGAGTAACTGGGTTAAGAGAGGAATCCTCTGTGCATGTAAACACAGCCTGTGTATCATGTGTGATGTGTGATGTGTTCATCAAGTCACATTCCTTCCAGTAATGCACTTGGCCCATACAGATGTTTCTGATTCTGAGTTTGATTATATTGTATTTACAGTGCAGGTTATGACTGCAGCACTATCTCAAGAGCAAGTGCGAGATGTCTCCACTCTAAGGGAAAGTCCTATAATGTAGGAGGTTCTCAGGTACTTGGGTTCAAAAGTCATATACATGGAGGCACCAACCAGAACACACACACACACACACACACACACACTGATCAAAAAGAAAGATGGAAAAGTGGAAAAAAGTGCAAAAACTAAATAGCATCATCAGTTTTTCTTCAAGTTGCCTTCATGCGAGAATAGAAACCTACAGTTAAAAAGACAGATGGTTAACTAGCTCCCACTGGTTAGCTCTGTTTCCAATTCATAAAACACACGGTGCACTTTACGGGCTCATAAAGCAATATTTTTAACAATCAGATTGCCTGGCTGTAATTACATGCATAAAGATATGTGAGGGTCACTGCTATCATCTGCTGCCTGCTCATTGGACTCTTTGATGGTTTTGATGAACTGTGTATGTAGGCTTTTGTTTGTGTGTCTATTTGTGGTCACCGAAAAAATAATTCTCTATCGGGGGTGTGTGTGTGTGTGCTTATATACCTGGGGGCATACTGACTGCCTTTTGCCCCCTGCACTCCCTGCTGCACCTGTCCTTCCCTATTTCCACTCACTACAGTTTGTACATTACATGGCAATATAATACATTTTAGTCACGATCGCAAACTGAACTGAGTAGAAGCAGCAAGGCGAGGGCGAGAGTCATTTTTTGATAAAGCCCACCCACTCCACACCACATATTAAAGTGTGTATCAGCACCCTAGGGTGGGTGGAGAAGGGTTTTCATGGGGTCTCACACAGGATGTCTGCAGGTCCTTGAAATGTGTTAAATAATATTATATAAAATCAAGGTCTTGAATATAGTTAAAGGGGCGATAAGTAAGATTCTACTGCCCCATAGCACAAACAGACCATAATATATATATATATATATTTTTTATTGTGGGTGATGAGAAACATTATTTTAAAAAATGGCTTACTGACACACAGCAGCACTATTATGATACCATGGTGAAGGAGGCTACTGTGTGTGTAGGCTAGCTTACTACTGTCTGTATTGTAACATGACACCTCCTGCACACACTGGGTAGCTACAGAGGGCCTCTGATTCAAGCATGCACACCCACACACCCACACACACACACACGCACACACGCACACACGCACACACACACCACAGAGAGAGAGCAAGAGAGCAAGGGTGGAATCTTGACTCCTGGTCATTCAGGTTGGACTGGTTCTGTTAGTTAGAGGGAGACGAGTGATGTTGTTAGCTACACACACACACACACACACACACACACACACACACACACGCACACACACACACACACACGCACACACACACATACCATATGGACACATGCATCATTCACCCTAACAAACTGTTCTCATCTATCCACATCTTCTTTGGTTTTCTCCCCCTGCTAAACACACTTCACACACACACACACACACACACACACACACACACAGTTACACACACACGCCCCACCCAAGCTGCCTTGTCTCTTCTTACAACACCCTTGATATTGACAGTCATGAGTTTGAAAAATTCTGTCACCTGAATCAATGACAGTTATTCATGTGATAATCACAACAAACATTACGAAACACACACTCTCTTTTCCTTTCTTTCTCTCTCTCTCTCTCACACACACACACACACTCCTCAGGATGACCCATACAATGTGCAGGTCACCAGATGAATAGGGTTTGGCCATACTTATCCTAATCCAGCTGCGGTTGGATGATTTGGGAGCGGTAAATTGTTCCAGCAATAGATAAATGCTGTTTGGCAATTAGATGACTGATTGGTAAATGTCTGTGTGTGTGTGTGTGCGTGTGTGTGTGTGTGTGGCTGTGACCATGTCTGCTTGTAAGTGTCACAGGGAGAGATGAGAGGGGAGGCATGCGTTATCGCTCCCAGATCTGGCAGTGTGTGTGTGTGTGTGTGTGTGTGTGTACCCTGACGGAGACATGATAGCGTTTAACCATTAACTGCGCAGTTAATCAGGAGGATCAGGTTTTTCCACTACTTTGAGACGCGCTCGATTTTGCTTTTTCACACACTGGAATCGATACGTGGGGCGGGGCTAAATGGGGAAAGTGGACCCATCATTTCCAAGATGAGATAAATGAAGCATCCGTCATGTATGTAGTCAAGTAAATGGATTCAAGCAAGAGGGATGATGGGTAGGCGAACCGCTGTTTTCCCTCACATGTTCTGTAAAATGTCTGACTGATCGATGTGGCCTGTGTGTGTGTGTGTGTGTGAGTGAGAGTGAGAGAGAGAGAGAGAGTGAGAGAGAGAGAGAGAGAGAGAGAGAGAGAGAGAGAGTGTGTGTGTCCCCATTCAGAGCTCAAGGCCCTTCCACAGTGTTACTGAACTTCAACCCTGCTCATTCCACATGCAGCCCTACCTGAGAGCTGCTGTTGACACACACACACACACACACACACACACACACACCCTGCTCTTAAAGTGCACTTAAATCCATGGCATAGGCAATGCAGACGTATGATTTTCCACACAAATCATCAATCAAATCACAAACATGAAATGAGTTTTTCACTGAATGACTGTTTCCGGACCGCTCCCATCACACTTCAGAAAGTTACATATTCTCTCTCAGTAGATGGTCATATAGATATATGGATGTTTTATGGCACACCAGGGTCAGACTTGCTTGACATGGGATAGAGAGCCTAAGTCCCTCCCCTTCCGGTGGAACCACCATGGGACCTTATTTGGGAAAAAATATGTACGGTAGTCAACGGCGAGAGACAAATAATTGTTTGATCCCGTTTGAATTGTGCCATGAATTACACATATGATGTTTTGTCAATTTAAAAGATAATTTTGCAAGTCAAGAAAGTCGCAGTTTGTCGTAAAACTGTTGAAGTATGAGACTGTGAAAATACGTAATTAGAAAGACTACACACCCAAAAGTCGCATAAATGACGTCATAACTTTCTCTCTCCACAAGCTACCCAGAGCCGCTGAAGCTAAGTCCCTCTCAGATAGCAGGAGTATTATACACAACCTGGAAGGTAGACAGTAAGAACGGATTTAAACTGGTTTAGGATAGTTTTAGTACAGTGGGGACTAACGTTAGCGCGATGCCTGTGTGTTTCGTATGTTTCGTTCCATGTTGGTGTTGGTGATGTATATTGTGCGAGACGAGAGATGTAGTTCACTGAGCGGTTTCACACAAAACTAAACGTTACTTTACTGTTTTACGACAAACTGCAACTTTCTTGACTTGCAAAATTATCTTTTAAATTGACAAAACATCATATGTGTAATTCATGGCACAATTCAAATGGGATCAAACAATTATTTGTCTCTTGCCGTTGACTACCGTACATATTTTTTCCGAAATAAGGTCCCATGGGGGACAGCGGAAGGGGAGGGACTTAGGCTCTCTATAAGAGTGGGGAATTAGAAACTTGAGGAAAGCTAATGAAGTTGAAGCCTTGATACACTTATTGATTGCAAATAAATTGAGTACTTAACCCCAGAATGACAAAATGTTTCAGAGTTTCTGAGCTCAGATGTTACACACAGGGCTCTGGGTGTTGCCAGAATGTTCTCATCACCCTTATATAGGCTAGATGTCATATCAGCGTTAGAGCGGGGCCATAAAGTGTCCTAGCCTCTCCCTCAGCCTCTCCTGCTTGACCGACACTCCCCTCTTACCTGCTACGTAACCGGAGACCTGAGGGGTTATAAAAGCTTTTTCTAGTGCTAAGGTCACCTGTTGAGCCACTGGCTTTGATGGTCTCTTGTGTGTTTGTTCTTACTTATTTACTTGAACCCAGGATAGGAAACACTTTACTTTACAATGGCCTTATTCCAATCTATTAACCTATGGAAAAGTATTGTAAGTACACAATATTACTGTGTAGGTACTAATACATAATGTACTTACGACGGTGTAGCAACACCATTCTAATGTAGCCATTTGAATGGTGTGTTTGTTTTAAGTGCATTATGTATAAGGGCGATTTTCATCAAGCACCTACACAGTAATATTGTGTACTTACAATACTTTTCCATAGGTTAATACACAGGTTTATACACTAGAATAAGGCCATTGTAAAGTAATAAGGCCATTGTAAAGTAAAGTGTTACCCCTGGATGTAACCTCATCTATGCTGCATCAATCTGTATGCTGCACACTTTCATATAGTAGTAACACACAAAATATATACATAGAAATTTATTTAGATATCAGTTAATTGAAGTATTTATATAAAAAATGATGGCAAGGAGTCACAAGTTACTTATTGCCCCTTAACCAGAAATGTGGATGCGTAGGCAGGCAGCAGGCAACACTTTGAGGCAATGTAGATGTAGCTTTCAGAATGGTTTGAAATTGGTAAGTGGAGCAAAATCAATATGGGAAACTTTGAGGGACAAAGGTGTGATTACAATTACTGTTTTTAATTATATAAATATAGGCAAGTTTGCGCAACTACAAGTGCTGCCTTTGAACCACAGCCTTCACCCTCAATCCTTTCACCAAATCTCAAGTCCTGCTTACACGGCCCTGCATAGCGCTCACCTAGCCCAACACTAACTCAACCTTTGCCCTACACACAATTCCTCCCCCTTCAGTCCCGTCCCTCTCCCAGGCAGGTTATAAAAAGCACAGTAATAAATGCAAAGATAATACAAAGATAGAAAACAAACACACACACACACACACAGAAGAGAAAAAAATGACCATGTTTTGCTGATTATCTAATTAGATCTTTATAAAAACATTTCACCTGAAGAAACAAAAACAAATGACACCAAACAATAGATAACAGGGAAATAAATGAAAATAGGCCTGATGGAGAAAGTGAAGTGAGAGGGGAAGTGAGAGTGTGGCAGTGAGTCGGAGGGTGGTGTCACATGGAAGAAAGACGGGGAGAAGGGAGAGAGAATTTGTTTGTGTAGTTACTTAGGGAAAACTTTCACAGTTCAGTTCATCAGACAGATGCTGAGTCTATATTTGAAAATGTGGATTCATTTACAGTGTGTATGAGCTCCTTTAGATCTTATAAGAGCAATCCAGAAAATCAAATGGCTCTGGTTGTCAGTGTGTCTGGTGTTGTAAGTTGGGTTAGACTGATATATCCGTCAATATATGGGTTCGATATTAACCTTTTATTAAAAATAGCCAGGGTGATCCACCTCTGATATGATGGATATGATGCAGTTTGATTACATATTTATTGTAGAATTGATTAATACTACACTGGTTGTCTATGGGAAGCCCTTAAACTGAATTGATTCTAATGCAACATATTGATTTCAATCAATAATTTAGTTTTAGTGTTCTTTTGTCTAAATGATATTTAAGAAGCTTTTCCACACTGTAAATAGTAAAAGTCAGGAGGAAACACTGAATTATTTTTTTTTTTGCCATGATAGTGGTCAAATTTAAAGATATTGAATATTGTTACAAAATACTGTCTATCTGCAGCTTCAAGCCAAACTTATCAGTATTGGTATCATCCTTTGAAAACCTGTACTGGTTGAATCCTAGGTGTGAGTTGGAGCTTGTGATTCAGTTGAAAGTGAGCTTTGAAGGGCAAGAGAAGGGATTCTGGCTGATGTATATGTTTAGACATAAAAATACTGGTTTGATATTTATGTTGAAGACAGATTATTTAGTTGATGAAAAAGTGATGCTGTTCAGTCCATGCTGCCATGTTACACCAGCCTTGCTCATTTGTCCCTTACCTCCACCCTTACCTAAGCCCACCCTCTCCTCCCTGTAGCTCCATCCCAGTCTTATTACTGTCTGTCCTGCCCAGCCATCGCTCCTGTCCAACACCCTCTGATCCTGCCTAACCCCAGTCCAATTTCACCCTTTGGTTCCCCTACCTTCTCTCTAGTCTTTCCCTCATTACTCCTAGCTTATAGCCTCAACCATTTTCTCCCCTAGTCTATGGGTAAGTTCACACCAAGCATGTTTGGAGCGATTTATTTGAACTCTGGAGCGTTCACCCCTCTAGTTTGGTTTGTTTGCTCAGGTGAGGTCGATGACATTCAAACTCTGGTGGCACCAAATGACGGCACCAAGATGCCTGAAAATGCAAGTTTCTGTCCTCTTCCAAGAGAACTGTGGTGCGGTTTGTTAGGAGTGAGAATGTAATCAAACCTACTACTATACTTAACATGAGGTTTTATAGGTATAAGGAGACGGCTGTTGATACCTGATAACCAGCAGTTCCTCATGCTTGGAAAGCCTAGCATAACAAAATGAACTGAGGGCAAACCACAGTCTGGACTGATGCTCATATTCAGCTATTTCTTCATGTGGTATGAACACCAGAGATAGTAATTACAGCAAAGAGCACAGACAAGTCCATCATGTTTAGCTTAGTTACATGGACTGGAATCGTATTTGTTTTGACTCTGCTGCTAAAATCTCTAACCTGGCAGGATGACAGGTTACCAAAACTGTCCAATAAATGAGCTACTTGTGAGGCCATGTGACTTTTGTTTACAAGCCCTAGTTCACTTGTAACTGGGCAAACCAAATACAAAAATGCAACAAAGTCAACTTTTCCGCCTATGGTTCGGACCAAAAAGACAAAAAACTGTAGGTGTGATCGCACCCTAACTCATTAATCCTGTGCCGGCCTCAAACATCAGTCCCATCCCTCTGTCCCCACATTCTCCTTCCTCCTCCTCCTCCTCCTCTCCCCAGTGAGGCTGACTAGTGTCTGTGTTGTGATGGTACCAGGCCACGCCGCCACCCTCCTCTAACCCTCTCCTTTGTTTTTTGTCAGTCGTTCTTTTATGTTTCTCCTCCTCCTCCTGCTGGGACAGAGTGCTCCAGTGTTTTGTTTTTTTTGTCTCTTCTCCTCGCTCCTAATGTCTTTCTCGCCGCCTCCCTGTCCTCCTCAGTAAAATGTTGGTGAGACATGAATCCGGCGCTTTTTCAACAGGGTATCTTAATGAATAATCTCAATTTTTTTATGTTTTCGTTCAACGTCGCATTCATTCATTCATTCATTCATTCATTCATGTCTCACCAACAAGGGGAACTATCTAGATAGATTAGCTGACATGCTAATCTGGCTGTAGCCTTGAGACATTTTCCTGCATGGGGAACTTGAATCAGACAAGGAGATGATAAGCTTTAGTTTAGTCTAGTGTAGTTTATTGGACAAAATTTTCCAAACCACTTGTTAAAACCACATGTTAAAAACCTAGCTGCATCTCAGAATTCTTTCAGTTCTCTTTCAGCTCTCAGCTTTACAAGCCTTGATCTGATCTCGTGTTAGCACTGCGGTTGCTAAGCTGTTTTACTTGAGCTTGTTGGATGGTTTTTCCGTCGCACTGTGTAAGCTAGAGCAGCATAATGAAAGATCTTAAAGGTATTCCTCTTCAGGATAATACAGTCAATGGATTGTCATTCATGACATAACAATGGGCCGTCGTGGTGTGAGAGTTAATGTCAACAGTGCAGGCATACCGCTCATTGTCTTGGCTTGGGGCTGAAGAGTGTACACAGGCACTCCTGCATGCAGAGAAACACAGATGACTGGGAACAATTAGTTACTGAATTCCCTCCTCCTGCTTTGAGTGTTTACTCAACAGCTAGCAACTCTGCCGCCATTCATTGGTTCCTGAGCTATCTGTCTTTACGTTTCGGTGATGTAAAGGTAGAAAATGTGTCATAGGTTGTCACCGAAACTTCTCGAGTTGAGTAGAAATTTGACGAAGAGAACAGGTGAAAGAAAATGGGACACAAAGAGAGTGAGAAGGAGAGAAATTTGAGTCAGAGGTGAAAGGGAGGGATGGTGAAGTCCTCTCCTCCCTTGGACACTGTTGATTTGTTGCCATGGAGACCCCTACCTGAGCTGGTGTTGTCACGATACCTGAATTTTGACATCAATACCAATACAAAGTACAGTAATGGCAAACAAGAAAATCCATCACGCAATGTCACAGAATATCCACTGGAAAGCACCATACATTCAATATTAATATCAATAAATTAAATAACTTTCTAGATATTCAACTCTACAATGAGAACAATTATATCAAGAACTTGAATGAAACATGGGTTCTGTTGCCATGTTTTAATCTGTTTAACTCCGACTGCTGCAGTTCACTGTCAAGAGCCAGACTGTCGCTCTGTCTTTCACAATCCTTCTTCTTCTTCTTTTAACTATTCCAATCCGCATGTATTCAACTTCTGGAGGTGACACCTTTTCAAATAGCGAATTCAGTCTTTCTCAACAGCATTGAAACTTTGGTTATTGTGACGCTAACCTGAGCACACTCTGGAGAAGGAAAGTAAATATGTAGGCTATGTATAGACATATGCTAGCTAACTAATGAATCTTAGCCTCTTAGCTCTGTGCGCTAAAAGTTGAAGATTGATTGATGGGTGGATGTCATGATATTATTGGTTGAAATTAGTTACGGGCATGCTTACGTAAGCACACGGCATATTTTGTTTTACAGGAAGAAAACATGATTGAATTTTGATATAAGAATACAATGAAATTGATTTTTGGTATTTTTTTTGGCATATATTGTTAAATAGGTGCACAGTATGACCGGGGATGTGATCTAAAAGGGTTAAAAAGGCATTTTTCATTTCATCTCGTCTTTAAGCTACCTACCTACCAGTTAGGCCATCTAACTCACTCAAGATTTAGTTAAGATTTAACTCCACTTAAGACCATAGTGAAACTCATCTTGTGTTTTTTCTTCCTAAAGTTTTTCTCACAGTACTTGAACTTGACTTAATTTGTCAAGTATGTAAGAAATCCAGTGGAGTTTCTGCATTTAAAGTCTGCTAAATCAACTCTTGAGCTGATTTAGAGTGAGTGAAAAATGATCCAAATTGTCAAAGTTGTATTGTATTGCATTACAGCAAATGGCTGAAACAGTGTGGGCCTTTTTAAAGTCGAGTGGAAAGATTAAAGTGAGTAATCGCAGTATTCAGAACAAATTTGTGTTAAACGTTTTTGGGTATGTAAGATTCTTGAAACTTCAATGCGGGGGGGAGAAACAGAGTACGGGTGACTGTTCATGTGAATCAAAGGGTTAAACCTACTTACTGTCTGTAGTAGGCTACTTATACTGTCCGTACCTTTTCTAATTGTTTGGATGTGAAGCGTGTAATGGCAGCTCCTATTTACCTGTTCGTTTCCATTGTCAGCTCCTTGGAGAGTAAGCCTCTGTGTTGCGCAGTGGGTACAATTTGCTTTAACGGTGCATTATGCAATGGAGTGTGTGTATGGGTGGATGTGGGTGCGTGTGTGTACACTATGTATGTTTTGTTTACTCTCTTTTATTGATATTTCATTAATATTGTGTGTGTGGAAGTTTGCACATATTTGAGGTTGAAACATGCGAGGTGTGACCGTGACTCGGACATTAAGTGTGTGTCTTTGTGTGAATACATTTGAAAGATTGATTGATTCCTTGTTACACAGGAATGTAGCAGTGTTAGTGTGATATCCCAACAAGCAGAGGAGGAGGACAAGGAGGCCAATCATTGTCATCATCATCATCATCATCTTCTTGTTCGTCTTCTCACATGAGCTTTGTTCGTCATGCCTTTCCAAATAGGCCTCTCCTCCCACATTGGTGATATGGTCCCACCTAATAACGCTCCACAATTCATTGATTGACCAAGCCTCTCATTAAGGTCCCTCCCCTCCTTGTGTACCCATTAAAACACCTTTGTTAAGCCAGGCCCACATGTATAGAGTGGTAATAGGTAGGTAAGGTTATTAAATAACAAAATCAAACATTGCTCACAAGCTCACAGAGGCCATGATGGCTGCTGATACAGAGGGCGTGTCTGCTTTTTGCTTTCACCAACATAAATCTATCACACTTATATGAGGCCTGGTAATAAAAGATCACTACTTCTTAATCCATTTTTTTAAGCCGCTCTGGATCTGTCTATCTCTATGTAACATTATATATACTGTATATATCTTTATATTTTTATCTATATCTATGAGATGGTGCAAGAGGGATGAAACAGGTTTGTGGTCTGTTTTTTTTTTGTTTTTGTTTACAGGGCGATAATGGAGGTATAGCATTGCCTCTGTAGGTGTTGGATTGCCAAGGTGATATTCGTAACAAGCCATGGGGGACCTGAGTGTGTGTGTGTGTGCGTGTTTGTGTGGTTGTGCGTGTGTGCACACTCTTGTTTAAGGTTAATCATCTGTTTAGCTGAAACCAACCGGCTGATAAATATTTCACCTGACTGACACCCACCGACAGCCAATGGCAGACTGAAGGATGACCGGTGGAAGCCAACTGCAGATCAGCGACGGGAGAAAACTTATTTATGTAATGCGGTCAATTTGGATATTGAGTGCTCTGTCATAGAGGAAGAGGAAGCGGTGAGATATCTCACTCTGTCCCTGGTATCGCAATGTCATCGCAACAAATGCAAACCAGGATCTACTTTCATTGTGCATGTAATGTGTTTAACGGGAAAGGCTGTTGGTGTTAATGGGAACAGTCTTTTTATTTTAACGGGAAAGGTTGTTGGTGTTAATGGGAACAGTCTTTTTATTTTAACGGGAAGGGTTGTTGGTGTTAATGGGAAAGGTTGAGAGGTTGTCTACTCCTTCAGTTAAAGCAATTTGGACCAAATTTTCCACAAGCAGGAAACGTTGTTGGGATTCTGAGCTAAAATTAGCATTTTTGTGAACGTTGTTGAGAAAAGCATCTTTGCCAGATTGGTTGCTAAGTTAACAACCATTGACCTGAGAAAGGCTTGAAGCATTTGGAAGGGAGTTCTTGGGAGCGAGTGCATGTTTGAGGGTTAAACGTGTTTCCTTCACTGTCAATTTTGTTGAACCTCAAGCTGATTTATAATATCATAGTGAGAGTTTTGGATCTGTTTGTTTGTCACGGATTTTGTCGAAACTTGTGGGAATGATGCATCTCATCACTTCCATCACATTTTCAAAATCGCACTGATTGGTCTGAGGGAGGTGCTACAATTACAGGTCAAAACAGGATGGCATCTTTGTTCTGATTTGCTCAAATGGGGATTGCATCATTCATGCGGGACAACATGTTTTCTGGTGCTTTTTTATTGTGGTAACTGACCTCGTAGTCTTTGAGGTCTGGTTTCTGCAACACTGGGCTGCAGGTCTGTGCTGTTTGGTTCCCACAGTAGTAGTTAGTAGTAGTAGTATGTTTTAATAGTCTTGGGTCCTCACATAACCAGCAGGTTTAGGTTTATAGGAAAAGGGGGCTTTAGACACGTTCAAAAGTTGATGGTCATAACGGTGATATTCAGTGTGGCGTTGTGGTACATGTCAGTTTCATTGTGGCCATAACCATAAATATGTCAACGTGATGAAGCTGTTACATGACGATCATTAGGGAAGAGCAAAGGGCAGCCGGCCTGGAGATAATGGACTCACAACACAAACGCACACAAACACACACACACATTGACCAGTATTATATTTAATATATTTGCACTTTACTGTGTACCGTACCTTATTTCACAGACACCATACGTGCTTCACGTGCCTGTTATATGGACAGTAGTAGTAGAGAACAATGGGACAGGACTGAAGTAAAATGCGGGTTGATTCATACTGCACACACACACACACACACACACACACACACACACACGGATTGTATCTAGGAGGTGGGGAAAACAAACTTTGTCCATCATACCATGGCACGTTAGATAGAAAGGTCAGAGGAAGTAATTTAAAGTGATGAGAAGATCATGCAGACTAGGATGCATGACATGGAAATAATCAATCAATTGATTGATCTGATCGATACAAAACACTTAAATCACTTACTCACCTGTGGAATTGTGAAAATCATCAGCTTTACTTTGCCTATGTGATGATTTTGATATTTCTTCTGTAGATTGGAGCTTGTTCTCAGCTCTCGGCTGTCCATATCATCCTTATGACACATTACTGAACACGGGTTGTTATGTATTTTAATGCTGTCCAACATTAAAGGTGCATCTCTGCACTCGCTTTTGCAAATACTTAAAAATAGCATTAGCTGTGATAATAAGTGTGACACTTCTCTTTTCTCTTCTCCTCCCTCCACATCGACATCTTCCTGTCCATCTCTCCACTCTTTGATCATCCATCCGTCTTTCTGTCATTAATCATGACTGTGTATGTCTGTTCTTTTCCTTAGACACTGAGAGAGAGGAGGAAGAGCCCCGAAAAGACAGAAGGAAAGACGGAGGAGAAGAAGACAGAAGAAAAGAAGAAAGAGGTGGAGGTGGAGGAGGAGGAGAGCTCCCCGTATAGCCGCTGCAGCTCTGTGGACTTGGACAAGGTGTGTGTGTGTGTGTGTGTGTGTCTCTTGAGTGTATGTGAGAGAGTTGGTGTGTGAAGAAGAGTCAGGGGAGATAAAGAGAGGGAGAGAGAGAGAGAGAGAGAGAGAGAGAGAGAGAGAGAGAGAGTTAATAGCCATCTGGTCGTTCACCCTGCTTTGCTCAAAAACTGCCCTTGTTCATCCATACGCTCTCTGAAAACACACTTCCATGGAGCGAGAACATGTACAAACACACACACACACACACACACACACACACACACACACACTTAACCCTTACCCTAACCTCAACCAAAGGATTTTCCTCATCTTTCTATCCTCGTGAAGACATTTGGTCCTTGTAAGTATACACACATACTCACACACATTCATTTATTTAAACTGTACAAACGTGACGAAATCATTTGTCAAGGGTTTTCCTTTATCTACAGTCAGGAGCCGCTGTCATTGTCAGCACAGCAGTGATGACAGACTGGACCAGTTGGTCTTGTTCACACTGTTGCCAGGTATCACTGTATTGAGTGAGATGCACTGCACTGAAACCAGACCTAAACATAAAATAAATCATGTATTCTTAGTATCTCTGTATTTCCATAGGTTGTTATCAGTTCTCAGTGCAACATAAACCCTTCTGCCTTACACACTCCCCTGATAGAAGTCCAGTTTGGTTTGATATAAATAGCCAAACATCTGCCAAATAAGGCAGTGTTGGCACAGTTCACACAGCTCTGTTCCGCCAAGTAATTAAAAAACCAGGTGAGCACATCATAAAAAAATGTTTGTTCAAGATAAACTGTTATAATGTGTATGAATGCGATTTGACCGAATTAATATGTCAAATAGCGAGGCTTTCACTGCAGTACCTGGGTTGTTCCTGCCCCCACCATTATAGTACATCCACATGTGCACCTGTCAGCGCATTCCTTTTAATTTAAACTTCATTTCATTGCATTGTATTGCCACAGACAGACAGACTTTGATATGAGGCAGACTGGAAGAGCAGGAGTGTTGCTACAGTAGATGTCAGATTACTTGGATTCCCACCTGTCCTTTAAAACCAAGCCAGCTATGTGTGAGTGTCTTTCGATTTGTGTGTGTGTGTGGTGCTGATTGATGCCATGACAGTCTGTCTTATCAGCCATCATAGTTTCTCTCACCTGTCTCACTCCTCTGGAATCTGAAGCCCGGCTCCACCGATGAATATGGCCTCTCTTCCTTTCTTCCTTCTGTCTTTTTTCACCTATCAATTTTCATTGCAGCAAACATTTTTATCCGTCTTAGTATGAGGAAACGTGTAACTAATATCAATATTAATAAATTTGTCATCAAATGCCAGGCTGATACTACTTTATTAATGATTTCCAACTCGGAGCTACAACCAGATATTCACTCTAACTCGGAAATGAATGATTGGCCCGCGGCAATTGGCAATTCTGGTATTCCAGTCCAAATGTGACTGCTTTGCATCATCTGCGTGTCACCGAGCAGTGTGTTGGCACAACATGTGGTTCATTCAGTCTTGGTAGAAACAAATGTTATGTAATGTGGAAGCGGATATTTTTATTTTTTACTTCAGCCTTCAGTGAGCTCCATGAATATGTGGGCATTTGCAAAACATTATTTTGTTGAGGCCAAGGCTCTTCTTTTGCATAGCCTTAGAAAAATAAAAGCCTTTTTTTTTTTTTACTGTGTGAGTGACTTGGCCAATGCAATCAGACTTTAAACAGACTATAATTTGGAGAAGCATAAAGCAAGAACACACTCCTGTATCACCTCATCATTTTCATCAGTCTGGCCTCATTCTCTTATTGATTCCCTCTTTACATTTTAGACATTGAGCTGAGACAATGAGCAGAATAAGCTTCAATTTCTAGGTCACCAACATTATAACCAACCAACAGCCATGAGTGCAAGGGTCAGGGCCATATAATGCCTCAGAGGGGACACGACGCAGTGACTGTGAGGTTGAAGTGCAGGCTGTGTGTCTTCATTATGGGGGAACAGTCAAGGAGTTTGTTCTATTCTGGTCGCGGTTTCGCTGGGCTTGTCATGCGGTCTTCCTCATGCAACCAGCTTCACGAGTTCCGACTAGAGATTCAACTCCCCTGCCCTCTTTCCTAACCTTAAGCATTCCTGTGGATCTTGCAAAACTGACCACAGATCAGCGTTAAGGTGGAAGCTTCATCGTGCAGCCACGCCACACCTGAATGTCCCACCTGAGGCTGTAAACTTTGCATGTAAATGTTGCTCAGCCTCCCTCTCTGGTCTTTGGACTCTGTTAACAAAGTGAGAATCTTTTACTATTGTTGGCAGCAGTAGTATCTGACAGATCTGTGTCAGAGATCGGCCTCAGTCATATGAGTAGTTAGGTGCAAAACCACACACACACACACACAAACAGAGCAAACAGACAGCACATAGTCACTTCCTGATTTGGCCAATCCTTGTGCAGTTCATCCGTTTTCAACTCTCTCCTGCCATCTGCTGGAGAACGCCTCTCACTTCAGATAGACTGTGACTATATGGAATATTATTTTTCACCAATTTCACCATGGATCCTGTGTGTGTTGTCAGGATCTGGTGGACTGGCGGAAGCCCCTGGCGTGGCAGGTGGGCTACCTGGGAGAGAAATACGACACGTGGGTTCACCAGCCGGTCGACCGGCCGATCCGACTGTTCGGAAACCCCTTCCTGGAGGCCAGCACCAAGACCTCCTGGTGAGGCGGGGAACTCTCTCTCTCTCTCTCTCTCTGCCATTTTAGTCAGAGAGTTTTTAACCTATATTTATCCAGGCAAAGTTGACTGAACTAGGCTTTCACTGCACCTCAATATGATATGAGCACAATCTGACACTAGTTAAAGGTAGACTGCTCTCTTCCTAGGTACTGGGTACCAGTGGTTTGGCTTCCTATTGTGATTTATCTCAGTTGGCATTGCTACACCACCTTGGCACAGGAGACCACCAGGGTAGTCTTCAATTCAGGTAACACACACACACACACACACACACACACACACACTATGCTCACACATCCACCAGAGACACTTGCACACTTGCACACTTGCAGTACATACACATTTGCATGCTACACCCCACTATTTGTTTGCTTTTGTAATTTACGTGTCCAATGTGTGTGTGTGTGTGTGTGTTCCCAGACCACTCTGTCCTGGTCCATAAGTACAGCTTCCCCCTGCTCTTTGTGATGGGCTGGTTCTTGTGGTCGTTCATCGAGTACTGCATCCACCGCTTCGTGTTCCACATGAAGCCGCCGGCCCATAACTACTACCTCATCACCATACACTTCCTGCTGCATGGGCAGCACCACAAGGTACACACACACACACACACACACACACACACACACACACACACACACGCGCACACACACACACACACACACATACACACACACACACACACACACACACACTGCTGCTGAACCTGAGGACTGGGAAACCTCTCCTCTCAACACTGGTTGAATCACAAAACTAAGATTCGATTTGTTTCGATTAGATTCTATTCTATTTCAGTACATGTGGGCTAGCTTTTGTTTTCTCCATATACTATACAGTTTCCACCTGCTGCTCTTATCATGTCCCGGAACATCACACCTCTTTTTGCCCTCTCCTCCCTTTCCTCCCTCTCTCCTTCGGCGTCTCCTCTCCTCTCCGCAGTCTCCGTTCGACGGCTCTCGGCTGGTCTTCCCCCCCGGCCTGGCCTCCATAGTGGTGGGGGTTTTCTACCTGTTCCTGCACCACACGCTCCCGGAGGTGCTGGGCATGTCCGTGTTCGTCGGGGGGCTGTGTGGCTACGTGGTGTACGACATGATCCACTACTACCTTCACTACGGTTCGCCCAAGAGGGGCTCGTACCTGTACAGCCTGAAGGCCTACCACGTCAAACACCACTTTGAGCACCAGAGAGCAGGTGAGGAGAGGGGAAAAACCATGACGTTCAAGTTTTCACCCCTGTTAGATTGTCTGTCTGTCTGTCTGTCTGTCAGCAGGAGATCTCAAACGCTTATGAATGGATTTCCATGAAATTTTGTGGACAGATCGGCCTTGGGCAAACAAACAACTGATTCGATTTTGGTGGTGATCCGGATCTGGGATTTCCACTATTAGACGATTGTTGTTTTTTAGCCATAACTATGAAACTAACAGATAGAGACTTGATTCCAAATCATAATAGTCTGTACAGGGTCAAGAAATCAATTTCACTTAAAATTAAAGTGATAGGAATGATGTTTTGGGTGTAACAGCAAGTTGGAGAATTGCTCAGCGCTAGTGAAGGTTTGTGCTGTCTTTCTATCAATCTGCCTCTCTCACCCATCTGTCTGACATGCCCTGTCTTTATTTCTCGATGTAGGTTTTGGAATCACCTCCACGTTCTGGGACTACCCCTTCAACACAGTCATCCCCGACGAGAAGTTCTAGAGCGGGAACGGCTCGACCGAAAAGGGCCGCAGGACTTTTGTATAATCGCCCTCCCTTCCTTAGCAAGCCGCCCGCATGCCATAACCCCCCCGAGCCTCCGCAGCCATAGCTTCCACATCAAGGCAGGAAGATCCAGTTTGTGACGCCTCACAGCCCACTGCAACCAGTCCGCCTCTACATGCCATAACGCATATCGACCTGCTGCTTGATCCTCGCCAACCACACATTCTCTACTTGTACTGGGACATATTCCCTCGGTGTGACCGTTTTGCTCTGTTCTGTATAGCACACCTGTGCCATTATCATAACCTCGCCCCTCTTTCCCTCTCCCCCGCTAGACCAAACTCACCCGTCAGTCATCACACGTTAGCCAATCAGAGCAGGAGATCTCCATAATGCCACAGCTGGGAGGTGAGTTCATGGAGGGAAAGAGAGGGACACACACATACGTGCACACACACACACACACACATACACACACGCAAGCAGACATTGGATGAATCCAAAAAATGCATGGTATTCAAGCTAAAAACAAAGCTGCTTTTCTTCGTTCCTGAAAAGCTCGACAACAGCAAATATGCGCACAGATGCAAGCACACATGTGCTTGTGTACAGACACACACACACACACACACACACACGCACACACACACACACACATACACATACACAAACACACACTGTCCCAGCCTCGCTCACTGTGGGAGAGAGAGGGAAAAGGAAGTGATAGAAGGCGGGTGAACGTGGAAGACTGACAGAGGAGAAGGATGGGGACGAGAGAGTGAGAGAGAGAGAGCGTGTGAGAGAGAGAGAGAGAGAGAGAGAGAGAGCAAACGAGCCCCCAGTCCATACTCTTGGGCCAGGTTCATGCTTTAACAGCCAACTCAGGAAAAGCAGCCCACCTTTATCCTAAGCCCCCGGTCCCAGCTCACAGGTCTAAGCTACTTAGCTACGCTGCTACATCACACACTGCACGAGCGTCAGCACAATGTAAGAGTTTTATTCACTGTGTTCCGTCTCACTGTAGTTTCTGTAACAGAAAATATTGAACATTTCGTTTCAGATATTTGGATGTGCTGAGATTCATCTGACAGCTTAGATTTAACTTATTAATCATCATAATAGCTGCAAAAGTGAGAAGGCAATATAATGCGGTGCTCTAAATGTTTGAAACCACTTTGGAGACGTATATTTTTTCAAGTCTGTTGTCATATTTCCTCCGTTTTTCTTTCTTTTTGTCATTAATGATGCAGCTGAGATGTTAGAAATGATTTTGTAATGTGTTTTGTACAGAAGAGGAGGCGTTTCTCCCTTCATTGCACAGGCTTTACGTTGTCAGAGAGAGTCTATGTTTTCTTATCGGTTAGATGAAGAGAACGACAGACAGAGGATGGATGAATGGGTAGATGCAATTAGATAGAGAGAAAGATGAGTGAATGGATGAATGAATGGATTGGGAAGGTGAAGAAGAGCATGAGTGGGGAGATGGAGGTATAGATGGATGGATGGAAGCGTGTTGTCACGGTGTCAGAGAGCTGAAGGCATGAGGCCGGCCTATCAGACTTCCTGCTGTGGGGATCTGGGGGTCAAAGGTCACTGGGTCAGCTAGGTGACAAATTCGGTTACGGTGGGTTTCAACCTTCGGGTCCCACCCCAGTCTTTGCAAAATACTGGTTTAGGTGGCCCTGCAGATCCCCACAGGATGACGATCGATCAGGCATCTGACTGGACAGCAGGGCGTCCTGATAGCGACCGGCGGATCCTCAGACGCTCTCTAAACACCCAGTAACCACGCCGATGACTAAAGCTGAACAAACTTGATTCAAACCCATTTACGTCAGTGCGAATTTGCTACTTCAAAAATTTAATTTTTATTCGATTTTTCTAGTTTGAAGACTCACACTGACATAATATAATGTACATACATTTTTACATATGTAAAAAATGTGAAAAAAAATTCAGATATTTTTAACCTTTTTGGAAAAAGAGTAAAAGCCAATAAGTCAGAAGGGTGATTCCATTTATATTGCTTTTTGTACACATTCAATGCAGCAATAACTAATTCACCAGAAAAGCCTTGAGTGAGGCTGCCTTACCAAAAAATGGTATCACTGTCTATTAAAACTGTTTTTTTATAGCATCCACAAGGGCTTGTTGGGTTGGGATCATACTGATTTAGCACCAAATATTATATACAACACAGATATCAGTTGATTTAAAAGCACGACACTGTCTGTCTTATGCTACACAATGCAGCTGATGATGAATGTTCAAGCCATTGTTTTTACCCATGAAGAAGAAATGATGACTGTGGTATGATGAAGTGTACCACAAAAACATCGCTTCATAAAGAACCAAAAAATATTTTGTGATATTGATAATAATGGCGGAGATGCTGATGATGAAGACAATGATGATGAAAGAATAATAATAATAATGAGTAATGATTGTGACGGCTGCTTGGCAAAGTGAAACGATTCCACCTGTTGGAATGAAGTAGTACATACAGATCTTATTTATGTATATTTATATGATAAAGAATAAAACAACAACAACTTCTAAGCTTTGATTCTGACATTATTTGAAATTTTCCTTGTGCTAAATTATGCAGCGTAAAATAATGTTTCCTGAATCTGTTTACCATAATATCTTATAACTTTTATTTTGGAATTTTAAATGTCTATGCAAATGCAGATGTATTTGTAAATAAATGGCTGTATATTTCTGATGTCTGCCTGTCCTGGTACTTTTTGTTCTATGTCTGTTATTTATTCAAAGGATTAGCTAATGCAGGCTTTCAGTTCGTCTTTCTGTGACAAACAAAACCTATATCTGAAAGGCATACACTGGTTCCTGCCACTCATACTGTAGACCTCAGATGTCATTAAGGAGAACTGGGATATACATTTTACTAGCTACTCAGTCTTTTATAGTAGCTTCTTTTTTCTGTAGGCTACAGTCGATAGCAGCCAATTATCTCTGTACCCTATAAATGTTTTTCATAATGGCCATTTATTTATGAATGCTTTATATGACAGACATGCATTATGTGTTTTCCATTCCTTACCCATTTACATTTATGGCAGTCCATAGAGGACATACATAAACATTTTTTTTCTCTTTTGTTATGTCAAGATAACGACTTGATTATCTCGTTATCACAACAAAACCACTTGTTTTCTCGTCATAAGGACTTATCTCATTATCACTACAAGATAAACACCGTTTTCTCATCTTAACGACTTAATTATCTCGTTATCACGACCAAACAAAGCCGTTTTCTTGTCATAACGACTTAATTATTGTGTTATTAATACATAACAAAAGTTGTTTTCTCGTATTAACAATTTCATTATCTCGTTATCATGACAAAACAAAAAGTCGCTTTCTTGTCATAAGTTATTTTTTCACATGACTTAACCTGATGGTTGGAACTGGCGCACACTGCCTCCATATCTGGCATACATTAGCATGCCACAGTGCTGCCAGCATACTACGAAGCCCCTCTGGTGACATCTCATGTTAATAAAATAATGCATGGCCGCAACTTAGTATTGTATAGAGTGACCTGGAGGGGTCAGAGGATCAGTCACAGCCCGAAGCGCTGTCATATTTTCATCAGAGAGCGGTGACTCAAATTCTGGGCCTGAACTCCAGTATCTGAGGTCTCAGGGGTCATCAGTGCACCCTCCCAGTCAATATCTGGGTCTTGAAGGTGCTAAAGATTAGGTGACACAAAAAGGTTTTCATTACTTTACCACTTCTTGGTCAAAGGCATCATAAAAGGTAAAGGGATATAAAATATAGCTGCAGGCAGCAGTGAATATGTCACCACAGCGTGACAAAGAATGTACAGTTTGGTACTGGGTAATGATCTGGGCCTACATCTTAGTGTATTGTTCCCACAAGGTCCTATGGACATTTCAGTTTTTGATATCATAACAACAAAACCACAAGTTCAAACAGCTGTATTTTCTTCAAATCTCAAATCCTTATTGGCTATTGTTTGTGTTCAGATTACACGTTTATGCGCCAAATCAGAAAGAAACATTACCAATCTATAAGTGACTTATTGGACTACGAGATCATAGACAGCTATGGCTCCAGCTATGGATAAGCCATTTTGGGAATTGTAATCTTTGCTATTAGCACAGCCAAGGTTCAAATGGCTGCATTTCCTTTAAATCTCAATGTATCAAGAGGTGGCTCATTAGATATATTTAAAATTATCTTTCTGACCTTGACTGATTACTGTGGCATCATTGTAGAGTCAATTGAACTTTTTTGTGTGAAATTTGAAAATAATAATAACAATTATAATAATTATAATAATAATAATAGTTGAAGGAATTTGTGGTAACCTAAATATGAAATTATCCAGCAATAAGAAAGTAAACTTCATCACCTCAATATTTTCCTGTTTATTTCAGTTATGTGGCTTGGGAAATGTCCATATGTAGTGTTTTGCTGTGTCAGACTTTTGCTGAAAGCACTGCCCATAATATGCACATCAACACCTTATACAATGGTTTGTTTTTCAGTCAACAGTTTCATTGTTTTCCAACTCACAGTACATATGACTGGAAAAATCAGTCATCAATTTATGCATATCAAGATTTACATGCCTAGACCTGAAGTATTTTGTCAGCTATAACTGGCAAAAATGATGCTTTATATTAGGTTAGAGGAAAGGAAGTAAGAACAGCGCCACATGTTCAGTGAACTTGATATACCTATGTATGTAATGATTATATGTATTAAAAATCAGCCCTGTTTTTTTCTAATTAATGACATATTTTCTCATAATTCTGAAAAAAGACCTCATAAGTCTGAGATCATTCTGAGAAAGGATCTCAGACAAAACCTTCAGACAGAACTGTAGTTGCACCGCAGCGCCTTTAGGTGCGTGCGGTCCTGACTTCACCGCTGACTCTGAGCAGAGGCGGGTGGAGCAGTAGGACCTGGGGCTGCAGTAGCAGCAGTCTGGGAGGGAGCAGCCAGGAGGGAGGAGCTTCGATGTAAACCAAACAGCCCTCCACACCCTGCAGTCCAGGGAAGTTTCTCCGCATTCCTGCCATACACACACACACACACACACACACACACACACACGCACACACAGAGCAGAGAGGAACCACACACCCGGGCTGGGTAAGTGTGTGTGTGAGTCTGTGTTTTGTTTCCTGGTTTGTTTTCAGGAAAGCTGCATAGATGTTCTTCTGTCCCTTTCTGTGTGTTTTCAATCAGGAGGGGGAGTGGGCCTGCTGTAGGACTGGAGACCAGAACTTCATCCTCAACGCCCCACCAGGTATTGTATTTCCTGAATCATCCTCTCTTTCACTCTCTCTTTCTCTCTCTCTCTCTCTCTCTCTCTCTCTCTCTCTCCCTCCCTCCCTCCCATAAGTCTCTCTGCATGTCTACTTATCTTGTAGTTGTGATGTGTTGTGAAGCCCAGCCAAAAAGACAGGAAGCAGTGTGTGTGCTGTGAGCGTTGTAATAACCACCGTTTCCTCTCAGGCTGCCACACAGAAGCAGTTAGATGTCATATCTGTGGAGTGCAGCAAGCAACTGACATTACAGCAAGTGTGTGTGTGTGTGTGTGTGTGTGTGTGTGTGTGATGAAGCGCAACACGCAGATCATTGCACAGTGTTATGGCTGTGACCGCTGCATGTTCAGCTTCACATGCAAATCTAACAGCTCTCTAACCAGTTTCATGGTGTTATAAGGTAATAGATGGTGATGCAAATGTAAAATGACAGGAATAGGAAAATGATCAATTCCAGTTGATATGTATGTAAATGATGCAGTATATAATGTCCATTGCAGTCCAGTGCAAGTCCAACAGCCCTACAGACAGCATAAGGACTTTACAAGGGCTGTTAATGGTTAGCAGCATACAAATGGACACCTGGTAACAGGTAGATAAGTTCTGACTTCTTGCTCACAAAACTGTTCCATAGTTGTTTTTGCATAGCTTTATCTGTAGGGATGACAGTCTGCTGCTAACATGGTTATGGACGAGTTATGACATAGCGAGCAAAACTTTATCCTCTCCAGCTTCTCTCAACAAAACGGTGTCTCAGTCTTTCTCAAATCTCACTTTTCTGAATGGCAGACCGGCTCATAGAATAGAATAGAATAGACGTAAGTACCCCTATCACTATTGTCTATGCTGTTCTATTCTATTCTATTCTATTCTATTCTATTCTATTCTATTCTAGTGTAGTCTAGTCTAGTCTGTTCTATTTACTATTCAGGTCAAATATCTTTTTGCTTAGATATGTAACCGCAATGCAATTTCCTTCTATTTAGATCTTGATCATGTCATCTTGATTAAGTTGTAATTATAAATAGAAACATGTACACTGTACCATCAACGTCAGATTAACCTGGCTTTTAAAGAGCTGTGAATGATAGCCTTACAAGCAGAGGGTGTTTTATCAAGTGTTAGGACCAGTAAGGTAGAAGCACGCACACATTCTGAACAATTTTGGGTTTTGGGTCATTCACATTTTCAACTGCAGTGTCAAAAGGAAAACACTTATGTGGTCCACCAAAGAGTGAACTAGGAGTGGAAAACACCACGTTAAAAGTTGCTCCACTTCTCTTTACAGTCTCAGCAATCCATGGATAGTTCTTTGAAGTTGATTTATCTCTCTAGCTCTCTTGCTGGGAGATGATGATGATGATGATGATCAAGGCTCTTTTCTTCCCCATTTTTGTAGTCTCACCATGAGTACGGTAGGTGGTGACGGTGGTGATGATGGTGGTGACACGGCCCAGAAGATGAAGACTCCAGAAGGAAAGGTCCTAGGCAGACTGAGTGATAGCGGCATTGGGCCGGGCTGGACCAAGGTCAGCTGCCCCTGCTGCGTGTCGGAGCAGGTCGAGCCGTTAGTCCTGGTGCAGCTTGGAGAGCAGGTCCGCCCAGAGACCAAGAAGTGGCTCGTCAAACTCATTGGAGCTCCAGTGAAAGACGGAGGTGAGGACTTAACTAATAGTGACTAGTTGCAGTAATGCTGTGGAGCTCACTTTTCTCTTGGCATCGAAAAGGTCGGGTGTAATCATCTTGTCTTCAATTTTTTGTCTTATGATTCTAAATATACAGGCTTATTTTACTCCAGTGATTACAAACCTTACAAAGGTAAACACACTGTTTATAGCATCAAAATACATTAGAAAACCTCAGGCTAATCTGTCACACTATTAGTCTTCTCCTCTGTCACTCTCAGGAGAATCCTAGCCTTAGAGCTCTACAATATGTAAACATCTGATCGTATTTGCATGTCATTCACACACCAGATGACAATGTAGATTTTTGTTAAATGATTCCTAATTAAATTAATGCCAGAAGTGGGTGATTTGCAATAGCAACCTGTTCAAGTCAGTTAATGCAAATAGGAAAGATACTGGGAGTATGAGAACTTGGAGTGGAAAGTGTACTGCACTGCTGCTGCCACAGACTCATCTAGATTACTTTTCAGGCTACAAATTAGTGTAAGATAATAGGAAGACTGTGCTGACCAGAAGAGGAGTCTACTACAATTCAAAGTGCTTCACAGTGCTGTCCATCTTCACTTCGAGGTCCACTTGATAATTTTCTGGAAGAGCTTGACGCTTCTCAGTTGCCTGAAGACATATTTCATTCTCTAAGGCAACTTCAACCTTCCCGCACAAAAACTGAATTCCACTGTTTCTTACCTCCCCTCCTTCGATCTCTCCCTCTCTGCATCTCCACCTACCCAACAAAGCCGGCAATAGACGTGATTTAGTCTTCTAGCCTCTCTTCTCACATCTCTACCCACCTCCTCATGTCTTGGACCATCACTTTGTATCCCTCTGCCTCCATTCCATAGTCTGTTGGCCCAGTCTGGATTCATGGCAGCCCTTTCAACAGAGATTGCACTCTTTGTTGTCACTGAACAACTCCACACCACCGGAGCTACTTCTCTATCTACAGTCCTTCAACCTCCGGATGGCCCTTGCCACTCTCACTGACCTGGGAATTCTCTGGGTCTACACTCTTGTGGTTTTGCCTCCTACCTGCAAGAACATTTGAATCAGATATCGTGGAGAGGGTCTTTGTCTTCACCATGTACCCTCCACTGGGGTTCCCCAGGGCTCTGCACTGGGTCCCCTTCCTCTTCTTCCATATCGTCTCACTTTCCTTATCATTGCTTTGCTGATGACACTCAACGTTATCTTTATTTTCGTACCATTATCTGACCCACCGGTTAAGACATGCATCTCTGCTTGCCTAGTTAACATATCCAGTTGAATGTCTGTCTACTACATACCGCTCAACACTGCTGCTTATTTTCCTGGCAAATCATACCCAAATCATGCATCTCTATTACCTTTGACAACTGCCACGAGTTTTGGTGTGGTCCAAGACAACCAGCTGTCACATCACAGCCACAGCCTGTAGAATGGCATTGTTGATGATGTCTTCCTCATGAGGGACTCTGACCAGCTCATTGTCCAACGTCTTCAAGTCCCCCTGTACTCCCTCAGGTCACTCACTTGAGCAAATTGAAAACTTGTCGCATCAAGAAACACTTCACATCCATCTCTCCCCTAACTTTTTCTTCTACTTGCATCTGATATTCCTCTTGTCTCGTGAAAAATATAATAAACCCCCATGTTTTCTGTTTTCTGTCAGGCACTTATTTCTTTACCCAGTACTTTGGAACCTTGCACTCCTTACTATTGGTGGCTTGTTGATAGAGGAATTTAAGCTTATTCTTTCACTCGTTGTAGGTCGCATGCATAACAGCATCAGCTAAATGCCAGAGTTGAAAATCTAGATTTACTACAGATGTATACATCACTTCTTACACACCTCCACTCTCCCTTCCCATTTCTCCTCCCCTCACCTCCTTTCTCATGGTGACAGATTATAAAATAAGAGTTTCAATATTCCCTCCCTCCGGTCCGCTTTCCCTCCCCAGGTGCTGCGTTATTGGCCCACCCGGGCGAGGATGCCAGCGGTGACATCATCATGGTCTCCGCCCCGCGGTGTACACTACTCCGCGCCGCCGAGGAGCTGGGTCTGTGTAAGACCTACCACAACGGGGACATGGCTGCCTTCTCCTACCATGACAGGGACAACTTCAAAGACTCAGGTGAGGCAGTGAGGCACACATGTACACACACACATATTTACACAATAATACATGATGGGGAGCGTCTCGGCCTTGTTGTTATGACTGCAGCACACCAGTGCCAATAACCATGATACAGCA
Source organism: Centroberyx gerrardi (assembly GCF_048128805.1). Lineage (NCBI taxonomy): Eukaryota > Metazoa > Chordata > Actinopteri > Beryciformes > Berycidae > Centroberyx > Centroberyx gerrardi. Next base: position 27,277,517 of record NC_136000.1, read on the forward strand.
CTGCCTCTTGTATTTTATTGCTTTTATACAACATGTACAACATTAAACAAAGACCCAAGCTTTGGGTAAAGGAGCAAATAGTGGGGAGGGGAGGGGAGGCTTGTGTGGACTTGTCAATGTTGTTTCAATTCCTATTGGTCAGTGATTGAGGTCCATAAAGGTCATAGATTATTTATTGCCTGATTAATAGTTTTATTCATTTTATTTTGGCTCTCTGCCAACAAAATTTGTCCTCTGTTGCTAAGCACTAAACATCATTGCTTTCATCAATCCATTCATAGTTCATTTATGGCCCAGTGTGACATCTTGTCATGCACACAAAACACACAAACATACACTATCACACATGTGCACACACAAACACAGAATACAAAGTTCAATTCACTGTGTTATTTCATGTTTTTGTGTGTTCAAATAGCACATAATCCTCAACTTCTGGTGTGTGTGTGTTTGTATCCTTGTATGTATGCATATAAAACTACTTATTACCTTTATTATCTACTGCATTATACATACTCACATGGAAAGAGGAAGCGCTGTTTTTTTGACTTGAGGCAATTTGCTGTATTATCCTAAAATATATGCTTTTGTGTGTTTGTGTTCATGTGTCGCTGCCTGTGTCTATTTGTCTCTGTTCATTTGTGTGTGTGCGTGTGTGTGTCAGACAACATGGAGGTATTCCTGACCCTGGCGGAGCGACAGTACATCGTGAAGTATGAGCTGGACGGTGTGCGAGCGCAGAGGGACCTGAGGATCCCTGGCATGTCGGACAGCCTCACACTGCACAACCGAGACAACATCTGTAAGTCTGGACATCTGTCATTCTCTGCTGCCAACAGATTCTAAACCTGTAAGAACTGATAACTTTGTAACGCTAACAGGCATAAAGAGAGACTATGAGTTACCCTGCCAGTATCTAGATGTCCTGTGTGTATCTATGTCTTGCCTACCTGAGCAGTTCTTCTCTCTCCCCTCATTCGATCATGAAATTGCTCTGCTCAGCATCAACCCCCCCAACCCACCCCACTACCCCCATTCTGTGGTGTGCATGTGTGCGCTCCTGTGTGTGTGACTTTATATGTGCGTATTAGTAATCGCTCCACTTGAAAAACCTTTTTGTACCATTCCCCCTTCGCCCTTGTTCTTTAGTACTGCAGTCAAGTCTACAAGTCACTCTGGATTGGAGCATTGGTTAAATGTCAAATTTTGTAATAATGTATGGTATTTCAGGGCAGAAGCTGGAGCGGGCCGGCGTGATCGTGGACACTTTTCCCCTCCACCACCAGGACAAACTGAAGGCTCTCAGTAAAGCCTGGTACTCAGAGAATCAGCTGGCTCAGCCTCTGGGTGGGTGGAATAGCCTACACACACCACACACACACATCAGCTGGACCACTGACCTGCATATGGAACACCTTGCACATACGCATACACAACGCTGACACATGCATCGGCTGTACAACACATTTACACACGCCTCTCTCTCTATCCAGATGCGGTCCTGGCATATTTCGGAGGCACGGTGGCATTCTACTTCAGCTTCCTAGACTTCTACACCTGGTCTCTGCTCCCGCCAGCGATACTGGGCCTCGTCCTCACATACTGCTCAGGTAGGTGTGTGTGTTTCTGTTTTTTTTACACTGTTGTCTATTTGTGATTGTACATAGCTTTTTTGAGGAATTTAGCAACAAAAAGCCACAAAAAACGTATTCAACTGAGGACCATAGTGTAAATATAAGCCTATTTGTATCCAAAAGTTTTGCCAGTATTTTAAAGAGTAACTAAACCCCCAAATCTGTGTAAAGCCTGACATCTAATGGTAAAAAGCATGCTGCTAAAATTACCATCTGCTATTGGCTGATCTTTGGTGCCAAGTGATGTCACCACCTGTTGTACTCTATAGAAGGTGACATGAAAAACGGACTAATTAACACTAAGTCGTCCTCGATGCCCGATGCAGGCGCGACTCAGAAGGAGGTGCTCGACTCAGTCTCGGGGTCAAAGGTCACGGGCGATGACGACGACTCGCTGTCGGTCAGCGGTCACATGATCCAGGCTGTCTTCAGCATGCTGTGGTCCACGGTGGTCATGGAGCTGTGGAAGCGCCGCAGCGCCTCGCTCTCCTGCCGCTGGGGCTACCTGCACTTGGCCGAGCGCTTCGCCGAGCCCCGCCCCGGTTTCCACGGCGACCTGGGGGTCAACCCCATTACGCGGCGCGTGGAGCCGCTCTTCCCCGACTGGCGGAGGGAACTGCGTATGGTGCTGGTATCAGTCCCAGTGGTGGGCCTGTTTCTAGGTGAGACCTCACCCCTAAAGCATCATACATGGGCAACACTTGAATTAAATGAATGAATCCAACACTGCATGTTCTAAAGTTGAAAAGTAACACAAGATACGTTTCAGATATTGTCCCTTGTTCAGGGATGCCAACTAGTCACCTTTAAAAGGACACTTAAGTGAAGGATTTCTGAGTGGTTTTGTGTCTGCCCTGGTATCTGTCACCTGTTTCACTATCCATGAGTTTGCATCCCTGCTGGTTAGAATCATGGATGAATTGAAAATAAAGCTAGTAATTTAGTAATTTAGTAATTTAGTAAGTAATTTAACAGACTCCTCAAGTTGAAGATGAGGAAGTATCATTGTTGTTTTAAAGGTTTGCTCAGCAATATGACATCATGCTAATGCCAAGTGAGGATGAAGTGCTTCAGTGATGTGTGAAACAAGTGAAAACACTTTCAAACTTTGCTCTGCCATCAACAATTGCAAAAACTCTTCTCACTCCTGCTCCCCTCTTCACCTCTCTGGTCCTGTCCTCTCTTCTCCTGTAGGTTTGGTGATCATGGGTATGTTTGGTTTCTACTGGGGGGAGGCCCAGGTGCAGCAGCTGCACCAGGACTGGGACTCCCTGCTGTCTCAGACGTTGCTCTACGTGCCGTCTGTGGCCCACATCGTCTATACTAACATACTGGCGACCGTCTACAAGATGGTGGCGCAGTCTCTGACTGAATTCGGTGAGTGGGGAAGAGGGGATGCTGAGGGAGATGTGGAGTCAGGAAGTTATGATGAAATATCCATCTTAACAAGTCTTGATCTAGTATTGAGTTTTAAAATGTTCTTTTACTTTAATGGATACTGATGGATAAACCAATCAACCGTCTTCTATTCTCCTCAGAGAACCACAGAGAGGAGTCGGCCTTCCAGAACCATCTGACAGCCAAAGTCCTGGTGGTGAGTTTGTCCTCCTCTCCTCTCCTCTCCTCTCCTCTCCTCTCCTCTCCTCTCCTCTCCTCTCCAGAAATGTCCAAGTATTTAAACCATTAGGTTATACGTGTTTGTACAGGTTCATTCATCTTTTCTCTCCTCTTCCAGTTCACCTTCTTCAACTACTTCGCTGTGCTCTTCCATATTGCCTTCTGCAAGCAGGATCTGCCTCTGCTCCGTAAGGTAACAGCTGAGCTCTGCACCTCCTCCTTTCTTAATATATATATGGTGTAGTATGACGAAATTCATGACGCTGCAGCTATGTTTCCATCCAAATGTCAAGCAAATTGTATGGAAACCTTTGAAATGTGTCTGAATGTCACGAAACACACTCTCACCCTCTCTTTCTCTCTCTCTCGCTCTCTCTCTCTCTCTCTCTCTCCGTCTGAAGCGTCTGGCCTCCTTGCTGGTGGTGAGCCAGCTGGTGAACCAGGTGACGGAGGTGGTCATCCCCTTCCTGGTGGACCGGTTCCTCAGCGCCCCCCACAGGGCCGAGAGGGAGGACGACCCGCAGGAGGACAAATTCAGGAACCAGCGCAACCTGCCCGTTTTCCCTGTGGGTGTGAAATCGTTTTGGCATCTCTGAATATCAGAGTAAGAACTAAAACGCACCCTGACAGCGTACCTCGTCCCGTTGCAGGGCCTGTTTGCGGAGTACATCGAGCTCCTGGTGCAGTTCGGGTACCTGAGTCTTTTCTCCTGCGTGTATCCTCTGACGGCCGTGCTGCTGCTCATCAACAACCTGACGGAGATCCGCTCTGACGCCTACAAGATCTGCAAGCTATTCCGCAAGCCGTTCACCCCCCCCGTGGCCGGCCTGGGGGTCTGGAAGGTCAACACACACACACACACACAGAATACAACAGAATAGAGTGGCAGAAACCAGCACTGAACAAGGCGTCTGCAGAGAAATGCTTTCGGCTGACTCAGCAAGTCACACTGAAGCAATTGTGAATAGATAGTTCATGTCGTTGTTTTTCTCCGTCATTTAGCATGAGTGCTACAATTATCCATTTAAGTAACACATGAAATCTTAGTGGACAAAATGTGTTGTTGAATGCACAATAGAATAGATTCCCATGATGTGGAACTTATGAATGTGAAGTAGTATGTTCCTGGAAAAGAGCATTCACTGTCCGTTAACTTTCCCATGTTAAATAAAGGTCAAAAAAACAAAAAAACAAAAACAGAACATGCCTATCTCATACCCTTAGGAATTCAATTCATCCTTTTCTACTGAATGTATGTAAATCTCTTGTAATATGAATGTAAATATCTTTTTATTTTTCAAATGATGCTTGATTCACAATTATGCTTCTGAAACCTGAGTGTGTTTGTGTTTCAGACAGCGTTTGAGATTCTGAGTTTTGTCTCCGTCATTTCCAACTGCTGGCTGCTGCTGATGTCGCCGCGGTTACGAGAGCTCTGTCAGGAGGGCGGGATCAGCGGCACGAACATCCTGCTATTGGCTGTTCTGGTGGAGGTATGACAGGCGGTGGACTTCACCTCTCAGGTTAAAGAGGAACTCAACCCCAAACACAAATCTGTGTAAAGCCTGACATCTAATGGTAAACGCATGCTACTGGAGTTGCCATCTGCCATTGGCTGATCTGGTGCCAGGTGATGTCACCTTCTATAGAGTATAACAGGTGGTGACATCACCTGGTACCAAAGATCAGCCAATGGCAGATGGCAGTTTCAGTAGCATGCTTTTTACCATCAGATGTCAGGCTTTACACAGTTTTAGGTTTGGTGTTTAGTTTACTGTTTAATGAAGAGGCCACAATATTCTTCAAAATTGCATTGCATCAATTAAAAGTCAATTAGAAAAAAATATACTTTGAAATATTCTTTAAGTCAGTGAATGATGATGTTTGGCATTCTCAATAAATTCAGAGCAGCATTGATAAGTTGGTCTAACTGTTTCTTATATTTCTGCATGCCAGCCATTATATAAAATATCCAGATATATGTATTGCTTCTGACATTTTTATTGTATGTGTGTGTGTGTGTGTGTGTGTGTGTGTGTGTTTGCAGCACGTGCTGATCCTGATCAAGATGGTGCTGGCGTTCCTGATCCCTGATGAACCGAGCTGGGTCAAAATAAAGAGAGAGCATATTGAGTTCACATCCATGCAGGCCCTGGGACAGCAGGTGAACACACACACACACACACACACGCACGCACGCGCGCGCGCACACACACACTAATTCCTACTTGAAAGCCACCATCCAAGGCTTCTGACTCCTCTCTCTCTCTCTCTGTTCCCTCTTCCTCTTCCCTTACAGGAGCTGTGAATGGTTTCTGGAGAGTCCTGATGGGTTTTGACAGGGGTGCGGTAGTACTTTCTGTTCTCCCCTGCTGGGCTGTTCCTGTCCCAGAACCACAGTGTAGTCTGGACTCAAACCTCTACCACCAGGTCCACTACACATACTGCTGAGTGCCACTATACAAGAAATGTATACTTTTTAGGATATATATGCTGCTATGACAAAATAATTTGGTGCTTCCGCAAAACACGCCGTCTGAAATGCACCTTTATATTACCTACACTGCAAGTGCAATTGATACAGCAGCTGAGAAGTGTTTTGGTGATGATATTAGACGACGAATGGAATGTATTGGTTGTGTGTATAGATGCCCTTTAAAATGGTTTTGGTTCTGATAATGGAGGTTTTGCAAGGGGGATTTGTTCAGATTTAATAACGGGAAAAGGTGAGGAGGTGAAGTGCTCTTTTCCCTGATATTTCCCTGTAAAATTTAATAAGGGGCAGGCAAGATATATTTTGTGTTAACGAGGGGGGAGAGGTCAGAGGTCAGAATACTTAAAATGTTCCAGTATTTGTCTCCACCCACATGAATGTTCATCGCTCAGTACTGCCACCTAGTGGTCAGCTACAGTCAGAGGGTTCAAACAACAATCGATATAAACAGAAATCAATCGTTATCTTCAGAAAAGTGTTGATTCATGCTTTTCTATCTTAAAATACACTGTGTTCACATCATTTACATCAGTTTGATGCTATTGAGTATAACGTGTATTATGGATTTACATTATAATATATGTTCCATTCCCCTTGAGTAGGTGGATAAACTGAGTTTAGATGGATTTACCCTCCTCTATATCTCTGCCAGCCAGGACTGCTATTAAGTTGATACCAGTCTAAAACAATCCTAATCTAAAACAAACACTGACCCCAAACTCTCAGTTTCATATTGTACTGGATCAGTTCAGTATAGGTGGATACTTAAAGTTTAGTGCTGAGGACCAGTATTGGCAGTGGATAAGTGGAATTGTTGCATCCATATCACAGGATGACACAGAGTCCCAGAAGAGGGAGGATGGAGCATTTTCCAGTGTGGTGTTTTACACACTTTGCATTTATTTATGTATTTTCTTTGAATTCATTTTTATGTGATATTGCTTACATGTTAAAATATGCATTCTTGTCCAAATTTGACGTCAAAGGATAACACACGAAAGTATCTCAAACACAAAAGTTTACTTGTTTACTGTCCTCTCCTCACTTTTCCTCCCTGAGCAATCACAGTAAGGCTGTGGGGAAATGATCACGGTCTTCCAAATGGCATCTATAGCATTAGCTGTCTAGATGAATATGAGCTAAGACTCTTTCAGGACGTCCTGCATTGTAAATGATGGGGAGTAAGCAACCAAAGAACTGCTAAGTGCTTTGATATTAGAGATGTATAATTTTATTAATGTGTGGTTTTTAGTAGTTACTCACTCATCAATCCGCTGTTTGCCTCTAATAATGACTATGCTTGGGTACACTGTGCCACAGCAAATTCATCATATACTGTTATACTATACATTCATATTATGAGTGTTATTGCACTGCTCACTGTTCACTTCAGGTGCATTTGACTAATATACTTGATATATAAATATACAGACGCAGCCATTGTAGAAGTCCACACTTGCTGATCAATGGTGCATTGTTGCACTTTTGTTCATCATGAGTTATTATTTTGACTATTAGGAGTTTGTATTATTTTCAGCCACCAGGAGGCACAATAGATTATCTTTCCATTCTCCTGTGCAACTTTTCAGAAGGACTAGACTCTGGTGGTTGCAGTACTAATTAAATAAATAAATACATAATGAGAGACTTCTACCATGGCTGTCACTGTACATATGCACTCCTAACGCTAATCATAAATCTGTGTGTGTGTGAGTGTGTGTTAACTGACGAGTTGATGAAAATACGTTAAGACAATCTGGCTCGAGGATCAGTATTTCAGGTCAGAAACAGAGTTAATTATGGTTGCTGGTCGTCCTACAATAAATACATGAAAAATAAATTGGTCGGTTGCGGTTTCTGTTCTTTGAGAAAACTTATTTACTGAATACTTGGCTATACTTTAAGTACATCAGGCACTCAGTGTTGGTCTGTATGAACACTACTGCTGTTATATCTTTTACTCTTTGATCTGTATTTTCAATATCTACCTTGTTACATTCATTCACATAGACATTCTGCTTATACATTTGGGATATCATCCAATCCAAATATGTCAGAGCAGCATTGCCTGAGCCCCTGTAGGCCGAGAAGTTTTCCCAGGACCAAAGAGGATTCCCCTTTAGCTGTTTAACAGATATTTGGTCTCCAGTGTGGGTCACCTCGCATCTGGCTCAAACCATAAAGCCTGGCCCAAAATAAACCACCACGCTGCACACATTCCTCTTGATTTAATCCATTTTAATAAATAAATACAGAAAAATAAGTTAATCTCTCCATAGAGACATGGTCCTAGTTTCAATGCAGGTCAGCAGACACAGACACACTAGGGAGAGACAGGCTGCAATTACACAGGAACAAATAATGGGATTTTATCCCTCTTTCGGACAGATTTTATGCTTTCAAGGCTGATTAAGGATGAGTAATAACCAGGTTCCACGTGATATCCCTTCTTTATATAGCCGGGGGACGATCACATCATGTGCTGAAAATGAAAATCCAAGGTTTTGCACCCGTGTAACTGCAGTCGCACAGAGCAGAGCTTCAGGAGAAAGCTGTTTACTGGACTATAAGGAAGATGTAGCTTATTTTACACCCTTTGGCCTTCTTTTACCTGTACAAAACTTTACACTTCTTGCCGCCATTCCAAAAAAAGGGAAAATGCAGTACGCAAGTGAAAATATAGAAACACACCGAGGCATTATATGGCGAAAAAATAATACCATATTGAGGGACTCAGCCTCATCAGCTACCTAATAAGTCGTCAGTGTGTCATCCGCTCTAATAAGAAACAGAACTATCCAACAATCCCAGGATACTGTGTGTGTGAAGGCTAACAGCTACAGTAGGAGTAGTGTGTGCAATTCTTCATTCATGTTGACCTCAGTAGACGATCACCTCAAGTTACGTGATGCAGTTGCACGAGAACAATGTCCGGTTCAATCCAAGACACATGGAGGTATATTGTGATAAATAACAGTAATACCATGCACAGAGCCATATATCTCTTATAAGAATGAATAACGAATGAATATCTTTGCCACAGGCTCTAAAAAAAAAATCAATAAACTTCATATCTTTTTATATCTCCACATCCAAAATAAAAGTTGCAGTCCAATATTATTAAAAAGGGTTTAAAATAATATGTTTAAATAGATACCATGGAAGACCTGCATCCCCATCAATAGTCAACGATCTTATCGTATTATACAATATTATATTTTACAGTATCTTAGGAAAAGTCACCCAGTTTAGAGACTTTAAAGACCTTAGGGTTAGACAAAAGAAAATCATATAATTCAATAAGTCATCTCATCTCAGTCTTAGGCATGTCATATCATATATCATATATTTCATATCATATCATAACAGTCTCAGTCGTTCTATAAGAGCTTATAATAAGAGCTTTTAAACCGGCCTACGCTATTCAACGCGTGTGAGAGGCAGGTTGTGCAAAAGGGAAAAGGGAAGGGAACGCTATCCTGTAGCAGAAGCTGGTTCACCGTTAACTCTAATTCCTAGCTTACGCATGTGAAGTCGTGGATGTACAGAGTGCGAGTGCTGGAACGTTTGACTCCTAGAGGTTTTGTTTTTTTCAGTTCTGCGGCGAGAACCAAGGAGGCGAGACGCAATCGCCACATACAGTATGAAACCCATTTTTTATCATAGTAGGCACCTTTTTTACACAAACAAAACAGACTATAGCTTATTTCAGTGAGAACAGTTGCAGTCGTCACGCTGTCCCCTTGACAATACACTTCTCCCACTATCTTCTTTCTTCCTTGTCTCCCCGTTCCCTGCAGGTCCATCGTTGTTCCCATTGAGCTAAAGTGGATACGCAGGAGAATTCAACGCTTGCCCCTGTACACAGCAGCAAATGGATGGGATTCTTCGAGGTTTCACTGCTGTGCTGTACACCAAGTTTAACGCGATGCTTGTGACATGAATACGCTAAAAGGAAACGTGTCAGTGCCTCCGTCTGCCTGCCTTTCTGTTTGTTTCTGTACTAGTGCTAGTACCGTGTGTGTGAACGCGATGCTGACCCTGTACACTGTATATTTGCATGCTGAGGGGGGCTTTGCTCTTGTGCCTCAAGGTCTCTGTGGCAGAAGCGCTCAGCGGGGAGCTCAACGCTTCGCCACTTCACAGGGTTCGTCTCAGCTTTGCTCTAAACTGTTTGTGCTTCGCAGGCAGCCGCTCGCCGACTGCTAAACAGCCTGCGTGTCACCGCTGGGTGCGTACAGTAGGCTACAGTGGGAGCGGGAGCGGCGGCACAGTACAGGCGGGCGCCCCGGCTCGTTAGGGCCTATAGCACGTGGCAGCAGTTGTACTGAGCCAGGGGCAGGATCTTGGTCTTGTTGTGTGTGGGTATGTTGAAGGCGAGGGCTTTCTCGCACAGCGGGAACTGAAACAGCCGCTCCCTCAGCTTCACGCTGCGCCCCTTCCCCGGCTCCGCCCTGGGAGCGGCCTCGGGCCCCGCCTCCCGAGGCCCCGGCGCGCTGCGGGACTGCGGCCGGTCTGTCAGGAGGTCGTCTCTCTCCCCGTCCTCTTTGCCGTCTTCTCGTCCTCCCTCTGTCCCTGTTCTCTGCGCCTCCGACCCGTTCAGGCCGAGTCTGGCGGAGGGCGCGGGGAGGGAGGAGATGGGGGAGAGGCGGGGGTCGGACTCGGGGAGGAGAGGAGGGGGTTTGTTGGTGTTGTTGTTGGGTTCTGTCTCGTCGTCCTGCGCTGGCTCTGGGCTTGCGGGGTCCGGCTGCCCCTGACAGCACTGCACTCCCATGAAACCAGACAGAGACAGCGGTGGGACTTTGGGCGTCGGACCGGCAGGCTCGTCTCCGTCACTGACTGGTTGGTCGGAAATCACAGCCCTGCTTTCTCCTTCCTCCATCTCCGTCTCTCTTTCGTCCTTGACCATCTCTTCCTCCTCCTCTTCCTCCAACATCACCACCAAGCTTCCTAACTGTCCTTTTTCCTCTCCGTCTCCCTCCTCCCCTCCCTCTCGACTCTCTGCTCCATCCAGTACCGCAGCCGCTTCTTCCTCTAATGAGATGTGATTCCACTCTTCTATTAGTAAAGGCCTCGACGCCGAATCCTCATATTCTTTTGCCAAACCCTCCTCCTCCTCCTCCTCCTCCTCCTCTTCCTCCTCACAGATCTGCTGTAGCGCGGCCAGGGTCTTGGTGACGGGCGGCTCCTCGGGCGGAGGGTGGCGGAGGCTGAGGCTGAGGCCGGGCTGCCAGGGCCCAGGGAAGGCGGCCTGCTGAGGCTGAGGGGGCCTCGCGGCGAGCAGGTCCCCGCACTCGGGCACTCCCGGGCGGGGCGAGCTGGGGGACAGGGCCCCCGAGAGCCAGTGGGGCGGGGCCTCGGGGCTGAGCAAGGCGTCGTCCAGCCCCTGCAGCCAGACGTGAGCCTCGATCTCCTCGAGCGACGCGCGGCGAGACGGATCCTTCTGGAGCATCCTGGAGATCAGACTGACGGGGAAAGAGGGACAGTGTTATGTTTTTTTACGGATATTAATGATTAAGGATAGGATAGGATATAAATATTGTTTCTGATCAGTCATGACAGGAAATTAACTGAACTGACAGAGAGAGAGAAAGAGACAAGAGTGTCGGGGAGAAGACAGGATGTCGACAATTTTTTTTTTACAGTTTTTAACTCTGCAAGACTTTGACCTGATTTGATCTGGGTTATCTCCACGCATCTTAAAGTTGTGTTTCCGTGAAATTGCTTGAAACGTGTTGTGGTTGCTCATGTCCAGAAGGGTGTTCTGTTCTGTTCCTTTTCTGACATCAAATGCTTCATCAAGTGACCCAGGGCTAAGTCATATGAGGAGTGCCGGCTCAGATGTTCTAGGTTGTGTTTGAGGCCAAAGATACTCTAACATATTACTCGGTTGAAGGTATTAATCCACTATAACGGACCAAAATGCATTACATCCTAAAAATAATCAAGGACCAGGAAATTTGAAAACATGCCTTTCACTTTCTAACCAGTAGATGCCACTGTTGAACAGAAAAGAACAGAAAAGAACTGTATAACAGTATGCATTGGGTTTAAGCTTTCATGCTTACTGTACTCCTGCTGCACTACTACTGTACCCCTAGCTCTAGTTGTACTAGACTTGTACCACACTAACCAATTTAGTAATTTTTTTTAATTAAAAAAGGGATCACAAGTAGTTTTTTTTTTACAGGTTGCAGATTTCACCTCCCTGGCTGTATTTATGCTTATGTTTAAATGTAGCCTGGTGTGTTATCTAGACACAACCTACAGTATATACTTTTATTGCACCTGCATCTGAATTTTAATAGCAGGTGTGAATGGGGTCAGTGTTATCTGAATGTGGACTGATTCACTAATGTGAACTGAACAATTTCTAACATTATCTTTTGATATACTGTGCCCCGCTCCACTACCTACTTCTTCCAGAAGAAACAGTATAATCTATCAAGTGAAAACTCAGCAACAAGATAAAGAAATGAATGAAAAATTAGTTACTACAATTTTACAGTTTTATGTTCCAAATCTGCGGCTTCACCACGTTGTCCTTTGAGCTGAGGACAGTTTGTGTTTTGGGAGGCGAGAGATTTGGAGGTTAACTGAGAAGAGACAGCATTGGTAAGTGTGAGCTTGGGTTTTGTTCCAGTGGTGTGTGTGTGCGTGCGTTTGAGATAGGCTTCGACCGTTATGGGTTTTTGAAGGCTGATACGGATACCAATATTTTTGTATTGAAGCTGCCAATAGCAGATAAAGCCCATTATATCAGCAAAGCGATATAATAGCACAACCCCTATGGTTTGAGACTGTGTGTGTATGTGTGTGTATGTGTGTGAACGTGCATCAGCGTGCGCACTCACTCTCTGCAGTCGTCTGAAACGTGTTCAGGGACGGAGTAGCGGCAGTCCAGGATCATGACGAGGGTCTCGCTGTCGTTGGTTTCCTGGAAGGGAGGCACTCCACACACCAACATGTACAGGATCACCCCCAGAGACCAGATATCTGGAACACACACACACACACACACACACACAAGCACAAATATTAGCCTTATATGGGAAATATAATGGGAAAGATACAAGGTCAGGGTCAGTTACAGAACAGCGTCCCTGGAGGTGGAGCCCTAATATAAGGTTGCATAAGGTTCAAAATTAGATTTACTCTTCAGCTGAGTGAAACAATGCAAAAGGAAAATGGATGACTAACAATTTCATGTCCGGTTTATGCGTCTAAAGAGCAAGACCTGTGTTGTAGACAGCCGGGTTTGGTGCCGCTGACCTCTGACTTACACACACACACACACACACACACACACACACACACACACACACACAGGCTTCCTGGTACTGACAGACGGGACTGACAGTGTGTTCCTTTCCCCTCTCCTCCCCTTTCCTTCTCCCTCCCTTCCTTCCCCTCCTCCCACCTCTTCTCTTTTCCTCGGGCAGACGGAGTGAGAGGAGGGCCATGTAAACTCAGAACACCCTGAACAAAGAACACTGTGGCCAGTTCACACACACACACACGCGCGCACACACACACACACACACACACAGAGGGAAGGGAGCTGGGAGCTGAAGGCCATGATAAACAGAGGGCTTGTTGTGGTGTTGTTCTATTCTGAGAATGATCTCCTTTCTTCCCTCCTCGCTTTTCTCACTTTCCTTCTGTTTCTCTCAAACATTATGGATAGGAATACAGCACATTTTGTACTAACCTTGATATATCAGTAGAAATATATCCAGATCATATATCTAAATGCTGCTCCTGCTAATCACAACCACTTCATTAGACAGTTAAAGGATATTTCTGGTTGTTTTCAACCTGAGCCTTACGTTAAGCTCTACAATGAAGTGATTAAATGAACATAATCAATTGTCATCATGGTAAAAACTGAAAATAACCTGATTTATCCTTTAATATTTACTGTATTCTGTTTTCAATATTAAATCCTGAGCAGATCAAATGAGGAAAAATGTACGTTTGTGAAATCCAATGAAAACCCAAACAATGTAGTTCATTCACAGCATTCATATCCACTTCAACACATTCTCACACACGCCGGCCCCGTACTAGAGTGTGCTAGACATGCAACCGTTGTCCCACTTCGGACTCATGACAGTCCAAACAACAGCCCCTCAGTCTTCTCCCTGTCCACATACGCTCACGGGCACGCTCACGGGCACGCTCACGGGCACGCTCGTTTCTGTCCGTCTCAAAAAGTGTTACGCAACGGCGAGCAGAAGCCACTGAGTACTGGGAGTGTACTTTTCTCAGCTCGCTGGGGAATATCGCACATTCTTAGCACGCATTAGTGGCCTGCTGACAACACAAACATGTACTCCATACATGCAGGCTCATGCATGCGCGAACACACACACACACATACACACACACACACACACACACACCACACCTTGAATACCCTAGACCACACCACACAACTCCATATCATTTATTAATGTAGATCAGCTTCTTGTAAAATTAAACTTTCAAGTAGGCTAATAATCAGCAACATTTTCATATAAATAAATGTCTGTTTTGCTGCTCTTTTTCGTCAATTGCTATAACACAATAGTGATTCAACCTATATCCAGTTCATGAAAGTTTTTACATTTGTTGTTCTAAACACCTGGTGTCACGTAGGTCTTTCCTGGGAAAAATCCTCTGGCGCAGAGGAAGTGATGTGTTTTATGTTTCCTGCAGCAGTAACAGCAGTTTGTTTGTAACAAACAGAAGAACTGGGTAGTTATCATGAGCAGTGATAGCCACCATGGCTGAACAGACAGAGAAAAGAGAAACTCAAACTGCATCAACAGAAAATCCAAGGAGAAAGACGTCACAGTACTGGACACACTGTTTGATTGACAGCTGATCTCTGGGAAGAGCAGAGCAGAAACGCCACAGCAACGAGCGCTGAGCAACAAAGATGTTGCCAAAATACAAAAAAACAAGGACATTAAGTATTATCACCTAAGCTTTGTGGAAAAATGCAAGAAGCAACTCCATGACCCAGAATTTCATGTCCAGTTCCAGTTCACACACTCTGTCAACAAAAACATGTCTAATTTGCTAATGTCCCAGAACACACTCATCATCAATGTTGCACAGTTTCCCCCAAAGCAATATGTATGCAGTTCTTTATGCATTTTGTTGCCAAGAGAGATGACGATTTGTTAGCTGCACTGTATTATGGTCTCCAACAAATGGATAGTGATCTTGTGTTGGTCCTGGGCCTGGCAAGCTTTGGAAAAGTGGTTATTGATAGAAACAGTCCAGCAGCTTCCTGGCTGATGTGGAAACACTGACAAAGGAGTTCTGTCTGGAAAACCTTTCTGGTCGTCTAGCTATTCATCGATGTAAAATGAGGAATCTGGGGTCTGTTAGAGGGGCTTTACATGTGCCACACCCATATGTGTGACGAGCAACCCTCGCCCTCCCAACAGAGGGACGGGGTGTACTATCTGGCAGCCGGCCAGAGAGGAGGCACGGACAGCCATTATTCTAAATGAAACTTTTTGCTGTGGTTCGATACATCACACTTTGTGGACACTGGACAGCAGGGAGAAAGCTCTGACCCAACTTGACCTCAGACTTTATTAGTGGGTCTGACTTATTTTGAGGCACACATCTTGTAATTGATCTTAAAGGACAATTCCACCCTCAGATACACTGTTATATATCACCAATCTGTGATGTTCAAAGCATTCCAGCATTATTTTATGATAAAGTGTTGTAATTTACTTTTTTGGTGTACCCTCAACCTGCCTCCTCTAACCTTCAGTTAGTGATTTAGTGATGTGACTGAACTTGTTGCTTTCGGAGTAGGTGGAGACAGCGATAGCGATAGTGATAGCTATGGCATAGTAAGAGCAAGAGAACAATCTAAACCGCCGAAATCCTTAAACGAAGAAGAGGAAGAAGAAGAAGAAGAAGAAGAAGCAAGAGAACAAGTTTTTCCAGTTGAGAAAAAGTGAGACTAGGGTCCCTTACTGATAATACAACCTGACATTTACCGCTATCAAACTACATTGTAGCTGCGCTGGAAATATCTGGATGTGACATTATACACAGAAATAAGAAAAATACAACACCAAACAACAACATGACAACAGAAATGCAGGATACATCAGCAGTAGCTGTTTTTTTAACCATGTTAAAGTGTTTTTTTCCTTCAGGGTATAACCACACTCGCTGCCTCACACCTCATAGTCTAATTAACTTAACGTGGCTAAAAGGAAGCCAGTGAGTAGCTGACATGCTGTAGCTTCACTGTGGGTATTTATACTCCAGCGAAGATAATGAATTACAACAGCATTCAGCCAGGCTTATATTATCTATCACATGCAGGATCCTGCTGTACATAACGTACCCCATCAATGTAGGTTATGTTCCCCTTTTATCTGACATTTTTCACAACTTTTTAGTCAAACCCCAACTTCTCCTTCTCAACCCTCCAACGATTTTCACAGCACTTTCACAGCAACACACACACACATTCACATACACTGCTATACAGTCAGCTTAGATCACACTCTAATGTTTCACACTGAATCTATGACAAATGAGATTGGCCTAGTTCTATTTAGTCAAATGTTAAGTGATCACTACAACAAAAATGACAATTTATTCCACGACAAGGACTACACAAACATTTCCTGTACATGCCCCAGCAGGCAAACATGCACTACTATAGTGGTGACGACATTCCATTGACCTAAAGCCATTCACTAGTCCGTTAACCTAACCTCAACCCTAACAGTCACATCTGGACCTCAAAAGGACCAAAGTGTACACACACGTATAGATGGGAAGATATTATGTAACTGCAAGCAGTGTTTCTCTTTGTCAAAGGCAAGAGGCCCTGTGGACCTTCCTCTCTCTCCTCTGCATCATATGACTATCATCAAACACACACACACACACACACACACACACACACACACACACACACACATCTCCTCAAACAGAGCACGGTTATATGTAAGTTACACTCATGGCTCCGAGCAGCAAGCCATAAAGTGGATATACATTTATGAAACCTTCAGTGCAGTGAACCGTAGTGAATTAACAGCAGTCTGTTTGTTCTGTACATGATGTTAATATCCTAAACAGAGAGTAGTCAGTGTGTGTGAGTGTGTGTGCGTGCGTGTGCGTGTGTGTGTGTGTGTGTGCGTGTAGACGAGTTTATGAGTCACCTTACTAAGCTGAGCTCACTAAGGGACATCTCTTTCTCTGTGCTACTTAGCATTATCTCTCTCTCTCACGCACACACACACACACACACACACACAGACAGATGGACAAACAGACAGACAAACACTCACACACACATTCATGGCTTGTATTGGGATGAATGTGTACATTTATAAAAAGTGAAAGTGATGATATCCATAAGGTTGAGTCATGATAGGATAGAATAGAATAAAACAGAATAGAATAGCATAGAATAGAATAGAATAGAATAGAATAGGATAGAATAGAATAGGATAGAATAGAATAGAACAGTGCTCTTCAATTGAGCTGAAGCTGAAAAACACTGGTGGAGAAGGATGTAATAATAAGCGAGACAAATGTGTTTAAATGGGGGCCAGCATGTGAACACATATAGAAACCAGAACTAACATGCATGAAGAAACTAAAGCAACTCATAAGTCATGCTGCAGTTATGGATGTGTGACCTGAGCAGCGTTTCTACATCACAGCTCATAAGGCCCTGGGTCGTTAATGAAGAAAGCATCCTAACTGTAAAATATTTATTCCTATCATCTTATGCTATTTTGGAATTTTGCCACCAAGGCCATTATAAACAGGCAACATTTCAAGGCAATGCAGATGAGCAACTGAGAACAGTTAAGACCTTTAGTGCTTTTTGAAATTATGCTTTCATATTGTTGCTATCCGCGTTGATTTTGATCCATTTGCAACTACTCATCCTTGCCGCAGGCAGTATTTCCTATCTACATACATTTGCTTTAATAATGCTGTAGATGTCCTTCCAGAAGAACGGCTCCTAATTGCAGCTGGGATGCATTTGTATTCAGTGCAGATGCATTTTGTATCCAACACAATAAATAGTGTCCAATCCCTGCCAAAATCCATGCTAGTCCAGCTAGCTTAGCAGTTAAGACCACCGATCTCCCTGAAGCGTACATGCTGTGCCCTCCAGGACACATGGGACCAAATCCCTGAGTCGGCTTTCTGTTTCTATAATGTCAAATCTCTGTCTATCTGCCTCCATCGCCTCACTTTAATCTAATGTCAGAGGTGCCAGCAGTGTGGACGGATAAAGGTTAAATACATGGGAATGCAGGCTACTTTCTCTCTCTGTTCCTTTACCTGTCTCTATCTGTCTCTCTCTCTCTCTCTCTCTCTCTCTCACACACACACACACACACACACACACAGACAAACA
This sequence comes from Centroberyx gerrardi, assembly GCF_048128805.1. NCBI lineage: Eukaryota > Metazoa > Chordata > Actinopteri > Beryciformes > Berycidae > Centroberyx > Centroberyx gerrardi. The sequence continues at coordinate 27,295,671 of NC_136000.1, forward strand.
CTTGCTATGCAGTGTGAGAGCCCAGTGGTGAGCTGCAGTGTTTGGTTCCTCTGCAGAGCGTGCCCAGTTGGCTCAGGACTAGCTGGCATGCTTAGACTGACCCAGATACACACACTCTAATCCTCCGCAGACACACACACACACACACACACACACACACACAGATCCATAGACACACACAAGCGCATAAATACAGAAGGACATACAGTACAGGACACACAGAGTCAGACATAAACAGGGTCACAAAGGGGACAGATAGGGACACAGAGGCTCACACACACACACACAAAGAGATAGAGAGATCAATTGATACACACAAGGACACACACGCACACACACACGCACACAGGAGCTCCTGCAAACAGGCACGCTGACAAACATAACAGCCCTCCAGCTGACTTTGGCGTATGGATTACGGAGCATTTGTCATATTAGCAGTTTGTTGTTGCTGTGCCACATCTGTGATCAGAGAAACTACTTGGACTGAAAACAATCTCATTTTGTCCGCTGTTGTAAGACGCGGATTAACTCATTTGGCTTAAATCAAAAGGCACTTGAAAGATTTAAAACACCAACCTCAGAATAGAATGACTAAGATTTTACATGGAGGCCTCTGGCTATAATTTGAATGTATGTGAATGTCATATGATATCATGCCAATACTGTATCAGCAGCAGTGTGAATTAAGTAAATATACAGGATGAAGCTCTATACATGCTTCCCTAATCCAGGCCAAAAGTTTCAACACCCCTGGTTGTGTTTCAGTGCGTTTTCAGAGAGATATAGCATCGTTACGCACACACACAAGCACAAGCACAGAATGGACATTTTTCTGTCTCTCACCTACAGCCGGCGCATCATACTCTTCTCCCAGCAGGATCTCTGGAGCGGAGTACGCCAGCGACCCGCAGCTGGTGGCCAGCATCTTCCCCGGCTGGAATAAGTTGCTGAACCCAAAGTCCGTCAGCTTCACCGCCCCCTGCTGGGGGAAGAACACCACGTTCTCGGGCTTCAGGTCCCGGTGCACCACGTGCAGCTGATGGCAGTACGCCACGGCGCGCACGATCTGGGCGAAGTGGCGCTTGGCGGTGCGCTCGGCCACGCCCCCCTCGTGGCGGAGGATGTAGTCGTAGAGGTCGCCCCCCTCGGCCAGCTCCATGACCAGGTAGAGGGTGGTGGGCGTGTCGATGACCTCGTAAAGGCGGACCACGTTGGGATGCTGCACCAGCTTCATGCATCTGGAAATGATCGGTAAGGATGGAGCATTAGTTTTCAATAGAATTTAAAGTGCTGATGCATGGTGAGGTACAACTCTGTACCAAACCATCTGAAAAATCCTTCAAGGCACTTCTAAATTAGACAAGAGCGCTATTTTTTGGTTCAATTTTTGCCTCATGTAAGATTTAATAGGATCACATACAGGCTGATGTTTCAGCTGTGGGCCGTTTTCAGAGACATCAAGGCTTACCGCTGAAATATCAGTCTGTTTGTGATCCTATTAAATCTGACCTAAAAAAGCAGACTACAAAGAGCTCCCGCTTTTCTTTTTCCATAGGCACTCATCTTCTCTAGCTTCTCTACCTCTATTTCTGGTAAGATGCTCTCTATAATGATTATTGTTCTCTACCTCACTTCCTGTAGGAGGTGGCTTGTTGCCATAACATCGAGTTTTGTCTTGTCAATCATCTTGACGGCGACTAGTTGCCCAGTGGTGACGTGACGGGCCAGTTTGACCACCGCGAAGTGGCCCCTCCCCAACGTGCGACCCAGATGGTACAGTCCGCTGAGATCGGAGCGACAGGAACCATCTCTGGGGTCAAGATGGTTCAACCTGTTTACGCCTCCGGAGGAGTCCATGTTTGGGATGAAAAGGGGTTCGGAAGGGGGATGGGGAGGGGGTTGGAAGAGGGACTGAACTGTAGGGCTTTAGGAGGTGGAGGGGGTTCAAGAAGATGGAGAGAGGGAGATAGGGAAGGAGGAGATGAAGGAGGGTTGTGTCAGGGTATCAGGGAAAGAGGGAGGAGGGGAGCGTAGACTGGCAAAGTTCCTCACTGCTGGGGAGTTGCCTGGCAGGAGAAAGAAAAGACAACACAAGTCAGATAGACACTTGAAACAAAATAATTGATGATAACATTGGCCTTTAACCCAAAGGTGCCACTGTCTCCTCTCTTCAGTTTCCAGAAATGGAATCACATTTCACAGTTTTTCACAATGGCAGAAAAGACATAGAAAGACAGAATAGGTTTAAATAAAGTAATGAGGAGTAGATTAGAATGTAACAGGATGGAGTCGAGTACAGTGGAGCACAGTAGAGAGTAAAATAGTGTTTTATTGTCTATGATGTGGAGGGGCCGTGTTTGGCTCTATCTCGGATAACACCCATCCAGCACAAATGGCACCCAAGATCAATACTGTAACAGGAAACCATAATGTATGTTTGTGTGTGTGTGTGTGCATGTGTGTGTGTTTCTGTGTCATTAGTTCAGCCTCTGTGGCTACGAGGGTAAGAGGGTGAGAGGGTGGCATTAGATAGGATGATGTCATCATCGGATCTTCCCCAGGGTAACAAGTTGTCATCACTGTCTTCATTACCACTGACATCTCCAAAGCAGTCGCCACTCTCCACATTATCTTTGTTGTTTTCTTCATCATATTCCTCCTCCTCATCACCATTGTCACCACATCAACAACAACCATTACTGTCATTGCCATCATCATCCTCTTTACCATCATCAGTGTTTATCACTATCAACAGCATCATGATTGCCAAAATGAAAGACAACAACAACCTTTTACCAAATTTCTTAAAGCCCCCTATCACAGCTTCACTGTATAAGTGCACAGGAACAGGCCTCGTCGTCTGACCATCCTTTGATATACTTGTGTCCACAGTTTTATTTGATCCAAAACACTGCGCAGTCTTGCCTATAGGCTGCTACACTTGTGTAAAGGCCAGCTGTTCTCTACTTGGCCGCAACTGCAGTCCCGAGTTGGCACATACGCATGTAGTCATCATCCTGGCTGCTGTGTGTGAGACTGCTGAACATCTCAAAACAAAACAGCGACTCACTGACAACGCTACAGGAATATAATATCGCTATTGTGCCAAGCAGGCTATAATGGAAATACTGTCACGCTCGGTGCTAACTTACCATTGTTGTACAAATATCCCGTAGCTGCGAGCTGTTCAATAACGGTCCAGTCACTTCACAGCCTCACACTTGGTGTCAAGGTTGAATTCAAACGCAGAAAATGACAGTGTCGCTTTCCCTTTCTGTTTCATAACACTCCATGTCCACGTTTCTTGTAGTCATGTACTTTTTCATGACTGGCTACCTAGCTTAATTCATTCCGGAGTCTGTCCGTGAATGCGCGCTCGCTCCGCAAAAGAGACAGAGGAGAACAGAACGGAACATCTCATGCGCGCGCGTGCTCGTGCGCGCGTCTGTCCAGCTTCCTTCTGACGTCAATGCATTCCAACTCGCTCCCGCTGCGCCCGGCGGCGGCGAGCCTCTCGTGCGCAGTGGAGAGAGGGAGGGGAGAGAGACCTAGAGGGAGACAGGGGGAAAGAGAGAAAGAGAGACGCACACGGAGAGAGTCCAAGAGGAAAATGATTGAATGAATGCTTCGGAAGTCCAAGAAAATGTTATGTAACTGCTTAATGTTTTTCTCTCAATAGGTAGGGAGGTACAGTGGGCCATAGGATAACAGTAAGCCTACATAACAGCATGCATTCCTAAGATGTCTGTATTGTTTGTATTAGAATTTCCTTTTGGCAGCAACTGACGCAGAATAGTTGCTCATCGGAATAAATTATTCAAGTTTTTTTTCATTCATAGGCTACTCTTAGGTAGCTCTTAGTTTGGAACTTGAATATTCTACCTTCTAAGGAAAAATGCCTATAGTATTCCTATAATATTGCTATAGGGACTATATGGCCCTGAATAGTGAGTGTATAATGACTCATAGGACTTAAAGTTTCTCTGTGGTTTTTGTATAGTAGCCTTCTGTTATCTATTTGAGCATCAACCTACATTGAGTCATGCATGAGTAATCTGCCTGCTTTTTTTTTTTTAGTCTTTCTGGTGATGTGTGTTTCAAATTTCAAGCATCGTTTTATCCTAAAGCTGCTTGATGATCTCATCCCAGCTGCCCTTTGTTTCAGTCCTCCCAGCAGAATAAAGGCGCCATCTAGTGGTCAGTATGATACAGTAGGAGTAGGGTACAGTGGTTGCCTGAATCATTTTTCTTTCTCTTCCTTTCTTTCATCTGTGCATTCAATCCCCCTACACCCTGCACCTGCATACACACACACACACACACACACACACACACACACACACACACACACACGCACGCACACAAAGGCACACAAAGCTGTCTTTTGAACTACACAGCCTAGCCTTCTTTCAACCGAGAGCGAGATTGCAAAATACATTTTAGACTGAATCCATTTGGATTTAGTTGCATAAGGAACCCAGAATCAATAACTCTGTCACATGGTGGAATCTGAATCATTCCTGGTCAGTGCCTGGGCCTGAATATTTAATATTCAAACATCAAGGAAACAGAACAACCTGACATAAATCCTGACATAAATTCATAGTACACATCATACTAAGTAGTATAAAACTGATGGAAGTTATGTAAGACAGGGAAAAAATCATTCATTGTTTTTTATTTATATTGTCGGTGGTTTGCCTTGTGATGATCAGCGCCTGGAGCTCATAGGTTAGCCACCACATCACTGGTCATATACAGAGAGAATGACAGAAAGAGTGAAAGAGTGTCTGTGATTGAACTTTTGAGCACATGATGCTCACTTTAAACCCCTGAGCCACCAGGAAACCCAGGAGCCATTTGGCCGCAGCACAAAAAGACAAACTCGTCCTTGCTGCTGTTGATGTTTCATAAATCTGGCAAACAGCCTGATGACCTGACCTTTGACCTCACCAGGTTTCGCTTATCTCTACTCGCTATCACCTAGATGAAGGATGGGGGGGCGGGGGGGGGGGGGCGGTAACTTAACCTATCCTTTCTGTTCACTTTAACTATGTGGTTCCTCTGTGTGGTCCTGCTGATCAAAAGCATACGAAGGATCTAATATGCAGCAGCAAGGATTGTGCGAAAAACAGTAGAGAATGGCAATACAATATAAGGAGATGATAAATACTTTATATTAACTAATAAGACCTAATTATTTTTATTATAGCCTATATAAACTAATAATAATTATATAACATAACAAGTGACAAACTAATACTAAATATGTGTAGGCCTATCTCAAAATAAGATATTGTTTTTTCATTAGAGTTATGACCCCTTTCTTGTTCAGTGTTTTCTTCCCTATAAAGTTTATAGGGGAGATTCAGTCACTAGATAGCGCCGTAGGGTTTCTCTTAGCGTTCCTACTCAAGACAGGCATTCAGAAATAAGGGAAGTCATTGCACACGGTTGCCAGAAGCATTAACTGTAGCACAGCAAACTTGATGCTCACAACTATAGAATTGTTATGTTGTTGGAGTGTTTGTTCATGTCTGCTGTTGCACTTGTCATCTTACTCCTGACTGAATGTAGTTCTGCAGTATGATTGCTTGTTGAATGTAGGCAAATTTCATGAAAATACCCATAACTCATTGACGTTATATGGTAGTCTTTTATGCTACTTAAGATGGTTATTGTCACAAGAGTTTTCATTAACACAAGATGTGTTACTCCTTGCATCATTTTCAACACTTCCGCTACTTCCATTTTGTTTGAAGGCTGAAAGCTTGCTCAAAATAAATTGGATAAGGTGAAGTATTTGTTGTTCTAAAGGAGTATTGCTCATTCTGGCTTTAGAAATCAATGTGTGCAACCACAATAACTATTATGAAAAGTGTAAAAGCAAAACATACAGAATACCAGACCCAAGCAGAATAAAAATGGGATGCAAATTTTAAATAAAGGTGATGGATTGTTGCGCTCCTAGTTCAGACAGGGCATTGTGGTATCCAGTGAAGACATGCAAGAGACGCTGCAGTTTGATTTAAACCAGTTTCCTATCAAATTATTTCAATCAGGAGAGACTAGGATGAATGCTTGAATGAAAAACTTTATTCATGACATGAAACAAGATGGAAACTTTGGCGTAAGCTCCATGGAGGAACTCCTCCCATTCGTGAAGTTAGTACATCTGGGATAGACGTAGGAATTAGGATGTCCCCCTGGGGAGTTCCTCTGGAGCCTGGACATTGGTGTGATGAGGTGGTGGAGGGACGAAAGTAAGCACAGCGACTGGAATGACAGCAGCATACGGCATAGATCTGAGAGAAGGGCAATAGCATAGTAGGTGACGTGTTTATACTCCCGTCACTTAGACGATTGGCTCTTTGAAAAAGAGAGGGAAGTGACGGCTAACTCTGATTGGTTCTCTGGAGAAAGAGGGAAAGTGTTCACCAACTGTGATTGGGTAAAGAGAAAGCATGAATGAATTAATGATAAGTAGTCTTCCTGATTGAAATTACGTAATACTTCACATTTGTGTACGTGTCAAAAATGAGCCAAAATAAGTTAGCTCATGTTTGTATTCTTCTTTTTAATGAAATATTGTGTTATGTCAGTTATTTCACAGACAGCAAACACTGAGGAATGTATCTTTTTTAATGTTCCAACAATTAAATAAAAAATTTCTTATATTACAATTATGGAAAATATAACTTATAAACCTAATAAGCATGGACATTGTAAATGTAATTACTGTATGTAATATAAATAATGACAAAAGTTTGTTTTTTTCCCATCTTGGTCCGCAGAACTATTAATTTATCATATTAATATAAATATTCACAAATTCTGTTCCAAAATCAGATGTCCAATATTGAACAGTCACACCCACTCTTACAAAATGATTGCTCACATAAAACTCATTATTAAATAAGAAATATTATATTAACTTAACTTAAGACCTGCAAACAAAATATTTCTGAGGAACGTGTCATCATGAAATTTTGACTCATGAAATTCCGATAACATTTCGACAGAGTGCAATCATTCAAGTTTGCTATTACACAGCAGCACAGCTGAGCAAGAACGGCTACAAACTGTTCTTTGGTCGGCTGTTCACAAAGTGCCCTCTTAAAATGCTAATTTGTATTTTCAATATTGCGATTTTGTTTTACATCATCTTCATTAAACACAGGGCAGGGCATACAAGAAGAAAGACGATCCCAACTTAAAAATCAGCCAGGCCGCCCTCTCTGCCTCTCTTAAATGGTACATGGTCCAGGTAAAGTCCTGCAGCTGATCATCCACCATCACTCAAAGAAACCTCTATTGTGGTTCAGAGCCTCTGTCAGCCTGGCTTGCATCGTCTCCTTAGTTGAGTATATGGGCAGGTCCAGAATAGAGTGGCATGTCAGAGACTCAGGGAAATACTGCTGGGAAGAGCAGTACTGGACTCGAACCGTCATCCGGACCTGGTCCATGCCCAGAATAGGCACCCTGGCAAAACCAGTCACGAACACTAGAGAAGGAAACCGTGACATCAGGTGTTTAGAACAACAAATGTAAAAGCCTTCATTAACTGGTTATAGCTTGAATCACTATTGTGTTCTATCAATCAGTGATAGAGAGGAGCAAAGCATTGTGGCACAAAGCATGTGTTGAACATCAGTAGCAAGTCAATAGCAATATGTTTTCAACTTATGCTGTGCAAGATATGCAAGATTTGTTTCCAAACTACATTCGTTAAAAAAAAAAGAATTTTGACCATTTTGAAGAACAACAACATGACATTAAGTACAGTACTTACAAAGGAAAGCTTTCTTCTGATCTTCGGTCAGCTCCTCAAAAACCTCCCAAAACATCAGTATGGTGGGGTGGCGGCCATGGTACCCCCCTTCATAAACTGTGTTCTAATTACAGACAACAACACATTGAAACAGACATCGTTACCATCAAAATCAAGCTCTGAGTACATGAAGATGCAGTAAATCAACTGCAGTTTGGATGAATGTTCAAACTAGGTCAGGATGATCTCTTGTTACGTACCTGTTTCAGCTTTGCCCAGTCGTAGGTCTCTTTGCCCACCAGCAGGCCCTTCAGCTCCTCTGGTCTGAGCAGCTTCACCACGTCCAGGTCACACACCGTGAAGAAACCTCGCCTGAACTCCTCAAACACCTCCTCCACTGATGCGTTGAAGCCGTGATTCACGTAGGCATCCACAAACTCCTTCCTGTTTAGCAGAGTGGAGTTTTAGTTCTACAAACATTTCTCAGAGGCAGAGCTGCTCTGGAGGCAGAAATAATCTCATTGGTTGAGTTACATCTCAATGAGAAGAGCCAAAGAACCAAAGTTTGTCGGAGTGCAAGTTTGGTACCTAGCAAACTTGAATCGCAAAGAAAGACCTCTGGTCAAAATATAAATAAAAATATAAACGTCAGTGATTTTTCATTCATTCATGACCATGGCATTCATGATCTTGGAAGGCTAGCTAACTAGCTTACCTAGATAACTTAGTAAGATAGACTGGATTTTTTACCTCCACTAAGTTAGACGGGGGTTATGTTCATTGGGGGTTATGTTTTTGCCCTGTTCTGCTCTGTCTGTTTGTTAGCAGGATAACTCCAAAAGTTATGAACAGATTTGCATGAAACTTTGGTCATGGAGCAAGGAAGAACTGATTAACTTTTCACACCGACTGGTCACAGCGGGGCATGGCAGCGGCCGTGACTTCTCATAAAAAGGCACGTAACTTCCAAATGGATTCACGTAACACCATGAAGTTGGTCATGGGGCAAAGAATTACTGATTAACTTTTTGCACCGATTGGCCGAAGGGGGGCGTAACAGTGGATGCGGCTTCTCATAAAAAGGCACATTACTTCAGAATGGATTCACACATCATCAAACTTTGTGGCCTATCAGCAGACATTTGAAGAGGCAAACCCTCCATTTTTGGCCCAATCAAACAACATTGTGGGGACTGTAGAGCTAAGTTCCGGATTAGACATAACCGACCTGCCAATTTTTCCAAAATTTGGTCCAGTGGTAGAAGGGCGGCCCTAATGGAAACTTAACAGATACAGAACTGATTGGCCATGTGGTGTTGTGATAATCGACTAAAATGCTTAAAGTGGCTACAATTTAACAGACAGATCTCATGTCCCATTTCAGGTACAGTCATGAAAATGTGTGCATCCCCTGATTGGTAATGTGGCATGGAAGAAATTATTACTTTTGGTGAAAATCCGACATGTGGAACTGGCATATATTGAATTGCATAGTGTTGGCGGAGGTATGCACTCTACTGAGTGCCATCTAGTTCAGTTAGTAGTAGAGCACTAGGCTTCATAATATTAGCTTCCTCCTCTCTAACCCCTTGCCTTTTTCACTGGGCTTCAGTCTAACGTTATTGTGGTGTTTGCTAACGTAAACTGTGGCTCTTTGGCTCCGCCCATTGAGGTTTAACTGAACCAATGAGACTATTTATACATCCAGAGCCGCTCGGCTCTGCCACAGAAAAATGTTTGTGAAACTCTCATGTTTAATGACATTACTTTTATCTGGTCAGAAGAACACAACAACAACAACATGGCTCGAAGTCTACCGGCAAGGCAGCTTTTGTGTTATGCAATGTATTTATCGTGTACAGTTAAAGTAGCGTATATATTAAAACTGGTCTGATTGCTTTGCATTTAGGAATTATAAGTGTTTTCACATTCTTACTTATTTTGACTTGTCACTGGCTTTCCAGGGTTTTGGGGATCAAGTTCGACCTCTGTCCCATCCCAGTCAACCTGTTACAATGAGTAAGGAAAAGATAATGAAATCACTGCAAGACCTTTGGAAATGATAATGAATGATTGGTTGGATGTTGAAAGTAGGGTAAATGAGACAAATTATTGGCCACCTGTTAAAGTGAAATACCTACTGAAAAATACATGTCCAAGTTCTCTATATCATCATCCAAATAGTCGTCCAAGATGTACTGCAGACTCCTTTAAATGTGGTAAAACAAATAATCAAGCAAAAGAAAGGTTTTAAAAATCTCTTAAATTGAAATGATTAACATAAGTGAGATGAAACTAAATGTTTACTCTATTACAAATAGAGTACAATATTTACAGTATATTAAGACCTCTCAGGCATCAGCATCTCAAACCACAAATTTGTTTTATTTAAATTTAGGTGCATTTGCACTTACTGTCCAACGACTGGGCTGAATTCCATCATATCTTCCAGTGAAAGCTCTACATTGACCAGCTTTTTGAACAGAGCCACTGGGAAGGGTAAGTGTATGACACTCTGGTTGTTTAAGGCCAATCCACAGAGAACCCCAAACAGGAAGTACTTCTCTTCCCCCAGTGCTGCCTGTTATTGATGATGAAAGGTATAATATTAGTCACAGTGAAACACTGGAAGAAATCTATGAATTGCTTGTATTTGTGTTCATCGTTTCTCATGGTTCCTTGAGACCTGAATTGTTCAAACTGAACATTGTTCTTCTGTTGTTTCTCATCAGCAGCAGGGAATCTAAGAAGTAAACTGAATCCTTGGTCTGTGGTTCAAATGTGATTTGCCTGTATGAGAATCAAAAATCTTACTTCGGAGGGGAACCATGCCAGCGTTTTGGAGTCGTTGTACATAAACATCCCAGATTCAGTTGAAGCCATCTCATGAAACAAGTGATGAAAGAAGTCTCTTTTGTAGACATCTGTGAGTTTTGAGTCCCCATCAAAATAGACCTGAGACAAAAAGGTACACATTAAGTTTTCCTGCTGAAATAAAACTTATTAAAGACTAACTACACAATAACACCACATTTTTCGCATGAATTTGGCCATGCTATGGTGTTATACACTATTCATTGTCAAAATTGCATATTTACCACAAGTGGCTTCTTGAAGTCACTGTGATGAGCATCACCCAGCTGTTCAAAGGTGCCTTCCAGAAGTGACGCTCGCTTCAGCTTCAACTCAAAGTATCTATTGGATGACGACTGGGGAATAGAGATGTAACACCATACATTGAGGTATACCACGATTAAAAACAATGACGATTATCATACCGCAAGCAATTCCTTTAACACCGTGTCCATGGTTTAAGTACCATCGTCCTCTCAAGTGTGACATCATTTTTTCGGCCCAAATAAGGGATTCTGGATCCCACCCCCTTTCAGTCTAACGTGAAACTGAATAGAGGAGTAAAATGACCGCCTTTAACTACGTCCAATGCTAATCTTGATTATACTTGCTTTCGGGGGTTCCTCTATTACGCATTTCTTTATTTGCTTATGTGACTGTGATGGGTTTTAAAGCTGCATATAACATTTGGAAAAAAGGTATGTATGTGTATCCATGATATTGTTGGGAGACAATTTTTTTATTTTTTTTATTATTTTCATTTCACTCTTACTTTCATTGCACTTTAATACAATAATTTAATCAGTTGCTAGTGTGTAATGTTAATAGTATAGGTGTCCTGCAGAAATATTTTATCTCCAATTTTGCCATTTTTTTCTGTAACCGACAGGTAACCTTGTCTCTCACATTTACAAAATGTATCAAGCCAAAACACTGATGAACTGATAAAAGTTGATTTGTTGGAGATTTCCTCAGGACTCTGTACTGTACTGTATATACAGTCTTGTTCTTGTGAGGCACATTTCAAGACTTCGCTCACCTGTGTGAATCTGGCATTGACGTCCAAAACTGCTTTCTTGCATTGCAGATTCATCACAAATGGGAAGCAGCAAAGGATAGGAGGCTCATCATTCGCACCCTAAAGAAAGAAAGATCATACATTCACCAATAGACGTCTCTTGATGAAACAAGTTTTTACAAAAATATTGTCTGCTTTTGCATTACTGGACCATATCAAGAGAAAAGTGACAGAAAGAAGGGGAGAGAGAGAAGGAATGACGTGACGATGGTCATGAGCTGGACTCAAACCCATGATGTTACAAGCACATGGTGCGGGCCTTAGCTCACTTATCTATGGAGCAACCAATGTTGAAACTAGTTTTATCAGCAGGTGCTTTTTAAAATTTGTTTTACCTGGTTTTGTGAACGCCAAAGCCTGAGATCCTCCGCAAGAAATAGTGGGTTGAATGTAATCTCCAACCAAAAAGTGCTTTCCGCGATTCTCCGAGGTCCAATCCTGTTATTGGCCTTTAAAACAAGAACACAAACAAAAAGCTTAATTTTGTAATATAGGAGAGTAGGAAAACATTCAGTGCTTTTTGAAAAGAAAATAAATAAATAAAAAAACATACATATGTATATATACTGTATATCTTAGATGATTTTTTGGTACTTTTGCCTTTATTGGACAGTTGTACAGTGAAGAGAGACAGGAAAGATAGGGGAGAGAGGGGGATGAGGGACTCAAACCTGGGACGTTGCAATTAAAATGGTATGCGCCTTAGTCAACTGAATCCTGTTTGAAATATGTAACTGAAATAGTAAAAGTGACAATTGACACTAACGTTGTATAGATGTCGAAGGACTTGTAGCAGGTCTTTGACTTCAGTGCCACGAGGATCAGTCAGACGTGTAGTGGTCATGATCAGTGACAGGGCCTCCTTCCACACCTTAACATACTTGACCATGGTGGAGGGCTTCAGGGAGGACCACCAATCCTCTGTGGAACAGAACATGGACATCTGCAAACTGCGATGTAATTTGTAGAAAACTGAGCTATTAGTTCTAAGAAGTGAGAAGAAAAGTACTCTTGAGGTGTATCCACAATGTCCAATCCAATAAGGAGAGAAGAGACTTAAAGCTTCAAATCTAAAAAGCCTTTATTGTCATAGCTTAAAGTGACAGGGCTTGCCCTGATGAATATTCAGGTTTAGTTGCCATGTAGCTTGTTTGGCTGATACTTTAGGTTTGAGATTGGGCCAACCACTGGAGGCTAGAAAAAGTTCCAGGCCCATTAAAGCTGCATTAGGCAAGATTTTTTATGTAAAAATACATTTGTCTTATCATCCTAAATCACAAATTGGGGCTGCAACAGAAAAGAGCATCCCATCCCTACTAACTAAGATGTTGCAGATTTGTTTTATTTGCCCAAATTCATTTCTGGTGTCTTCTCTGTGAAAAGGTTGAGAGAAAGCTGGATTCACCAATGATGGCTGAACCTGCTGCAAAATCACCAGCCCTACCAGCCACTAAGAAGTGAAATTTAGGTCTGAGGAGTTTACTGATTCCATGTTTCATGATTTCTGGGCAATGAAGTCAAACTTTCAAAAATCCAAACAGTTTTCTCTTGCTGCCACTTGGGGCCTGCCAAAGTGCAAAGTTGCCAACTGCAGCTTTAATGTTGCAACTTGTATAGACACAGTGCCTTGGTGTGGTGGTGACAGTACCTAGGACCTGGAGGCTGGCAGCAGGAAGTCTTAGCATGGCAGCAGCGACTGCCTCAGGAAGCTTTGTGCTCTGCTGCTGTTTCTGGATCACATGGAGGAGCTCAGTGAGAAGCAGGTAGATCCTCAATCCCTCCACTCCGATCGGATTCTCACCAAGGGAAGGAAGCAGCGAGTTCATGACAACAGCCTCCACCTGGTATTTTGAAAAGGGTTAGCAAGAGTCATTCACTGCTAGGGGTGCTGCATGTAGTGTGTGTGTGTTTGGTGTAGTGTCAGAGTGCAAAACATCTGGACTAATAGGGCATTTTTTTAGTCTTATGTGCGCAGTTTTTCACATCTTGATAAGGAGCCCAGGATTCTATCAGCACCTCTATTCACCCTGCAACCTGAATATTGTGAGTTTACCATTGAAATGTTAGCACACACGATCCAGACAACTTGGCAGGCTTATTATAAATAGGGTTGGGGAGTAATAACAGGATTACAGGAATAATGGTTACAAATAAAATGCCATTGGAATCCATTACAGTTACAGAAATATTCACATTATATACCTTTGAAAAGGCTGAATTTGGGGGAAAGGCCTTTTGACTGTTCAATGTCTTAATACATGTTGATAATGGTTTTAGATGATGATAATGACACCATCCAAAATGTAATCTGCATGAGTTAAAGTTAATAACTGAGTGTGAACATTACAAATTGGTAACCTGTAATGGATTACATTTTGAAAGTAAACTTCCCAACCTTCCCAGATCATTAGTGATGAGGAGCAACATGTCAGTTCAGTACCTCTGCCAACACTCTGTCATTCTCCACCAGTTTCTTGAAAGCACGTCGTGCAACTGACAAGTTCAGGCCAGAGTATGTTGGTGAGGTCTGGAAATGCTTATCGCTGCTGATAAAAGAAATAACAGAGAAAAGTAAATGCACAGTAATGATGCATCAGCTACTCAACTTTAGAAGTGACAGTCATGTATAGAAGCATCGCTTTTACCTTCTTTCAAGGAAGCTTTTGTTCACACAGGACGCAGAGGAAAACATCCTTTTGATTTCCCTGTAAAGTTTTAATACGTTGAGTTCATAACTGAGAAAATATGGAGCTTTGCATCCAAATTAATAAATTCAAAGTATTGATAAAATACTAGGCTATGCAACAAACCAAGTACATTTTGAGAGTACTCAAGTACTTCATTGTATTACACTTACTTTTGTATCTTTTTCCATGACTTTGAATTGCATTTGGAGATCCATTTGTCAATCACATTATCTAGAGATTGCTGTGTCACATTATCCATACTGCCACTGTTTGACCCCTCATGAACTTCCTGTGAAGAAAACAAGTTTACTTACTGTTTTGTTTAAAAACATACATGCTGCTTATCGTTTTACTTCTAATCATCATGGTCTGCATGTAATTGTGTTGGTACCTCATTAAAAGTGCACATCGCAAAAGAACAGTTTCCTCCTGCATAGATGTTTCCGATTTTGTGACCATCAGTGGTGTCTGGAATAATGATATAAAAAAAAATATATATTGATGTTCATCTAAATGAATGGATTTCATTGTCGTTATTCAACTCTGTTACTATAGAGAAATATATTCACCCTGTGCCAGTTGAACTGGTAGAGGCACAGACTGGTGACTCCCCTCTCCACGTCCCAGCTGCCCTTGCTCTCCACAGCCGAAGGAGTAGACCCTCTTGGAGTCCGTTAACACTAATGTGTGATGTCTGTTTGAACAAATAGTATTTTTAATGTTAACAAAGACAGTGGGATGCTTTGACCTGCTACTTTTCAGCATAGAGAACAGAGAGCAGTAATTTTTTTTCCTGAATTTTCAGCTTCCAGCCTTCATCCAATATTTGTCAAAGTGAAATTAATATCATCTTTGGATGTCAATGCTAACAAAGTCTGTGCAAAATTCAGGATTCACCAACAGGCATCTCTGTGGTTTTAAGGGTCATGAGCCATGAGTGGCTGGGAATCCCTGCATTAGAGTAAAAGGTGACATGTGTATCGTACCGTCCACAAGCGATCTTGGTGACCTTTGCCCCCCAGAGCTCCGCAACAAGCCGAGGACGTAGTTCATCTCTGAATGAGTTGTGCCCAAGCTGCCCATATTGACCAGAGCCAAATGTGAACACTGTGCCATCCTGAAGAAGCAAGCAGACAACCGTACTGTTAAAACATGGAAATGGTTGCTGTTATGACAAAGCACCATGTTCCACTTTTTTTGTTTATATTACGCTTTTGTTTTACATCTCTCTCCCTCCCATGAGACCATTGGACTCATGAGCCCCATTCAAAACACATTCAGTAATTTCAGATATAAATGTAACTTGGAGAGTAAGAGTTATTTTCTTTATCCCGAAAGGTCTACTTATAGACTACTAGATCTTTGCTGTAAATATTATTGGTGAGAGTGTCATAAAGCTTTCTTTGTCAAACCTTCATCAAAATGGCAGTATGGTCCTTTCCACAGGAAATGTAAACGGTTTTCTTCATGTTCAAACAATGAACAGGAGTTGGCGTATGTCTGTCTATAGAAAATGTATAAATGTTTACTGCTGTTGAAATTCAGTTTTGCATGTTGTAGAAATGGCATTATAAATAATAAATAAGGCTGAAATATTACTAGTGTACTGCTATTGCTGGTGAAATTCACCCTTGAAGGTAGATAAAAGTGACAGGGTGAATAAAAATACTACAGACATGTTACTACTACATTACAATACTGTATTACCCTGACCTGTATGGTACTACTTTACTATATGCCCGGCACTGTACAAGTGTTTATTGTGAATTTATCTTTAGACATAGTGCATATAGTGCATACAACATTAAAATGGTAAAACATTAAGAAAAGAAAAGAGAAACATCAAATGTTGCTACTGTACCTTCTGTGTCTCCTAGCCCAAGCTGTCCGCAGTCATTTTTGCCCCAGCCACACACACTTCCAGAGACGGAGAGGGCGAAGCTCTGGTCTCCTCCAGCGCTGATCTGAACCAGGGGGTTCGCTGACAGAGAGTTGAGGAGTTGGGGCGACCCGACGCTGGGCTTCTTCTTCCCCACACCTAGCTGGCCCCTGGAGTTCTGGCCCCATGTGTAAACCTGGCCATCTGCACAGAAATTACTATGACTTTGTGGAGTCTAATGTAGTGTGTAGTACTGTAGTAGGCCCACTCGAGTCTGGTCTCTAAACCACTTCTCTGACGTCTTGGACTTGTCTTGGTCTCGGACACTACTGGATGTTGACTCAACTTTTTCCTATTTTAAAATCTATAAAGATATGTTTTTCACCCCCTGGCGCACCTTTGTTTATTTTCTCTCCAGAACTACAAAGAGAATTTAAGGGATTACACCTGTGAATAGTATGTAATGGCCCTCAAACTTCCATGCATTGATTAGTCACTTCCTATGCATTGATTAGCTGGATGTTGGAGGGTCTAGTACAGAGCTCTGTTGATCCTTATGAAAGTCCTTAAGCATTATTTTTACATTTTGAAAAATATGTACATTGTTTATTTCCTATTTTGGTCTTGAATAGGACTTGATTTGTTCTGGTCTTGGTCTTGACTTGGTCTCGACCCCCTTTGGACCTGGTCTTGACTCAAACTCGACTGGACCAGGTCTTGAAATTGATTTTGACTCGACTAAGGTGGTCTTGACTACAGCCCTGGTAGTTGTATATGAACAAGTGAAAACTAGCATAGTGCTCCTTTCAAGCTCATCACCTGTTTTGTCTGTGAAGCTGACCTGACCAATACAACAGCTTAGAGTATCAAACCCAAGTATATCAATTTCAAAATGTCCAATAACTCCGAACTTTTATAAACTAGACTCAGTCATTTCTCTGTTGGTTTTTCTGCCACTCACAGCAGAGACGGATATGCAGTGGGAGTATGGGCTCTGATCAGTTGATTGACAGCCACTATAAGTGGCTTGCTTAATAACTGCACCGATCTACAGTGTATCAGAAGCTTTAATGTGACTAATTCCCTCCCCTCTCTCAAACAGCCAACCACAACAAGCCATTTGCAACATGGCCAATCCCAATCAAAATTGGTCGATGGACAGCCAATCCGATGCATGGTGTCTAATCCCACATGATGGGGACAACCTTGCCTAGTGGCTCGCTTAAAAATACAAAATGAATGTCCATTGACAGATACAGGCTCGGTTTTCTGAGGTGGGGTAAAACGAATTGATTGAATCCTTCTTTAAGCTTGCAGTTTATTGTAAACTTTACTGTACCTTTGGTCAGGGCAACTGAATGCTGGCTTCCACAAGCAACCTGAGATACTGGTATGTGACACGAAATTTCCAAGGGCCTGAGTGAGCAAGAGAGACACAGCAGAGTTCAAATGTTTGGGTTTAACAACTATTACAATGTTTTCAAGTGCTTTTTTGGAATTGACTGATTTTCTTATGGGACAAAAGAACAAATCAGATGTCCCAAAATGTATACATTTGTCCCATTTTGCACTCAACTGCAAAATGATTTAGACAATTTTGGTTCTCAGAAAAAAAAAAAAACATTGATTGACCCCACAAAGATAGTCTTCCTGTCTCCTTACCTAGGAGTATAAGTTGTGCCCAGACAGAGCACCTTGCCCTCTTCAGACAGCAGAGTGACAGTATCATCACCACAACTCACAGCCCGAATCTTCTCTTTACCTCTCACATTCTCTAGAGGTGCAAGACACACAGAAAAACAGCATAATTTTAAGAGCTGGTTATAATTCTAATTGTCATCCATGCTACTAGACGAAAATATTTTTCCTCTTGCCAGGCAATCTCTGTAAATTGTTTAAGTTGATGTGCTAGATAAACAAATACACAGAAACAGAACAGATAGAACATAAGATAGATGCTTACTCTGTTTTCCACTGACCCTGCTCCCATCTTGGCTCTCATGTGTGCGAATGACAAACACATTTCCGTCACTTCTGATGAAAGCGACCACACTGTCACCTGCTGAAAGATCCGTGATTTGAAATCGGAGGTCGAAAAAGTTAATGTCATTTTCTGTTCTAGCGACATCTGAACCATCTACTGTTTTCAAACGAAAGCCATGACAGCTGTCCTCTCCCCACGAAAACATTGTTGAAGCGCCTCTCCCACTGCCAGCTACTGTCAGCTGCTGCCGCTGACTCTCAGCTTTAAACTGAGTCAGAATGAAAAGCGAAAGTTAAACGTCATTGGTTCATTTACTAAGAACAGAAACCCACTGTTGCTTGAAATGGAAAACAAAACCTAGCCATTGTTTATGATTATAAATGAACGCAATGAAACGGAACATAAACGAAAATACGCCCAGTGAGTACGAACTTAAAATTGCTCTGATACAGTAGGTGTGTCTGGAGACTGATTACGTTTCAACTGAAAACAAAAATTAAAGTGAAACTAGTAGCCTAAGTGACTCGGCTCTTTTTTCATAATTACAGTATTGCTGCTGTCATGGAAAATAGCCTTTTTGTTATCTTATCTTATTGTATCTTATGTAGGGCTGTCAAACGAGTAATTTTCTTAATCGCGATTAATCTCCGGATTTCAATAGTTAATCGCAATTAATGAAGTTTTTAATCGCATGTTTACAATTCCATTATTTTGCATTTCAAAACAGCTTTTAAGTCCATATTAACAATGTAAAGCAATTCTTACCAGAGTGTCTTGATTGGGAATCAAATGAACACAACACTTAGATGTAGTTTCATCCACAGGTCTGTGGCGATTCGCACATTCTAAAATAGTGCTTTGCCGGCTTTGGCGAAGCGGTTGCCCGCTAGTCTGATTAACGTTAGCACCTGTATGTTTGGCTCGTAGGTGGTAGCTCAAACTCCAAGTACTTCGGTGATACTTAAATTCCATTTGACACAAGATGCATATTACTTTTGATTTGTCAACTGAGCCGTCTGGGAGTCTTTTAAAGTGAAACGAGCCATTCAAAATCCCAGTGGTGTCGTTGTTTTTATCCATCACCGCGATGTGAATTACACGTGTGTGTGTGTGTGTGTGTGTGTGTGTGTGTGTGTGTGTGTGTGTGTGTGTGTGTGAGTAAATGTTTATCATCTCTGTGTTAAAGTAGCCTACCATGAAAAATTAAGTTCATCATAGCTGGAAAAAATAGCCTTACAGTGTTGCCCAGCTGACAGGACTTAACATGTAAGGTTTTGGCCATAACCGTCTCCATGCCATGCATTAGGTGAGTGTGTGAATTAATTAGCAGCAGCTGTTAAGGTTTTTTTATTTTTTTTTATTAACAATTTTCAGGTAGGCCTAGTAATAAGAAACATATGTTGCGGACTTCGCAACATACACCAATGTATAAATGAACTATAAAACCAAAATACCAACAAAACAAAATAGGAAAATAAAAAAATAAAAAATAAAATAAATAATAATAATAATAAAGATCATTTTAGCCTTCATCTTTATTATTCAAGCTGCAGGGAGGGCAACTCATTGCTGGAGAGAAAGAATCAGGAAGAAACAATAATTAAGCCATAATATTACCAGTCTCTACTCCATGTGTTTGAGCTGTGCAGGCCGGTGGCATGGAGCAGAGATGAACATTTACTGCATAACACACACAGATTCATAAATTCTGACTCTGAAAGACAGGAGTGAGATCTACACCTTCAATTAGGCTACAACGCATGATACTGGTGGAGCAAATGGGCAAAAGTCTGTGTGAACCACCTTACCTCTGGTATTAACTGTCATGCTCAAAGTTCATTTAAATATGTGTTGTGTTTGGTAGTGAGCAATAAGACAAAGTATATTTATTGCAGCAGCACCAATTACAGGGACTTGACAAACAGGTTGAAATTAAACTTGACAAATTTAATTAATAATAAATTGGTTGATTTTTATGGAGCCATAAGAGCATCAACACCTACTTTTAGCCAATTAATGGCTGAGGGCTTGTGTACATGTGCTAAGATGTTATCAGCCAAAAATGAGCCAATGAGCCATTTGTATTTTTTCAAATCTTTTATACTGTGTTATAATAATGTTTATTACTAGGGAGAGGCCATAAATAAGCCCCTCAGGGTTTCCTGCCTCTTACCTTGCACTACATATTGTCTTTGTTTTTTCTCATGTCTGCGCTTTCTTGTTTTTAAACTGTGCAAAATAAAAAATAAAAAATAAAAAGTTATGTTTGGATTCTTCCTTTTAATGAAATATTGAGTTATGTCAGTTATTCCACAGACCAGAGACACTGAGGAATGTATCTTTATTAATGTTCCAACATTTTCAAATGACCAATTCTAAACATGACAAATATTTTATCATATTACAGTTATGGAAAATATCACTTATAAACAAGCATGAACACAGACACTGCGTCTCTGACTTTTTACTGAATGTAATATGCATAATGACAAAAGTTTTTATCTTTTTTTTCCATCTTGGTCCAAAGAACTATTAATTTATGCTCTGGGATGGATGGTACAGATAAATAGTCCAAGTAAAGTCCCGCAGCTGATCATCCACCATCACTTAAAGAAACCTCTGTTGTGGCTCAGAGCCTCTGTCAGCCTGGCTTGCATCGTCTCCTTAGTTGAGTATAAGGGCAGTTCCAGAATAGAGAAGCATGTGTGTGCCTCGGGGAAGTACTGCTGGGTGGAGCGGCACTGGACTTGAAACCTCATCCGGACCTGGTCCATGCCCAGAATAGGCACCCTGTCAAAACCAGTCACGAACACTAGAGAAGGAAAACATGGAGGGAAAAAGAACACATTTTAAAGTGGTAATCTGCAAATTTCTTTTTTTTTTTTTTATTATTATCTTGCCGCCATCTTTGGTGCTAAGTGGTCATTGCTGTGGTGTTTCTGTGGTGTTGTCAATCAAACAGCGTGAAAATGTCACAGACTATAACTTTAAGGATGTATCATTTTCATCACATCACTGAATGCAGTCTGCAACAACACACACCTTTTTTAAGTCAGTAGCAATACGTTTGTTTTCAGCATATGATGTGCAACCTAACCTCAGTCCAGATGTCCTTAATAATTACAGACCAATTTCAAATCTTCCCTCTTTCTTCTAAAGCCCTGGAAAGAATAGAGGCTACTCAATGAACTATCTCTCCAGCAATGATCTTTTTGAACCGTTTCAATCCAGCTTCAGGTCTTGCGCTGAGACTGTTGTCAAAGGTGGTAAATGACCTACTCCTTGCCTCAGAGTTTGACTCTTCCTCTGATCTTATATTACTTGATTTGAGTGTGGCAGCACCCCCCCCCCCCCTCTCATGGATAGAACCTTAGTGATTCACACATCATCATCTCCGAATGCTCCAGAGTTAACTTCGGCGTACCACAAAGTTCAGTGCTAGACCCCTAACGTTGCTATTTTCGATTTACATGCTACTCTTGGTGAAATTAGGGGTAGTTATGACGTAAATTTTCACTGCTACGCCAGCGATGACCAAATCTACCTACCCATTAAGCCTAATGACTGCTCACAACTCGCAAATTTAGAAGCATGCTTATCTACTGTCAAAAAGTGGATGGCATTTAACAAAACTGCAATGTTAGTTGTTGACCCTAAGACCCGAGTACCACAGTTAAAAATCTTGGCATTACATTTGATCAAACTCTCTCACTCGACTCCTTCATTAAGCATATCACAAAGATAGTATTTTGTCACCTTCGCAACATTGTGAAAATTTGTCCTCTGTTAAATATTGCTGATGTTGAAACCCCTCATACATGTTTTTGTTTCTTGACTTGACTTGATGACTGTGTCATCCTGTTTTCTGGCCTACCAAACTCCAGAATCAAAAACCTTCAACTGTAACTCAACTAGAACTAGAAAATTTGATGACATTACACCCATTCTAATCCCCCTTCACTGGCAAGCCAAATCTGACTTTAAGGTGCTTCTTCTAACATAAGATGGGCACCGATATATTTATGCAACCTCATCGTACTTTATGATGTTATTTTCATGGCAAGAGCACTGTGACATGGGAAATAGGAGCGGCTGAACATCACCAATAATGGTTTCAGCACATCTCATAGCTGCTAACATTAGGTACAGTACTTACAAAGGAAAGCTTTCTTCTGATCTTCGGTCAGCTCCTCAAAAACCTCCCAAAACATCAGTATGGTGGGGTGGCGGTCATGGTACCCCCTTTCATAAACTGTGTTCTAATTACAGACAACAACACATTGAAACAGACATCGTTACCATCAAAATCAAGCTCTGAGTACATGAAGATGCAGTAAATCAACTGCAGTTTGGATGAATGTTCAAACTAGGTCAGGATGATCTCTTGTCACGTACCTGTTTCAGCTTTGCCCAGTCGTAGGTCTCTTTGCCCACCAGCAGGCCCTTCAGCTCCTCTGGTCTGAGCAGCTTCACCACGTCCAGGTCACACACCGTGAAGAAACCTCGCCTGAACTCCTCAAACACCTCCTCCACTGATGCGTTGAAGCCGTGATTCACGTAGGCATCCACAAACTCCTTCCTGTTTAGCAGAGTGGAGTTTTAGTTCTACAAACATTTCTCAGAGGCAGAGCTGCTCTGGAGGCAGAAATAATCTCATATTCACTTAAAATAACACTTAAATGACAAAACATTTTATCAAACTTTATCAAATTTTACCAATGATCTGATTGCTTTGTATTTAGGAATTATAAGTGTTTTCACATTCTTACTTATTTTGACTTGTCACTGGCTTTCCAGGGTTTTGGGGATCAAGTTCAACCTCTGTCCCATCCCAGACAACCTGTTACAATGAGTAAGGAAAAGATAGTGAAATCACTGCAAGACCTTTGGAAATGATAATGGATGATTGGTTGGATGTTGAAAGTAGGGTAAATGAGACAAATGATTGAAGTGAAATACCTACTGAAAAATACATGTCCAAGTTCTCTATATCATCATCCACATAGTCTTCCAAGATGTACTGCAGACTCCTTTAAATGTAATACAAAATCGAGAAAAAGAGATGTAACTAAATAATGTTTAGTCCTACAGATAAATAGGTATGTGAGAATGTCTGCGCTCTTTTAGTCAAGTCCAAACAAACAAAGAATGTCCCAGATGCATCAGTTCAAAAACTCAGAGCATGGAAGATAAAAAAGAATTTGCAAGCTTATCAGCTTGGTTAACCACTGGAACAAGCCACCAAGACTATGAGGAACTGGTCTCCTCACTCCTTATTGGATGATTTAACCATTGTCTGGTTGGCCTATGGTGGCTTGTTCCAGTGATTAACCAAGCTGATATATTGTCTGGTGTTGCTCATTGTCTTTAGAACTGACGATGGTCTTTTGACCAAAAAGTTTTCTGTCTGTGCACTTTTGTTTTTTGCACCTTTTTTCACTTCATCACCATGTAAATAAATTTACATGGTGATAAATTGTGGCATTTTTTGCATCAGTTGGCCTCTTTTTGGTTTTTGACCTTTATAGTGTGCAAATTATTTTTGATCTTCCATAGTTCTACAGATACTCACAGAGTACAATATTTACAGTATATTAAGACCTCTCAGGCATCAGCATCTCAAACCAGATATTTGTTCTATTTAAATTTAGGTGAATTTACACTTACTTTCCAACACCTGGGCTGAATTCTATCATATCTTCCAGTGAAGGCTCTACATTGACCAGCTTTTTGAACAGAGCCATTGGGAAGGGTAAGTGTATGACACTCTGGTTGTTTAAGGCCAATCCACAGAGAACCCCAAACAGGAAGCATGTCTTTTCCCCCAGTGTTGCCTGTTATTGATGATCAAAGGTATAATATTAGACACTGTGAAAATCACTGGAAGAAATCTATGAACCGCTTGAATTTGTTTTCAAACTAAACATTGTTCTTCTGTTGTTTATCATCAGCAGCAGGGAATCTAAGAAGTAAACTGAATCCTTGGTCTGTGGTTCAAATGTGATTTGCCTGTATGAGAATCAAAAATCTTACTTCGGAGGGGAACCATGCCAGCGTTTTGGAGTCGTTGTACATAAACATCCCAGATTCAGTTGACGCCATCTCATGAAACAAGTGATGAAAGAAGTCTTTTTTGTAGACATCTGCATCTTTTGAGTCCCCATCAAAATAGACCTGAGACAAAAAGGTTTGGTAAAATTAAGTTTTCCTGCTAAAATATCAGCTTATTAAAGACTAACTACACAATAACACCACATTTTTCGCATGAATTTGGCCATGCTATGGTGTTATACACTATTCATTGTCAAAATTGCATATTTACCAGAAGTGGCTTCTTGAAGTCACTGTGATCAGCATCACCCAGCTGTTCAAAGGTGCCTTCCAGAAGTGACGCTCGCTTCAGCTTCAACTCAAAGTGTGTATAGGAGGTTGACTCGTCAAGCCATCCAAAAGGCCAAAATATATCCATCAACAGTTGATCCAATTGGTATACTACCTGCAATACATTTCAAGATTTTATTTTTTATTTTTTATTACTTCTGCCAACAGAGTTGGACAGGGGTTACGTTTTCACCCCATTCTGTCTGTCAGGATATTTCAAAAAGTTATCAATGGATTTGTATGAAACTTTGTGGAAAGAGTGGTCATGGGGCAAGGAACAACTGATTAACTTGTCCTACCAGTTGGCCAAAGGGGGGCGTGGTGGTGGGTGTGGTTTCTCACAAAAAGGCATATAACATAACACCATCAAACTTTGTGACCTATCAGCAGACAGAAGAAGAGGCAAACCCTCGACTATTGGCCCAATCAAACAACATGGACACAACGGAGAGCTCATTTCCATTTTAAACATAACCGCCCTGCTAATTTTTCCAAAATTTCGTACGCCTGTCCACTGAACAAATATAGAGCTGCTTGTGAGTTGTGCAGACTGGCTGGCTAGCTAAACTTGCATAAAATGCCACCAGTTCACTCTGGTGACGCAATTTGCATTACGGCAGGAAAACAAACACAACTAGAAGGGCACTCGGAGAGCGCAGACCTCCGCCAAGGTTCATGCTATTATTGCTTGTTCGTGAGTCGGATCCAGATCCGCTCCAACATTTAATGGGTTCTTCCTTGGCCCATGCTACACCCTTCCACGAAGTTTCAGGAAAATCGGGCCAGTAGTTTTTCCGTAATCCTGCTGACAGACAAACAAACAGACAAACAAACAAACAGCACCGAAAACATAACCTCCTTGGCGGAGGTAATCATGCACACATACCACAACAATCCTCCCATTTCGATGTTGATAAAGGTGATTGGCTTTGTTACACACGCTAAGCATCATGGTAACAGTCACCTTCATAATGTCATTTTATTTATTGCTAATGTTATAAATATCAATATGTTGGAAGTCATTATCAGTTTAATTTAGTGAATGCAATATTTTCAGTGATAATAAGAGATTGGCAACCATAGATGAATTTATTATGCAAGGAAGTGATAAGTGGGAATGCTCCCCAACTCTCCAATGTGCACAACCTTGCTTTATTCAATGTATACTTCAATACTAATTTTAGGAGGCCCAGGCCCACCCAGGCCCACCCAGGCCCACCTGTGGCTTCGCAGCTGCTTTCATTGCACTTTTATGCAATCGCTTAATCAGTTGCTAGTGTGTAATGTTAAAGGCATACTGAGCAGGATTTCCCCCCTTGAAATAGCATAACCTCATCCAAAAGTTATCCTACTCAATCATTACTTATGGCCCATTGGTATATGACAGTGTGTGTCTGCAGAGAGCCTGCCTTCTGCCTGGATTTTCTTATTTCTGAATATCCGGGACGTTTCTGGGCGTCAAATTTTGGCAGTGGGTGTGTCCGCCTGCAACCAAAACCACTGCTAAATTGTTTTATATCTAAAAGCCACGCTGGCTGCGGTAGCGATCCTGAACTCTAATACGGAGTAACTGGAGTTCTGGTCAGAGCTAGTGTGTGTCGTGAGCTGGCAGCTAGCTAACGTTGTTAGTGTATCTTCGTTGTAGTAGAAAAGCTGATATAGCTAGCTAAGCTAACCGGAACCTCCCTGTCCAACAGAAAACAGGCCAAGTCCGCGTCGTTCTTCATCCCATCCCCTCCTTCAATAATCGCCAATAAGCGAAAGCAAACCCCAGATTCAATCTTGTTTTGGAACAAGCCTTATCTGCTTGGCGTTTCGCCTCGCTGTACTTTTTTTGTACGTCACAACCAGCAAAATCCTACTCAGTATGCCTTTAATAGTATAGGTGTCCTGCAGAAATGTTTTATCTCAAATTTTGCCATTTTTTACTGTAACTGACAGTAACCTTATCTCTCACATGGAGAACACACAGCTAATATAAACTGATAATAGTTGATTTGTTGGAGATTTCCTCAGGACTCTGTACTGTACTGTATATACAGTCTTGTTCTTGTGAGGTACATTTCAAGACTTCGCTCACCTGTGTGACTGTGGCATTGAGGTCAATAAGGGTTTTCTTGCATTGCAGATTCATCACAAATGGGAAGCAGCAAAGGATAGGCGACTCATCATTTGCACCCTAAAGAAAGAAAGATCATATATTCACCAATAGATGTCTCTTGATGAAACAAGTTTTTACAAAAATATTGTCAGAAAGAAGGGGAGAGAGAGAAGGAATGACGTGACGATGGTCATGAGCTGGACTCAAACCCATGATGTTACAAGCACATGGTGCGGGCCTTAGCTCACTTATCTATGGAGCAACCAATGTTGAAACTAGTTTTATTACCAGGTGCTTTTTTTTACCTGGTTTTGTGACCTTGAATGCAGAAGCAACAGATCCTGTGCAAGAAATTCTGTGTTGAATGTAATCTCCAAACGAAAAGTGCTTTCCGCGATCCTCCGAGGTCCTACAATCCTGTTATTGGCCTTTTAAAACAAGTAAATTGGTAAAAATTGAATTTGTAATGAAAAACTTAATTTGTAATATGGGAGTAGGATTATATTCAGCACTGTTTGAAATATATGACTGAAAAAATAAAAGTGACAATTGACACTAACGTTGTATAGACATTGAAGGACTTGTAGCACGGCTTTGACTCCACTTCTGCGAGGAACAGTCATGTGATTAGTGGTCACGATCAGTGACAGGGCCTGTTTCCACACCTTAACATACTTGACCACGGTGGAGGGCTTCAGGGAGGACCACCAATCCCCTGTGGAACAGAACATGGGGATTTGCAAATTGCAATGTCAGTATTTCACAACAGAACACATGTTAATAGCACACATTTATTGCTATTAATATATCTTAAACACTATTGAACACAAGATGTTTCTCCCCAACTATATGCACTGGTGTGTTGAAAATGCTACATTCTTTTTATGAGTAATTTGTAAGTGACAAAATGGCACTGTACTGCAGGCTGTTGTTTTTTA
Source organism: Centroberyx gerrardi (assembly GCF_048128805.1). Lineage (NCBI taxonomy): Eukaryota > Metazoa > Chordata > Actinopteri > Beryciformes > Berycidae > Centroberyx > Centroberyx gerrardi. The sequence goes on from NC_136000.1 coordinate 27,323,343, forward strand.
TCTACCCAAGACAAGTTTTGGTAGTACTGGGGGAAGGCAGGTTACCAATGACCCACCCACTATCTTGTGAGAGACTCAAATCATTGCTCTGTAGTTCCCTATCTTTGCTCATAGAGTGTTCACTGGGGTGATTTAATGCAAAAAATGCAATCCCAGTGAATAAACAGAGCTCTGTCTTATTTTGCTTAGCTAGAAAAAGAGTGACTAGTGAGGAAAAATAAGTACTAGTGTGTTAATTTTTGTAAAAAATACACCCGTCTTAGTCTAAATTACAAATTAGGGCTGCAACAGAGCAGCATCCCATCCCCCCTGAGACCCTGTAGATTCACTCTGTTTGCCCAAACTAATTTAAGGTGTTGTCAGTCACAGACAGGAAATCTTTTCGGCGCACAGGAATTTATGAATCAAAACTTAAAGAACAAAATACAAAACCTTCTCCTAAACAGCAGTGAATGAGCTGGACTCACTTTTTTCCACCATCTCCACCCCTACTAACCTCTAAAAAGAAATTTAGGTCTGAGGAGTGCACTGTTTTCTGACATCACATTGCATGATTACTGACTAATGAAGTCCTTCAAACGTTCAAATTCGAACAGTTTTCTCTTGCTGCCACTTGGAGCCGCCAAAGTGCAAAGTTGCCAACTGCAGCTTTAATGTTGCAACTTGTATAGACACAGTGCCTTGGTGTGGTGGTGACAGTACCTAGGACCTGGAGGCTGGCAGCAGGAAGTCTTAGCATGGCAGCAGCGACTGCCTCAGGAAGCTTTGTGCTCTGCTGCTGTTTGTGTTTCTGGATCATATGGAGGAGCTCAGTGAGAAGCAGGTAGATCCTCAATCCCTCCACTCCGATCGGTTTGCCACCAAGGGAAGGAAGCAGTGAGTTCATGACAGCAGCCTCCACCTGGTATTTTGAAAAGGGTTGGCAAGAGTCATTCACTGCTAGGGGTGCAATATGTAGAATGTGTGTGTGTTTGGTGTAGTGTAACGCCTAAACTACACAGCATGTGTAACATTTGCGTATCCAACTTGTTGCCGCCCAGTTACAGCACGGAATTTTAAGCTGCTACACCAGGTACGTTCTTGTTCTGCTGTTGTCTGCTGGTTGTGTTGCGCCTATCTACATTTTACCTGTGGGTAAGTGAACACAGTTGTCTAGTTTTGCTTATTTTTCCATAAATAACTAAAGTTGTGCTGTGAGGAACATTAATGTACCTTATAGGCATACTTTAGTCACTTTTTTTTAAGAGTGTAGGTCTACTGTAGACCTACACCAGAATAGAAGGCTTCACAGCTGCTATACATAGATAACTCTATTAACCCAGCAACCTGTCTGAATATTTTGAGTTTACAAGCGAAATGTTAGCACACAAAATCCAGACAGGGTTGGGTAGTAATAACAGAATTACAGTAATGAGGCTTATAAATACAATGCCATCTGAATTATTAATTGCCATCTGTAATCCATTACAGTTACATAAATATTCACAGTAACACCTTTGAATAGGCTGAATTATTCAGAAACACGTGAAAGGGGAAAGGCATTTTGATTGTGCAATGTCTTGAATACATGTTGATAATGGTTTTAGATAGTTTTGAATGATGATAATGACACCATCCAAAATGTAATCTGCATGAGTTAAACAGAATACATTGTTTACATTGTATATTCTATAGCGTTTGGAGGCAAAGTAATCAAAAAATAAGTAAAAGTAATGAAATAATTTTGTTTGAGTATTCCAGTGGATTACATTACTTATTCAAATTTATAGCAGCTAATTGGTAACCTGTAATGGATTACAGTAAGTAAAGTAAACTTCCCAACCTTCCTAGATAATTACAACAGGTCAGTTCAGTACCTCTGCCAACACTCTGTCATTCTTCACCAGTTTCCTGAAAGCACGTCGTGCAACTGACAAGTTCAGGCCAGAGTATGTTGGTGAGGTCTGGAAATGCTTATCGCTGCTGATAAAAGAAATAACAGAGAAAAGTAAATGCACAGTAATGATGCATCAGCTACTCAACTTTAGAAGTGACAGTCATGTATAGAAGCATCGCTTTTACCTTCTTTCAAGGAAGCTTTTGTTCACACAGGACGCAGAGGAAAACATCCTTTTGATTTCCCTGTAAAGTTTTAATACGTTGAGTTCATAACTGAGAAAATTAGTTTTGCATAAAAATGACTAAATTCAGTCGTAGTATTAATAAAATACCGGACTATGAAATAAACCAAGTACATTTTGAGAAATATAATAACTACTTCATTGTATTACACTTACTTTTGTATCTTTTTCCATGACTTTGAATTGCATTCAGAGACCCATTTGTCAATCACATTATCTAGAGATTGCTGTGTCACATTATCCATACTGCCACTGTTTGACCCCTCATGAACTTCCTGTGAAGAAAACAAGTTCAATTACTGTTTTGAAAAAAAAAATACTGTACATGCATCAAACCATTGGGGTAAACTTCTAATCATTATGGTCTGCATGTAATTGTGTTGGTACCTCATTAAAAGTGCACATCGCAAAAGAACAGTTTCCTCCTGCATAGATGTTTCCGATTTTGTGACCATCAGTTGTGTCTGGAATAATGATATAAAAAAAATATATATTGATGTTCATCTAAATGAGTTGATTTCATTGTTGTTATTCAACTCTGTTACTATAGAGAAATATATTCACCCTGTGCCAGTTGAACTGGTAGAGGCACAGACTGGTGACTCCCCTCTCCACGTCCCAGCTGCCCTTGCTCTCCACAGCCGAAGGAGTAGACCCTCTTGGAGTCCGTTAACACTAATGTGTGATGTCTGTTTGAACAAATAGTATTTTTAATGTTAACAAAGACAGTGGGATGCTTTGACCTGCTACTTTTCAGTGTAATGTTTTTATTAGAGAACAGGGAGCAGTCATTTTTTTCTACATTTTTTGCAGCTTCCAGGCTTCATCCAATATTTATCAAAGTGAATTCTCTTAAAAGAGAAAATTTATATCATCTTTGGGTATCACTGCTCATGACATTCTGCTCATAAAATCACCAACAGGCATCCCTGTGGTTTTAAAGGAATTTCACCCAAAAATAAAAATTCTGTCATTATATACTCATCCTCATGCCAGTTGAAACACAGGTGAAATTTGTTTGTCCATATAACACACAGGGAGGTTGGGGACTGTTTTTTTAGAGTTCCAAAAAAAGCAAAAGCAATTGCTGTATTGAAAATTTGGCTAAATAATGGTGTAAATATCAGTCTTTTCCACTGACAGTGTGATCGTCTGGCTTCAGAGGACTTGGATTATGCTGCATGAGCTGTACGGACAAATTTTATGGTGATTTTTTGCTCTTTTCGGGACTAAAGAAGCGGTCCCCAATGACTTCAGTTGTTTTGGAGAAGGCTGCGACAGAGTTGCTGGCAACCTTCCTGTGTGTTATATGGACTAACAAACTTCACCTGTGTTTCAACTGGCATGAGGGTGAGTAGATAATGACAGAATTTTCATTTTTGGGCGAACCATTCCTTTAAGGGTCATGAGCCATGAGTGGCTGGGAATCCCTGCATTAGAGTAAAAGGTGACATGTGTATCGTACCGTCCACAAGCGATCTTGGTGACCTTTGCCCCCCAGAGCTCCGCAACAAGCCGAGGACGTAGTTCATCTCTGAATGAGTTGTGCCCAAGCTGCCCATATTGACCAGAGCCAAATGTGAACACTGTGCCATCCTGAAGAAGCAAGCAGACAACCGTACTGTTAAAACATGGAAATAAATGGTTGCTGTTATGACAAATTACCATGATCCCCTTTTTGACGATATTCTTTATTTTTTTATTTACATTATGTTTTTGTTTTACATCTCTGTCCCTCTATGTTATGACCCTTGGACTCATGAGACCCATTCAAAACACATTCAGTCATATCAGATATAAATAGTTATTTTCTTTTTTCCGAAAGGTCTACTTGTAGGAAATTAAATGTTTTTATTCTCCAACAATAAAATGTGATAGGTTAAAGTATATTCCCAAGAAAACACCGATCTTTGGCCTAAATATTATTGTCATAAAGCTTTCTTTGTCAAACCTTCATCAAAATGGCAGTATGGTCCTTTCCACAGGAAATGTAAATGGTTTTCTTCATGTTCAAACAATGAACAGGAGTTGGCGTATGTCTGTCTATAGAAAATATATTGAAATTCAGTTTTGCATGTTGTAGAAATGGTATTATAAAACATTAATAAGGCTGAAACATTACTAGTGTACTGCTATTGCTGGTGAAATTCACCTTTGAAGGTAGATAAAAGTGACAGGGTGAATAAAAATACTACTGACATGTTACTATTACACCCTGACCTTTATGGTAAAACATAAAGACATGCGAAGAGAAATATCAAATGTTATTACAGTACCTTTTGTGTCTCCTAGCCCAAGCTGTCCGCAGTCATTTTTGCCCCAGCCACACACACTTCCAGAGACGGAGAGGGCGAAGCTCTGGTCTCCTCCAGCGCTGATCTGAACCAGGGGGTTCGCTGACAGAGAGTTGAGGAGTTGGGGCGACCCGACGCTGGGCTTCTTCTTCCCCACACCTAGCTGGCCCCTGGAGTTCTGGCCCCATGTGTAAACCTGGCCATCTGCACAGAAATTACTATGACTTTGTGGAGTCTAATGTAGTGTGTAGTACTGTAGTAGGCCCACTCGAGTCTGGTCTCTAAACCACTTCTCTGACGTCTTGGACTTGTCTTGGTCTCGAACTCTACACTCTATACTACTGGATGTTGACTCAACTTTTTCCTGTCTATCTTAAAATCTATAAAGATACATTTCCTTGCCAGCCCTACAAAGAATTTCAGGGAGTGTATAGTATGTAATGGTCCTCAAACTTGTATGCATTGATTAGTCATAATCCTATGCATGAATTAGTTGGATGTTGAATGGTCTAGTACAGAGCTCCTGCAGACAGACCTACATCTCTTAAGAAACTCATTAAGCATTATTTTTATGTTTTGAACAACATGTACACTGTTTATTGCCTATTTTGGTCATGAATGGTACTTTATTTGTTCTGGTCTAGGTCTCAACCCCCTTTGGACCTGGTCTTGGAATTGACTTGGATTCGAATAAGGTGGTAGTATGTTCATGAACAAGCACAGATCCTGTACAGACCTGTGTGTTCAATTCAATGCACTGAAGCACTGCGACACGGTTAAATTACCTAATTCCACTAACGTTACTTAAATACCACAAGGTGACGTTAAGACACCTACCGTTAAAGTTTGTAGGGCAGTGAAGACGAGTTACTGTCTGCAAATCCCCGTTACTGACTGTGGAATGTTAAGTTTCACTTTTGTTTTCACACCGGGAGACTCTGTGGATTGAGTTCAATGCTGCTGGTCTGCTGTCTGTACATCTCCACATTACAGACATGATGTGATGCGCACATCAGGCGCATTAGAGATCGATTTAGATCCATTTCTACATACTGACCAAATTTTGATTTTGTGCCTCTGTATGGGAAACACTGCATCTCACAGTCAAAGACGCCCTCTAGAGGCCATCTGCCAAAGCGCATCATCTCACTAAGCGTTACCTGACTGACTGCCTGACCTGAATTTGCCTTGTGATGCCCTCGGCTGCGCTGTGGGAAAAATAATAAATTAATGTCCATTGACAGATGCAGGCTTAGTTTTCTGAGGTGGGGGTTAAATTAATTGTTTGAATCCTTCTTTAAGCTTGCAGTTCACTGTAAACTTTACTGTAAACTTTACTGTACCTTTGGTCAGGGCAACTGAATGCTGGCTTCCACAAGCAACCTGAGATACTGGTATGTGACACAAAGCCTCCAGGGGCCTGAGTGAGCAAGAGAGACACAACAGATTTCAAATGTTTACTTTTGTATATTCAGACAAATGTTTTCATGTGCTTTTCTGGGATTGACTGATTTTTCTTATGGGACAGAGGAACCAATCAGATTGCCCATTTTGCACAATTGCAACATAAGACAATTTTGATTCCCAGATTTTTATTTTATTTTGAAAGCCACAAAGATAGTCTTCCTGTCTCCTTACCTAGGAGTATAAGTTGTGCCCAGACAGAGCACCTTGCCCTCTTCAGACAGCAGAGTGACAGTATCATCACCACAACTCACAGCCCGAATCTTCTCTTTACCTCTCACATTCTCTAGAGGTGCAAGACACACAGAAAAACAGCATAATTTTAAGAGCTGGTTATAATTCTAATTGTCATCCATGCCACAGGAAGAAAATATTTTTTCCTCTTGCCAGGCCAATCTTTGTAAATAAGAAATTGTTCGAGTTGATATGCTAGATAAACAAATACACAGAAAGAGACAGAAACAGAAGATGCTTACTCTGTTTTCCACTGACCCTGCTCCCATCTTGGCTCTCATGTGTGCGAATGACAAACACATTTCCATCACTTCTGATATAAGCGACCACACTGTCACCTGCTGAAAGATGCGTGATTTGAAATCTGAGGTCGAAAAAGTTAATGTCATTTTCTGTTCTAGCGACATCTGAACCATCTACTGTTTTCAAACGAAACTCATAACAGCTGTCCTCTCCCCACGAAAACATTGTTGAAGCGCCTCTCCTACTGCCAGCTGCTGCCGCTGACTCTCAGCTTTAAACTGTGAGTCAGACAGTGAGAAACGAAAGTTAAACTTGATCGGTTCATTTACTAAGAATAGAAACCCACTGTTGGTTGCAATCGCAGTGGAAAACAAAACTTAACCATTTGGCCATTTATGATTATAAATAAACGAAATGAAACTGAACATAAATGAAAACACGCCCAGTGAGTCAGTAATGTTGCAAAACTATGAACTTAAAATTGCTCTGACAGTGTAGGTGAGGCAACTGAAAACAAAATGAAAGTGAAACTTCAGTATGACACGGCTTTTTTTTTCTCCATAACAACCACAGTATTTTAATGCTGTTGTCATGAAAAATAGCTCGTTTTGTTTCAGACATGATGCATGAAAGAGTCAAAGTTGCAATTTTTAACGCTACCTACAGTTCATCATATATTCACGAGTAACACCAAAGACAGATATGCTTGATATCAGTTTTGTGATTCTGAAAAAGGAAGACAGACACAGCAACAGTTTCACTGCTTGTTTTCGTTTCTTTTTCTAACTTCGTCAACAAGAGTTCAGAGGGGCTGAGAGATGCTGTCTTGCAGGTAGCAAGTGTTATCAAAGTCCTCATTTTCAAGCTGTTTGCATGAGTTAGCTAACTGATATCTAACATTAGATGCCATTAACCAACAGCCAGGATACGGGACCTGCATTCAACCCATCAAGCTAACGTTAGCTAGCTAGCTAATTAGCTACGTTCGCCTTTGTGTGTGTGTGTGTGTGTGTGTGTGAGTGTGAGTGTGAGTGTGTGCCTATACTTATTATCTGTGTCATACAGTCCACCATAGTTGGTAAAAAAAAATACCTTTACAGTGATGCCCGTGTATACTTCAAACCCGGCTGAGGTCTTGACATGTAAAGTTTTGGCCACAACCCCCTCCATGCATTACTGGGGGAGTGAATTAATTAGCAGCAGCTGTTAATAACTTAGGTTGGTAGCTCCTGGGTAACATATTCATAGTATTCTGTTACATCATCACACGGCCATCTTGGTAGGAAAAAGGTGATTGTAGGTGATTATAATTAAACGAAAGCCACAGCCAATGAACTGTCTATGTGACATCATGGGAATATGAATACTAAGTTATGGCAGAGATGAAGATTAAATAGCCTACATCTTAGTCCAATGTTGTTTTTATATTCAGATGATGTTAGCCTTTCTCCTTAGGGAGGACAACTCATTGCTGGAGAGAAACAATCAGGGAGAAATAATAATTAAGCCATAATGTTACCAGGTCTTAGGCCTGGTGGTGGCATGGAGCAGAGATGAACATTTGTGCATATAAATGCATAACACACATAGATTCATAAATTCTCACTCTGAAAGACAAAAGTGAGATGGACACTCCTTTGATTAGGATACAGCACATGATGCTGGTGGAGCAAATGGGTAAATGCTTGTGTGAACCATGCATGTTCCCTCTGGTTTTTAACTGTCATGCTTTTTGCCAATTAATGTCTGTCTAAACCTAACCCTCATTATAAACCTTCAGTCATTATTCAAAAACTTTTAAAGACTATTTTTTAATTTTTTATATTCACAAACTTTACAATGATTTTCAAGCTTAGCCTCTGAAGGAATGTCAAAACCCCACAAAGAAAATCTGAACCTGAACTGAAAAGTGCTGAAAGAGAAGAGCAAAGAGCTGGAAAACCTCCATGTCATGATACAGATCAACCACAGGATGGAGGCAGAGACTGAATCTCTCTCCATTGCATTGGACTCCAATGCCAATAGACAGATCCCATGTCTTTTTGTCAGTGCTGACAAAAGGAGACGCACTTCACCCCTTGGTGTTGTTTGTTTGTTAGAAAATATAAACTTGACCGTCCTTCATGTAAATCTCTGAAACCTGGGGACATTTTTGGAGTAATAGTTTGCGGGTCATTTTACTTCCCATGTTCTGACTACCATGTTCGCTGCCCCAAAACTATGGAATTCTCTTCCTCCCACCATCCGATTCTCCCCCACTATTGAGATCTTCAAGAGTCATCTTAAAACACACTTCTACTCACTAGCTTTTAACTGTGCCTAACTTAACTTAACTAGCTCAGGTATTTCTCCTGGAGTCTCTGTAGGTCTGTGTTGTCACTTTGAGCTCTGTGTGACCATGTGCCTTTACTATTATTATTATTATTATCATTATTATTTATCATCACTCTGGTCTTTTCTCCTCTTCTATTGTGTTTGTTTCCTTCTTTTGTTTTGTTTTCCTCTGTGTGTGTTGTAAAGCATTTTGGATCAACTGTGTTGTGTGTAAAGTGCTATATAAATAAAGTTAAAGAAATTTTCATTCAAATTTTGCTGGGGTATATAAAGTCAAGTCAAGTCAAAGTCAAAGTGATTTATTGTCATATGTGCAGCATAACACAGGGTCATTCTGGACAATGAAATGCTTGTGACTAGGCTCACAGCAACTTTGTAGCATAAGAATAAAACGAAATAGGCAATGTACAATAGGAAATATACATAACATAAATCTACATAATATATATTATATAGGAAATATACAACACAAGAAGAACAATGTTACACATTGGTGGAAAAAAGGGTAGCACTAAAAGAACTAAGTTGAACCATACAAGATAATGAATGAATAATAACCCTAGTGATAATAATAGTAATAATGATAGTATGGACGTACAATTCAAATATGATAAGGATGTGCAATAAAGTGCAATTCAAGTACAAGTATAGCAGTAATACGGATGAATTGCACTCATCCGTATTACTACTATACTTGTACTTGAATTACAACAGGGTAATAGGGTATTATAACAGTGTAATATTTTAACATTAATAAATCATTACTACATTCATTTTGAGACATTGGTATAATTACTGTAAACAAACGAAACCATCGCCAAGAGGATTGGCAGCTTCCACTGGCCTCTACACTGCATTTTACATTGAGTGCCACCGGGTCGGATTTGGAGGGAACTCTGGTTTGCTTTGCAGCACAAATGGAGACTGATCAAGCAATAGCCCATGACAGGCTGTGGTATATGGAATTTATATCACAGCTAAGGCTGTTACTGCCTGACGAGCAGTGGAGGGCAGGTAACGCACCTACCACAAATCTTCAGTTAATTATAAGTTATAAATTAATCTCGGATCTGCATAGCAACTGGAATCATTCAAGTTCTGTGAGTTCAATGAATCAAGTGTTCGAAGACTATAGGCCAGTTTACATTTTTATATTTCTTAAACTAAAGCCCTCTTTAAGAATAAAATACACACTTTTATCTCAAAATGTATATTATTGATTAGACTATAGGTTCATAAACTAATCATTCGTTTAGGCTACACATTTAGGATCTCATTAGGATTTGATTCATTTACTCATTTACTCGTAGCAGGAAAGGCCTACCACAGCCAGTCAGAGTCAGTCATTTACAGTCAGTGAAGGCGTTAACAGCCTATTCTTTTTTATTGATATTTATTTGAATGTTACCGGTAACTGTGCCAGTTAAATAATGGCCGACCTCAGTCTCTGAGCTGCCTTGTCCTACTGTTCTCACTTTAGGAGGAGGATGTGAACCTGTGGAACCTGAGAATGCTGCTCCATTTCATACAATCTCCTACATTATGTTGTTACAGCTGTATGTTACAGCTGTACTGCGAAGGCAGACAGGTATTTCTGCAGGGAAGTGACAGGGCAGAAGCATACATGCTACGTCTTCGGTCTACTTTGTTCCAGTCTTGGGGATTTCTTATGTTTTTTTTTGTCTTGGCTGGATGTCGAGCCAAACTTTGCGCACCAGCCCCTCTGGTGTGCTTTTAACCAGAGACCGCTTGATTGCAGTGAAGTCTTCTCTAATCAAGGCTTTGTAGTGGCTTGTACGATCCAGTCCTCGCTTTCTTATCGCTTTGACAAAGCCCACAAACACATTATTGCTTGTTGTAAATTCAGTATCCTTCAACAGGCACCAGGAGTGACCGAGGAAGACTTACTGTACCTGTTAAGGCCAACAAGGAGACCCAGGAAGCTGCTTAGGCCATGTAGTATTTTGCCTTTGGATGTGTGGACTGTTGCATTAAAGGTATTTATTTTTAAGTATTTTGTTGACTTCTCATTTAGAGGCGGTCAAAAGGTTAACGTTTATGTCTTTCTGGGCACACCAGTCGCCGAAACACTTAACCGCCCACTTGGTCCGTTTGACATTTCCACACCTTTCTCACTCCAGCTGCTCCACATCTTGTTCGGATTAGTCAGCATGTCTCTAGGCTAGCTACAGTGTTGCTGTTTTTCTGTTAGGTACCATGGCTATCAACCAATCAGGAGGCTGGATCAAAGTTACCCGTTGTATAATTTACAGCACAAAGCGCTGTTGTTCCAGCACAAATGGAGCTAAAGCTTTCAGAGTTTCTCGCCAAAACAAACAATCCTCTTTGTGGCTGGAAGCAACTTGGTTTATGGGAAATGTAGTCTTAATTTTGAGAAACACTAGCACTAACAATAGCACAGCATGAGACAGAGGCTACCAGTCATCTCCACCATGGTTTGATTTGTTTACAGTAATTATACCAAGGTGTCACAATTCATTTGACAATGATATATTGAGGTTTAAAATGCACCAGCAGGCTAATTCACTGTGTAACAAGTGACCAACACCACAAGACGATGGTATGAGATCTATAGTGGAGAGAGAAAGGGGTTCTATGGGGTGGGTGGGCTGAGAGAGGTTATGAGCCAGATTGTAACCCACAGCATCACATGGACAGGACCACACAAAACACAAAATATTGCCTGATAGCATCACTGCTCATCATTCTCCTTTACTCTTTTCCTTGTCTCTGTACATCACTCTCTTCTCCTCTCTTCTCTCTTATACCAGAGAGATAAATCATTAGTGAGAGGAATCGTCAAAAGCCTAGAGCAGCTGATGTGTGTGTATGTGTGCGTGCGTGCGTTATTTTACATAGGTATGTTAATGTGTGCTTGATTTTAAAGTGCCTCTAAAGTGTCTGACCTCCCTTGGCCCCTGTAGTATACCCCAGCTGCAGAAGTGACCTCTCTCTCTCTCTCTCTCTCTCTCTCTGTTTGCTTTCTTGTATCAGAGAGATCATGGTTGGTTTGAACATGTTAGCACAAAAGCACATATATTCAGGGTTAGAAAGGTTAGTTTCAGAAAATATTCCATTACAGATTTCTGATCACTGTGATAAAACTGTAATTTGTAGCAGATTCATTTGTTTCATCTGAGTAGAATAATCTGATTACTATTGACTACTTTTATGTTATCAAATGGATAATTCAATTGATTAATTTTAATCCAATAAAAATCTGATTAAATCGACAATTTGTTCAAATTTTCAGACAGACATTACTGTAATTTGAATAGCCTTACTTGCATATACCTTTATTTATTTAATTATTTGAAGTTGTAAAATTATGTCATTAAACTTGAACATCAAAATGTCATCCACTTCAAACAAGCTTCTGTGTAATCCAGCAAGTAATCACCTATTATTTTTAAAGCATCTGTAATCTGTTGCTACTTGCCCTCCTCCCCCTCCTTGGCATCGTTCCAGTTTTCTCTCTGACTTTACTGAAGAGGATAAACATTCTGCCATCGCCAGAAACTCTGAAAGCTTTAGCTCCATTTGTGGTGGAAGAACAGCGCCCTCTTCCTGTTTTGTGCCATAAAGCAATATCTTTTGTGCTGTAAAGCAATCCAGCAGAATGTAAAATGCAGTGTAGAGGCTGCCAATCTTCTCAGCGACGATCTCATTTGTTTACAACAATTATACAAATGTCTCAAAATGAATGTGATAATGATTTGTTGATGTTAAAATGCTACATGTAGCACCTTTAAGAGAGACAACACAAATACAAATACAACTAAAACTGTTAAACTAACATAATGATAAACGCTCATGTTTCCTCACTTTATTTTCCGTTTACTCAGCACTTACTCTGCACTTCTTTAATGCTATCTGTGCTTCTGTGGCTTTGCTGTACTCATGTCAAAGTTTTCATCCTCTTGTACGCAACTCAGAGTCTCTGACAGCAAGTGAAGGAATGCAGCCTCTTGAGGAACGGACTGCGTTGAGCACTTCCAGCACCACTGTGTGTGTATGTGTGGGTGTGTGTGTGTATGTGTGTGTGTGGGTGTGTATGTGTGTGTGTGTGTGTGCTCAGCTTCCAGGGGAATGAGTAGTGCTGAGCCGTACCAGGACCTAAACATCCACAGTATCATCTCCTTTCCTCCAATTCCAGATCACAGAACAACATGACCGCAGAGGATCCCTCTCTCTCTCTCTCTCTGTCATTCTCTCTTCATCTTTCTCTCTGGTTCTCTTCTACTCTTTTCCCGCAAATTTGTCCTCTCTGTGTCCTACTCTGTCACTGTTTGTTTCTTTATTTATTTGTGTAATTTTGTGTAACTTTTCTTTCTTCATGCCCCCCCTCACTCCTTTACTCTCCACCTGTTTCTGGGAAAGGTTTATGAGTCCTATTTGCCGCAGCTGACTACAATGGAAAAGCCCAGAATTGAACTGTTAATTTATCTATTCCACTCTTATCTTCAGAAAAACATTTTTTTTCTGATATTTTATCTCAGCAAGGTTAACCTCAGTGAGTAAAGAGCAGAGGGAGTTGAGTGAGACATCACGCCAGGCACACTGACCAACACAGCTACAATATCAAGTCAGACATTCACATTCATTTCTCTCTTCTCTGTTCATCCCCATAGAAAGGCCAGTGACACTAAAGGTATATCTGTGTCACCACTATTTAGTGATGTGCTGGAGTCGACAACTCCTTCAGCCAGTCAGCGTTTCTGTAGTTATTGAATCATCAGCGTACAATAGCATTTCCCAGCAAGTAGCTAACTCAACCAGAACTCTTGCTCAGTTTGCGTTCTTGTGTTCTTCATAACACGATGACTTAATATCTAACGGTTGAAGCACCAACACAGGCTGCATCGGATGGCGACTTGGTCGTCAAGAACGAATCAGAACAAGCACACAGCCCTTCTCAAACTGTAGCAATGCTTCTCTGTCTGTGCTTGCTTTCTTAAGAATTTCGTTCTCTCCAAGGCAACTCCGGAAGATCGTTCTCCAGTGGGACACACGTATCAACTTTTTGCTATTGAACCCAGGACTCAGCAAGCTATAAGGTCAGCTATGTTAAAGCCACAGAAGCACAGACACCATTAAACAAGTTGTCTAACGCTAGCTAGCTAACATTTAGCGAACCGCATGCACAGCAAAGTTGGCCCACCCTTTGCTGGTTTGGTTTTTTTTTTGTGGTGATTTTTCCCACGGCACAGCCGAGGGGAACACAAGGCAAATTCAAGTCAGTCAGTCAGGCAGTCAGGTAACGCTTAGTGAGATGACGCTTTGTGAAATGGCCTCTAGAGGGCATCTGGCTAAGAGATGGCCTCTCGCCTATGGGCTAATGCCACATTGAGTCCCATACACTGATAATGCCATATTAGATCTCACTCTTCACCGTCAATTTACAGACGTCAACATCTTGTTCTGTCCTGCAAACCATTATGGTAGGTCACGTTATTACCTGTGGTATGTGACGTTGGTGGAATAGGTAATTTAACAGATAAACATGGAATAGGTAATTTAACCGATAAACGTGTTGCGCTAGCTGAGCATTGCTCCCACACTGAGCCCCACTCTCTGCCGTTAATTTACATATATCCACGTCTTCCGTTGCCCTATAAACTTTAACGTTAGGTAACATTATTACCTGTGGTATCTAAGTGATGTTAGTGGAATTATTTAACCGATAACCGTGTCGTAATGCTTCAGTGCATTGAATTGAATTGAACACGCGCCGTGGGTCTGTACAGGATCCATGCTTGTTTTAGCTATATGAAGTGGCTAGCAAGGTAACATTAACCAAAATGGCTCTTTCTACAATATTAATGCAGTTCAAATCAGATAATTTTATCCTCACCTTATCCTTAGAGTTAGGTTAAATTTGGTTAGGTTAGGTTATGTTAAGTTTGGTTAGGTTACGTTAGGATAGGTTAAGTTAGGTTATAGATTAGGTTAAGTTAGGTTAGTTGGGTTAAGTTAGGTTAGTTAGGTAAAGTTAGGTTAGGTTAAGTAGGTTAGGTTAGGTTAGTTAGGTTAAGTTAGGTTAGTTAGGTAAGGTGAGGTTAGTTTAGTTAGGTTAGGTTAAGTTAGGTTAGTTAGGCTAACTTAGTTTAGTTGGGTTAAATTAGGTAAGGTGAGGTTAGTTTAGGTTAAGTTAGGTTAGTTAGGCTAACTTAGTTTAGTTGGGTTAAGTTAGGTAAAGTTAGGTTAGGTAAAGTAGGTTAGGTTATTTAGGTAAGGTTAGGTTAAGTAGGTTAGGTTAAGTTAGGTAAGGTGAGGTTAGTTTAGTTAGGTTAAGTTAAGTTAGGTAAGGTGAGGTTAGTTTAGTTAGGTTAGGAAGGAGTTGTTTGCTCCAGCACATCAAAAAATGTTGTGTAGAGGTCAACTAGGCAACTTCAGGATGTGCCTGTACTCCTCTGTACAGTGTATGCTATGTGATTCTTCTCAGTGCTTTGCCAGGGGTCCAATACATGTTTTCTATCTGCCCTAAGTAGAGCATTTTGATACAGCATTTATTGTGACCGTTAAAAGTGGACAAAACTAGTTACACTGACCAGCCACCTCACTTCAAAGGGCCTGAGCGGCTTCAGGCTGGGACAGAGATGAAGCACTTAAAAAAAACACACACACACACACCAGAGAGAGAGAGAGAGATGAGAGATATAGACCTAGTCAGACAGCTGAGATATAGCGCCAGAGCCCTGGGGAGTTTCAGGGGATTTCCACCAGGGGAATTGGACACATTGTCTGATTTACACTAACACTTTGGCTAAACTTATGATAAAAGTTCACAAATTAAACACTGCTGTATCTCTCTTTATCCATCTCTGCCTCTATCTGTCTCTGTCTCTCTTTTTTCCTCTGCTCTTTTTTCTCTCTGTAAAAAAAAAGTGGTTTATGAAGAATATTTTAAATTTGTGAATTGAAAGTTGAAGTTTGCTGTTTGCATCTAAGTGAGTGTTGTTGACAGCCTTTCCTAAAATAGTATTTTCATATGTTATTGTGAAGCTTTAGGTTGCTGTTGATACTGAGTGAAGATCATAGGAATTGTACATGGAAATAAATTCACGTACAGTGGATTTTCACTTAAGGAAAGAAAGCTTATGGCGGGATAGGAAGGATGAACAGCAGAGAGAGAGAAGTTGAGAGAGGAAGCAGAGGGGGGAGTAAAAGAGAGTGAAAAGAGTGAAAGAGAGTTGAGAGTTTGAGAGAAAACACATTCATTTTTATCTGCCGATGCTGCTCCTTTTTTTCACTGTGAGGACAGCCAAGGAATGTGATGAGGAATCTGGTGAGAGATAAAGAGAGCAAAGTGGATGGCACTGTACTGTACTGTGTGTGTGTGTGTGTGTGTGTGAGTCCGTTTATGCTTGTGCAACTTTTTGTTCTTTTGTGTCTATGAGAGTGCACACAGTAGAGTCTAAAGGGAGTTGGAACTTTGTCTTGTCACTTACAAATGTGCTCTCTAATAATGTTTAAATGTTTTAAAATGAGTATTATTATAAAACAGTTTTATGGGGGGGATACTCCAAACTGCCCTGTATGTTAACATGGTGATTCACTGTACACTGTATCCTATTGAAAGGTTTCATTTGAAGACCATTATTTATAAATTAATGGTGTCTAAAGTTTTATTTGCCAGCAATCTTTATAAAAAAAAAAAATATTTTAAAATGGTTGATATCTTATCTGGAATAAAACTATTATGTGAGTTTGATTACTTCATTCCAATTTTGCAGATTAATAACGAAAGATGAGTTAATGTTAAAAAAAAATAAAGACCACAGAGACAAATTGATACTGTATCAAAACAGCCACAATACATTTAAACAGAGGGGAAACAAACTATAATTTCCAATTATCCCACACTTTCGAGTAAAAAAAAAATCCAACAGAATGTTTCATTGACTTTTGGTGTTTTATGACACAAATATTACTACACATCAAAAGAAAGCAAGAAAGAGAAAGGAATTACAAACAGTTCCTGGATCCATCCAATGAATTCTAAGTCTAAATTATATCAGTTAAGTTACATATTTTCCCCCATGAAAAGAGTTCAGTTCCCATGGCGAAGAACTATTATTTACATCTTGACCATAATGTCCTGGCCACAGAGCCAGTGTGACCCAGCAGACATATTTTATAGCTCGCAATGTCTAAAACACTGCCAAAGTCCAGCAATATTTACACACCACAGAGACAAGAGACGATTTAGCTCCGAGAGAACTGAGCGCTGCTAGAAGAAAAATGCTAACCTCACTTCACTCCAAAATAAAAGAAGATATTTGCTTCAGCTTTTTTAATAGAACCCAAAAGGCATATTGTGTTTGCAATGTGGATTTGTGTGTTGAGATGGAAATTGTTCAATTCAATTGTAATTGCTTTTTTTAAAAATAAAAACCAGCATTAACTGTTGTGGCAGAACTATGACAAGAATAAGAAAAAGGCAGACAGGTCTGTCATGTACATGAATACGGCAAAGAGAAACTAGCCTCAGTGGTTGACACTGTCAACCAATGAGACTTTTGTCCCCAAAATCATTCCAGTGAAAGAATTTTTTGTTCACAAAAGATAATAAATAAATCTTATACACTTGTTAAAGTAGTTCAACCTAGAGATATTTACAACAGCCGTAAGAAAAACCATGTTTCCTCATCAAATACAGAATTACCAGAGTGCTGCGAATGACAATGGCTTGCCATATAGTATGATACTGCAATCAATCAGTGGAAACGCCGCTAAGCTCCAGGGGCGCTGTGCTGTAGCTGACCATGACCTTTGACCTCCCTGTACAGTGGACTCCCCTGGAACCTAGAGGCTGTTTTTTTGGGGGGGTGCGAGAAGTTTTGGATTTACCCAAAAGCAGAAAATCTGAGTTTTAACCCCGATGTAACCCAGATGTTTACATGTAAAACAGTCACTCAGGGTGAACGCAGCCTCAGATGGCCAGCTGAAGCTTGGTGAGGTTCCTCTGGTGCATGTTGTGGTGCCGCACCAACTCATCAGACCTGGCAAACTTCTTCTGACAGTTTGGCCACCGGCAGTTAAATGGCTTCTCACCTGAGAGAGAGAGAGAGAGAGAGAGAGAGAGAGAGAGAGAGACGGGATGGAGAGGGACAGAGGGAGGAAGAGTAATGTCAAGAGGGGGAAAAAAGAGTAGGAGAGAGGAAAGGGGGGGTTAAGAGAAGATGGAAGGTAGATGGAGTAATAATGAAATAAGAAAGAGAAAGGGAAGAGAAAAGATTGGAACAGAGAGAAAGAAATTGAGAGAAATGTTAGAACATTATGCTGGTGATGAGTTGTAGGGGAAGATGAGATAGACTTTAAATTTATCTTACAATTTTAATAATAATATTTTAATAATTTAGAAAAACTCTATGCTGTAAAATTAC
Organism: Centroberyx gerrardi; assembly: GCF_048128805.1. Classification (NCBI taxonomy): domain Eukaryota; kingdom Metazoa; phylum Chordata; class Actinopteri; order Beryciformes; family Berycidae; genus Centroberyx; species Centroberyx gerrardi. The sequence continues at coordinate 27,341,442 of NC_136000.1, forward strand.
ACTGCCGCTCATCTTTAGCAGTAATAGCATTGCATGTGATATATCTAAAAGTCAAATAGATGAAGAAGATGTGGAAAAATAAAAGTTTACGCACTTGTTTTACCTGTATGAGTCCGGGTGTGTGTCTTAAGGTGGTCAGACCGAGAGAACTTTCTCTGACACGTCTCGCATTGGAAGGGTTTAACTCCTAAACACATATATGCACACACACACACACACACACACACACACACACACACACACACACACACACACACAAAAACACACATTCGCAATCACACACATAGCACACACAAGTGCGAGCTCACACATGTGCACACAAAAACACGTTCAGGATCATCCGTACAGTCACACACACACATACACACACACACACACACACACACAGAGGGAGATAGAAAAATATAGTAGAGCAGAGGCTTGCAGGGAAGCCATTCCAAAGTATGCCCAGCCTTTAGCAACTTCAGCATACCAAAGTGAACGCTCAGAAGTGTGCACTAAGAAGAATACATCTGAGGGAAGATCAGTAAGTGTGTACTTCAAAAGGCTGTACTGTCCACAAAATGACATGTCATGCGAAGAGTGAGGCAGGGCAAGGAGAGAGGGAAAAAGATAAGGAAATGAAAACAAGACAAAAGAGGCAGATTTAAAAACCGAACCTGTGTGCCTCCTCTGGTGTCTTTTGAGCTGGTCGGAGCGAGAAAACCTCCGGCCGCAGTCTGTGAAGTCACACTGGTACGGTTTCTCTCCTGGACAGAGAGAGGAGAGAGGAGGAAGACATTCAGCTTTTCTTAACATGCCTTTCCTATAATTACAGATGACACACGCATGATACCTTCAAGAAGAAAAGCACAAAAGTCTAGAGTCTTGTGATCTATCATTGTGCTATATGCTCATGTCTATATACAAATTAAAATAGTCTAAAGTCCTTACTTTCCTTCTTGATTTCTCTAAACTGGGTCTATGAGGCAAAAGCATGCATGGGAAAATCACTTCCAACATGTTTATCCTCTCCAGTGAAGAGAAAACCTTTGACTGAAGAAAGCAACATCCTCATTACGACAGAAAGCAAGGGGGTTTATGGGAAATGTAGTCTTAATTTTGAGAAACACTAGCACTAACAATACCACTGGTGTGAGATAGAGGCTACCAGTCATCTCAACCATGATCTCATTTGTTTACAGTAATTTTACCAAAGTGTCACAATCAATTTGACAGTGATATATTGATGTTTAAAAATGCTACATGCAGCACCTTTAAAAAGATAAATCTGTTATATGTAAATATCCTATTTCAGGACTGGTTCCATTGCGTCAGTGCTGGTTTCACCTGTGTGTTTGCGGCTGTGCATCTGCAGGTGAGACAGTTTGAAGTAGCGCTTGTTGCATCCTGGGTAGGCGCACATGAACGGACGCTTCTCGCTGCTCTCTGACCGCACGATGGCCGGGGCGATGCCAGGCACCCGCCGCACATCCTGCACACACACACACACACACACACACACACACACACACCAAATCATTTAAACCCAATCCACTCAAGGCATGAATTAACACAAAAAGATAATTCTCTGTGGATATCAATAATTAAACCAGTAAATCGCAATTTAGATAATTATAACAGGCGATTAAATCTGTCCAGTGTGTAAATAAGTGGATGTGATCTGTCTGGCTTGTGGGGCTCATTATATTAAAACGGTCATATATTCATTAGATGAGAATTAGTAGTAGAATGACCCCCAGACGGCCTGCAGTCCAGAGGGAGCTGTTAGTCACGCCTTTTAGACAGACCCCCTTCCAGAGCCCCCCATTAGATCCACACTGCTCACTGCAGATACACTTGGAGGAGAGGCAAGAAAATAACAGGAAAAAACACATTAGCGGCTTAAATGGTCGTAGGCTCCAATCCAAACCATGTGCTTTTAGATCGTCCCCTATAGACTAAATCTAATCATCACTTTTGTATTTTGTCATGTTTTCAGCCATGATGACACTCACACATATGGCTGTCAACACACGTAAAATGTTCAAGACCTGATATCCATTCAAAACAATTCACAAAGCTGTTTTCATATTTTTTTTTTACTGTGCCATAATATAATTTTGTTAAAATTATGTGTTTGTGTGGGTTGACTACATGTTTGCTGGGCTGGGATGCGTATCTCCCCGTTCCCCTCACTTCACCCATAACCCTCGTCCTCCATCACTTCCTCCCTTCCATCCCTCTTCTCTTTCCTCTTTCTCTGCACTAGTCTCCCTCCTCCCTCCCTAACTCCACGCCCCTTTTAACACCCCCCCCCCCCCCCCCCTCTCTCTACAGCCATCTGTTCTTCATTTCCTCGGTGTTTAGTATAATGACCCCAGAGATTCAGAGGTCAGCCGTGTTGTAATTAGTACTGTTAGCGGCTATTGATAAGTAAATTAGAGCAGTTACACACTGGAGGAGGGATAGAGTGGGTTAGAGTGTTGACAGTGTTATGTGGTGTAAATCGACACGTTCAGCCTAAAATCACAAATAATCCTGAAACAGTAAAAGGTGACAGTCTAAAGTCAAGAAAAGAAGGGCCTTTGTGACCTGATTTTGATCATTGAATCTATGTAAGGCCAGAGAAAGTACAGATGTACTTACAAGCCTCCGCCCCAAAAAATTGATTAGAAATCAATAAATTGGAATGATCTTCTTGACTGCGGAGCGATATGATTAAATGTGAAACAGCGGTCTGTTCATTGGCCAATCATAATTGAGTATTCAATAAAGCTGTTTAATATTTTTTGTTAATTGCTAGTCATAAACCGATTTTCATAAACGATTAAATTCCATTGCTATTTACTGTATTAATTGGCGTAATACCTGTAATGACAATTATGGAGCAAACTATCACTCAGCTACTCAATATGTTATCAAACATTTTTGCAGCTCATAAATTATACTTTCAAAGGCAGAAGAGGGAGAGTTTGTTTGGTTTTTTAGTGTTTCGTACTGAGCCAGACCTCTTATGAGTGTTTTGTGCAATCCATTTCTATAAAAAGTAAAAAAAATAAATAAAAAAAAATGAAAAAGACCAGGGTGAAGCACCAAACAGACTCCAAAAGAAAGAAAAAGAAATAAAGAAAGAAAGAAGGATGTCAAAAAGTCCTGTTCTGGACTAAGAGCAGGTCTGGAGAATCTCTGCTCTCTGTCCTTTAGAGCTGCTGACAGACAATAATTAAAATCTAATGATTTATTAACATGCTGATCCTCGTATGGAAACTGTATCTTTACCCAGCGTACCACTGTGTGTGTGTGTGTGTGTGTTTCTTTACTGCTAATGGATTTGTGGAAAAAGATTCCTCTTGGCCTTTTGAGCTGCCTTTTAAAAATGTGTGTATATGCGTGTGCGTATGTGTGTGCATGGGCATTCATGTGTGTGTGTGTATGTGTGTGTGTGTGTGTGTGTGTTTGTAAATCTCGGCTCTGCTACAGATCAGTATTTCCTCTTCACATAGCCTGCTCATTGCATCAGGCTCCACTCTTGTCCTCATCTCCTTTCCTCCACTCATTTAAAAAAAACAAACTCTTCTTCTTTTTCTCTTTTCATTAATGCTTTTCTCATCCCACGTTGGCTAGCAAATGCTGACCAAGGCTTTGCGTGTGTTTCTATGTGCACACAAGTTAACGCATGTGTATGACAAAGCGAGCATATGCAAGTGTGTGTATATTTGTGTGTGTGTCCTGATCCTGACCCTAAGCACATAAGGAAAGTGTATGTGTGTGCAGACAGAAGGGCTGTGTGACCTAAAGACGACCTCTGCAGACTTGGAGTGCAGCTTGAAAACAAAAAAGGACAAAAACGACAAGTATGGATTCTGTCCCACAGCGCATTCAAGGTGATGACATACACGTCTTTAAGAATATGTGAAGAGGATTGTGGGAGTTGTGGGAGAATTCACAGCTAAGGCGTTGAGATTCATAGTTAAAGCTAAATGTTCGCAATAATATAACTTTTAATTCCTTTTATTAATTAGATACTCCTCAGTGAAGAACAGACATGACTTGTGTCACCACTGACTGACCTGACTCTTGATGAAGAGAAGAAAAAAAAGACAAATGCATAAATCAAAAAATACTCATTAGAAGTTGGTCATTCATATTTAAATGACAGAAACCTGATGCTGCAGTAGTAGCAGTAGTAGTGAGTCTTACCTGTATTCCCCTGAAGACTCCATGTGTGTGTATGCGGTACTGTGTGCTACAGCTGTACACCATGGGGGTGCTGGGGTCACTCTCATAGCCTGCTGCATGGCTGCCAATGCAAAGGGAGAGAGAGAGAGAGTGAGAGAGTAATAGGAAGAGTGAGTCAGACAAAGGGAGAGAAATGTATTTGTTCATGTACTCGCAGCAGAACTGTCAGTGTTAATTTAACTATGAGTGTAAAAATCAACACCATATGCCAGTGTTTCTATCACACCCATCAGAGTTAATTTAACACATTTTAATAGTTTTGAACAGCTACTCCAGAGCAATATCAGCTCTATGAGAGGACAAACAAGTCTCCAATCAACACTTGTCAACTCTAAATAATTATCACTGAAAGATCAACACTCATCAATACTGAAAAATTTGCTGTGCTGCTTAATTCCTCTTGGAAACAGAAAAATGTAATTTGGCCTAGTTCGTCTACATGTAAAAGGACACTTTCCATGTGGATTGGTGCCAAATAGGATGAACATAAAGTATCCAGCACAGACAAATCAATCATTAAAACATCTAAAATATACGATAAAATAAGATGCAAGAACATGATTCAATGCTATATAGACGTACAATACATATAAATACATACCGGACGGAATATACAGCATAAAATACTGTTTGGCTGAGCATACTGTGTGCAGGTAGGGTCATGAAAGCATCATTATTCACTCATGTTCACTTTGTCCTGTTGGCGAGCAGGGAAATCCCTCCCCCCATAACGCAAAACACAGACCGACCGCTTGACGGGTCAGAGCCGTCAGCGGAGCTGTAACTTGTCTTGATGTACTGGGGCAAATTGCTCTGTCAGAGTGCCATTTATCCAGCTAAACCCTGTAGAGAGGGGGCTGGAGGAGAGATGTATGAGGGACTGTGTGTGTGTGTGTGTGTGTGTGTGTGTGTGTGTGTGTGTGTATGCATGCATGTCTATGTTTTTGTGTACGGATGACTTGTGCAAGAAGTGGCCAAGTTCAACATCAACTCAAACAAGCACAAAATTTTCACTGTTTGATATTACAGCACTGTAAAAAATTATGTTAAAACAGCTTTGGAAACTGTTTAGAACTGATATCAGAAAGATATTTAGGTTCTGATTTCACAAATCGATGCAGGTAGCAGCTATGGACGATTACAGATGTTTCCTCAACTTTCATTTTCCCGCTGTTTTCAACATCATCAACATCTATTCAACGTCTAAATGTTTGTTGGGAACTGTTCCAGCATTGGTCAGACACCACAAGATGTACCTTTTCCCATTAGATGACACTGATTCACATAATACTATCATCTAATGCTGCACTCTCAATTCGGCAAGCACAGCATGCATTTCCAAAACCCCAGACGCCTCTGAATTCATCGCGGCTAATAAAGAAACATTAATATCAGCGCAACACCAAGTGGCTTCCAGCGCCTCGCTCCGAGCTACAGAGCAGAACAAAACCCCGCTCTGTTCGACGCAGCTGCCAGCGCTGCCGCTCCTATCCATTATGATAACACACGCGCGGAGGCACAGAAAAGCTCTTGTCTTTGAAAATGTGTTATATTTCAATCTATCTAACCAAACGAGGAGGATGGGAGTTTGCATCCTGTGCCGCGTGGAATGTGAACGCACAGTATATGGCGGGCGGTCATAAGGTGCTCTTTGTCTGCCTCGCGTCTCCCAAGGACAGGAGGACAGGAGGAGAGCGCTGGAAGCTGCGTCAGCGCTAGACAGAGTGTAAATCTGCTTGGAAGTTGTTTTTTTTCTCCATACAGTATGTTGCTTTACTCGTTTGCAGTACGTTTGGTACTCGTTTTGGTACTTATTCATTCATTCTTTCCTTCATTCAGCGTTTCAACCCTTATCTAACCTGGCATGTTGACTGGAAACAAAAACTACAGGCTCAAAGCGGACTCTCCATCTCCTCTTCCTCTCCTCTATTCTCCTACTCTTCCTTGCCCCGTTCCTCTTTATCTACTTGTCTTCTTGCTCGCTCCCTGCTCCTCCTCCTCCTCCTTCCTTTCCTTTCTGCTCCTCATCTTTTGCTTTACTACTCCCCTCCACCTCCCCTTACTTCTCCCACTCCCCCTCATTTACAGAGAAAGCACAATGGAGAGAGCAGTCAAGCCGATGAGAAAGAAATAGAAACACAGTCAGAAGAGGCAGGCTGGCTGACGTGCCACTGAGCAAGGCCAACTAAACACAAAACACCATGAAATGGGTGTGTTCTCTGAAGATCCGTCTGTAGTTCTGACTGTTGTTGCCTTGCTTGCGTCTGTGCTGTGTCCTTGTCGTCCCTTTCACCCTATCTTTATTTTATTTTATTTTATATATTTATACTGTATATTTGTATGTAATTTCATGAAAATGTATTTTACATTTTTGTATGTTGTTTTATTATATGTTACTTTAATCCCAACACCTGCCACTCAAGTATTTTGCTTCTTGTCAAGCTCTCACTATAAATTAGTTCTCAAATGACTTGCTTGGTTAATAAAAATAAAAATGAATAAATGCTTTCATACAACTAATGTTGCACATATCTGTCCTTGTGAAAATGAACGCATAAATACATACTGTGAAAATTAATCCCAGAATTCTGATAATAAAGTCAGAGTTCTGAGAATAAAAGAATTCTGAGAACAAAGTCAGAAGTCTGAGAATAAAGAACTCAGAACTCTAAATGTTTCACAGTGTGTCAAAAGTCTGAGTTTAATATCAGAATTCTGAGAATAAAGTCAGGATCTCAGAATTCTAACAGAAAGAGAGTAAAGTAGGTAGAGACGAACACATGAATGAACTGAACGAGTGCTTAGGTACAAGAAAACATGCACACAACTCTCTGTGTACCAGAAGACTTTGAAAATCCTGTGTGTGTGTGTGTGTGTGCGCGCGCACGCGTGTGTGATTGAAAGCATTTTTGGCTCTCCGATCACTGAAGTGAATAATGATGTGTACCACAGACAGACCCCTAGCAGGCCCCTAAATCACCGGGCCCAACAATGCTCAGATATCTGATTTAATGAACCTGAGTCCACCGCCCCCGCATACAGACACTTGCATGCACACACACATACACACACACACACCTAAAACATACCCATTCCCTCTCGCTACCACCCCTTTGTGCACATTAGCAATCTTTATCAGACACACACACATTCATCTGTAACTATGATGAATGCTTGTTGGCTCAGAGCAGAAAGGTATTTGTGAGCTGACGCAGACGCTGGCCAGCACGCAGCTATGCAGGTCATGATGACATACATTACATACCTCTTAATGGTGGCTGTAACGCTGCCTGCTTAGTGAACCCTGACACTACAATGATTATTTCCTCTGTTTCTAAGGTGTTTCTGCTTTAATTTGATAGTGAAATGGGATGTCATATGGCACAATTAGAAAATGTAACTTTTGAGTATATAGATGCCGATCCAGCAGGATACCCACAATACAATTCTTCAACTAATTAGAGGACTATAACTTTTTGGGAGTTTGGCCCATTTGTCATCTTAGCCAATATTTGATGAGGGGATTGGCACCAAAATCATCTCTGTGTCTCTGGTAGATCGCTCCGCCTGGTGCGCATGCTAACGTTTTAGCATACAGTATGTTAAGTAATTGTAGTTGACTAGCATAATCCAAAGTATGAAGATAGACCTGTTAGTAATCTGAAGATGGTATTTTTCTATGGCCTATGATTCATAACTTCTGAAAACAAAATCTTATTCTTCATCATTACTGAAGTAGATTATGAATCAACAGTGCAAAAACGTTAGCTGTCTGGCTAACTTCGCTCACTTGCTGTGTAAACAAAACAAATTATGCTCAAAGACTTGCGTGAAGAGACATCTTCTACCACTTGAAGTGCCTTTTTTTTTGTCTAATTTTATGTCTGTTTTACCAATCCTTTAACCTGACAGGTTTACATGCGTCATTAAAATGAACAACCTTCAATCTTAGAGCTGCTACAACTTCTCATTTTCTCACTTTTTGGATAATGCTAGTCGCCTAAGATTACTTAACATACTGTATGCTACAGCGTTAGCATGCGCACCAGACAGAGCTATCTACTGGAGACACAGAGATGATTTTGGTGCCAATCCTTTCGTCACATATAAGGTGACCAATGGGCCACACTCCCAAAAACGTAGTCCTTTAAGCACGGAAGCTGCCAGGCCAAAAATATCATGATGAGATGAGAAATGAGAAAAGCCTCACCAGAACTACCTCTCTGGTGTCTGAGCTATTTGACCGACCACTGCCATTTTTAACAAATGCGAGAGATGAGTTCCTACCTCTTTATGGTGGATGCCAGCGAATTGACAGGGTTCCATGCCATACACTCCAACTGAGAGGCCATTTGATATAAATTGTCTCCGCTGTGGAGGAAAGACAAAATGTAGAAGAAAAGCTCATGAGCCATGCCATGTACTGTAACTCTTTACTAGGCCGTGTGTGTGTGTGTGTGTTTGCTTGGCTGTCTTTCCCTTCGTGTATCCTCAGTAGAAGCACTCTCGTGAAAAAAGCTAACACACACACACACACACACACACACACACACACACACACACACACACAGTTGCAGGTGGAGTTGAGGTAACTGGTTAAAGAATGTGCCTCAGACAGACACCAAGAAAGCAAAATTCCCCCATAACAGTCATCTTTTATTAAACACAGCAGACTCCAGAATCATTATTTAGACCTGCCATGTGATTTAATACACTACCACAAATCTGCACACACACACACTGGATTTATAGCTCCCGCCCCCTAACACCCCAGCCCCCTCTATCATACCACCTGCAGGATCGCAGCAGTCTGGATGGGGTGGATGTGGTGCCTGGTACCCTGCTCATTACACAGCTATTATTTTACAGTATAGCAGGGGCATGGAGCCAGCAGAGCACAAATGGTATTTGTGGTGAGTGAAAAATGGTTTGAATGGAGGTTGAGCATAAGATTTAAAGTGATAGTCTGCGACATTTTCATATAAATCAATGTCCATTTTTGTACTCTATCGCTGATTTATGTAACACAACAGTGATTCAACGTATATCCAGTTCATGAAAGTTTTTACATTTGCTGTTCTCTGGTAGCTCTTTCCTGGAAAAAATCATTTCCAGCAGAAGCGGTTTGTTTGGAATAAAGAGAAGAAGAAGAACTGGGTAGTTAGCATGAGCAGTGATAGCCACCATGGCTGAACAGACAAAGAAAAGAGAAACTCAAACTGCATCAACAGAAAATCCAAGGAGAAAGACGTCACAGTACTGAAACACACTGTTTGATTGACAGCTGATCTCTGGGAAGAGCAGAGCAGAAAAACCACAGCAGGTCAACCGGCCCACTGGGAAAACTGGAAAATGGGCTAATGTGTCTACGTGCATCTGTATCCCAGCTAGCGTTGGCCTTACTCAGCTTTCTCATAGTCTGGAAAACAGCTTGAGCATATGATGCAGCAATGCTTGAGTATGACGAATCATTACGGGAAACTGAGGTGCATGTACTGTAAACACACTGGGTGAGCCTGGATCTTTAGCAGTGAGTTGTCAGGTTTGTCACAGGGTTAAAAACTGACTTTTGTCAAAGCTGAAATTGAGTTTAAGTTTAATTGGAAGTCCATTGATTGATAAAACACAGAGGAACTAACTCTTTAGAATCTGCTGCTGCCGTATTTAGGGTCTGTCTGTGTCTTTACACTCCATATTGCACGTGAATACTTTGAGAGGGATAGTCTTATACTGTCTCTTGGTTTTCTCTCTCTCTCTCTCTCTCTCCCTCTCTCTCTCTGGATTGATAAGACCTCCGTGTGTTTTTATTTCATGTTGCTCCAGCCGGCCAAGCTGACGGCCCGCAGAGTAAATACAGTCCTGTTGGTACCAGGCTGCGAGATTAGAGGACTGACCCAACTCATATGAGCCTTCCCAGCTCTGTGTGTGTGTGTGTGTGTGTGTGTGTGTAAGCAGATACCAGTTATGTTTATGACAGAGAAGAACCCTCAGACGGAGACTTCCAGGACAGCCGGTGTCCACTAACCCCCACCCCCCCCACCCCAACATCACTATCAAGCCCTGCTCCGGTATTTAGATTCTTTCTGTTCCCCCGCCGCGGGAAAACACCATGTCAGAGGCATGTGAGGAATGTCAGCTCATTTAGAAACATACGAACAAGCAAACAGTTTGGATGGACCCCTCAAAATGTTCTCATTATTGTATTCGCGGGATGAAAAATTGTACACGATTGACTAGGATTGTTTATGAAATGCGTGTACAATCTCCTTGTAGCGATGGATCTCCTATATGGGGATTTTTGTCACATGCAGTTTCTCCCAGTCGGGTTCAGGGAAGAATTCATGGTTAGCTGTTTGGTTAATAGAAAATCCTGTTGTTATATCTTTAGTGTTTTAACCACTCAGCCAGCCATTCTCTGACACTGGTTCTTAACATACTGCAAGCAAGCGAACGCCAGATGATATCGCTTTGGAAAACGTCTTGTGAACGGTGTTGCTGAGGTTCAAAACGGGAATCAATCAGCTTTCTGTATGGGTCTTACATTTTTTTACCTGTATCTTTTTTCTATTGTTTCATGAAAATAAGTGAGTGTATAAACCATAATTTTAAAAAACTGAATTCTTTATATTGCTTCTTCGTCATAATGCTATGTAATGCTTTAAAAAGCAATATTCTAAAAAGTAATATTATAGTAAGTATAGTATTATAGTATTATAGTATAGTAAACCTGCTAACCATTTGACCATACATAGGCTTATTTATTGTAGGGTTAAGGAATACAGCAATAGAGGAAACTACAAGTCCAGTTTTCCACCAGTACCAATGGAAACAGTTTGAAGGAGGGGTTCATCTGCAAAATGTCACTCAAACAGAGACAATGTGACTGATTGTTTTATAGATTGTTGTGTAGATTGTTGTGTAGATTGTTTCGAATTGTTTCCGATTGTTTCCTACAAATTCCCATGATGCCAAGCTGCTCTATCCTCCGCTCCCCCCTGTAGGAATTCACCGCTGGTTGGAGTCGAGTCACCAGTAGTGAGTTTATCTTAGCTTTGCTGAACTCTGTCCTGCTCCTCATGACAGCTTTTATATATTCAGACTGCCACAGCCTCCGTACCTACTACTGTATCTGCTCAACAGCTTTTTGGGGGATTTACTATCATTTTGCGTCCCCACAGGGAGGTCAGAGCTCCGGGGTCAGCTACAGAACAGCGCTCCTCAGGCTGGTGGGGAGTCACTATCCGGCTCAAGGACACTGCAGCAGGGCGGATGCTTGCTGTCACAGGGGCTTGAACCCGGGCCTACCTTGTGTCAATGGTAGATAGGAGAAAATCTCCTAAAAGTCACCCCAGAATCATTTTAGAAGGCTTTTACTCTACAGGCCTGTCGTCTGTTTTGGAAGAAAATACACATCGTGCCAAAGGAAATAACCAGCGGTTTTAAAAATAGTAAAATAATAACGACTGGCCGGCTTAGTTCTGTAGAAAGTCAGTAGCGAGTAGAATAACTTGATCTTCAGTATGGTTTTTATTTTTAATCATTTCCCGTCAGTAAATCAAGCCGGTCTCCTTCAGGAGAGCTTCCTGCCACTGTTGCTTCACTTCCTTTTTCCTGGGCGTGCTCAGTGGCACCATGACTTTTCGAGGTGTCCGTCCATCAGAAAGCAATTCATTTGCATTCGCGCGGGAACGGAAATTCTGATTTTTAACCCGTTAACAGGAAAACAACAAGAATCCATGTGGAGATTTTGATTTTTTTGCTGTCTCTGTGAATCCAGCCTTGGCCGTTTTTGTCCAAGTACACAGAGAGAGGAAGAGGAACAAAACATAAAGGAAGCCACAAAGGCAGACAGACCTGTCCTGAAGGTGAACATCCTGTTCAGAACTATATCCTGGCTGCCTTTCACTGAACTGCTGTTGTTCACTATATTTGACATGAAACAATCAACAATAGGTGTTTGAAATATTTCCAATCCGATTTCAGGTTTAATTGTTGCTGTTTGTTTACAGCAAGAGTAGATGTTGCACAAAGATAGACAGGAGGAGAGAGAGTGCACAATTGTGTTAGAGTGCATGTCTAAATGTGTGTGTGTGTGTGTGTGTGTGTGTGTGTGTGTGTGTGTGTGTTACCTGTTGTAAGGGTTCCTCAGTAGCAGAGCTTGGCTGCCTGTGCAGCTGTCTGAAGGTGTGTGGCATCCATAGACAGGAGGAGGGACGGGATACTGCTGCTCTGCTACACACACACACACACACACACACACACACAGGTGCATAAGTACACATATACAAATGCATTTGCACATTTACACACACAAGCAAACAGAAGATGGAGACGAAGATGGAAGAAGATGGCAATATCATCCATGAACATCATCAGTTGAACTTTTCCCATCTCTCATCTCCTTTTAAACTATTCCCTCTCTCTTATTTTTCTCCCTTTTTCTCTCCAGCTTCTACTACAAATAAAAGACCTACGGTTAGTGTTTCTCTCTCTCCCTTCTACCCCGATATAGCGAATGGCTCCCTGGACAATTTGTCCACATTCCAAAACGCCTCTCAGCTCCGATTCCCCCAGTTATCTTTGCCGTAAAAAAAAAAAAAAAAAGCCTGAAATTTACAGCGGCGGCTTCGTAAAAAAACTTGCAGCACATACATCTAAATATTTACCAATAACATGGGCAGTGGAGGGATTAAAGGGATAGGTGGGCGGATGAAAGCAGGGCTGAGGGAGTTGTGACTCAGGATGTGGCTGATTTATACCTCCGAGGAGCGAGGTCACCGCGGAGACGTCGGGATAAGGGACAGGACAGTATGAGTTTCTGTATGAGTATACAGCTGACATGCAGCTGTACTCATACAGAAAGTTTAAAAACCAGAGCTGCTTTTTTTCTTATTGGAAAGCTCTGGTGCATTGTTGTTCAAAGACTAAGGAAAGATAAAAATAGGTACCCAACTTTCGGGAAAAAAAAATACAAATTTTGCACAAAAGTTGGTCAAATTTGTTTTGAATGAGCTTTAAAACCCTCAGCTCTAAAGGGGAATTTGCTTAAAAATGGTTAGATTTGAAACGGCATTTTTACAATTGCCTGAAAACCTGCATGGTTAGACTCAAAACCTTTACATAGGACTGTCTCAAACCTCTGGAAGGGGTTTTACATAAAAGATCCATCAAGCATCAGTAAAAATGAGTTCGAACTGAAAATGTTGTTATCAATGAAACTCTTACGGGGTCTCTAGGGGGACAAAAATGACGGCAAATTTGTATAATTTACTGTTTGCTTGTGAGGATACAAGTGTCAAAAACCCACACATCAATAAGCGTCCACATACTCAAACACGCAAAGACACACACACACGTCAGAGTGAGAGTAAAGGTGATATTTACCCATAGTGCTCTGCTGAGTTAAAGCGTCCTCATGCTTGAAGGAGTGGTTGGGGAACTGGGAGCTGTGGTGTGTGGGAGTGTGAGCGTAGCCGCCGGGCCCGTCGAACGCGACCGCGCCGTAACCTGCAGCACAACACAGCAGTAAATACACACAGTCACAGCAAGCGTATTATCATCATTGTATACAACCATTAAAAACAGTGCAAGATGTAAAAAATGATGTTAGTGTCCATAATCTTGCAAACGGTGTAATGGATACAATTACTACTTTATTGTAACCAGATTAATGTAATGCCATCATGTGTAATCCATTACTTTCTCCATGCTGAACAGGAAGTACAGAATCAAGTTATATAAAAATTATGATAAAAAAAAATTAGAAGTGAAGTCACAGCTGAACGGATCAGCAGAAAACAGCACAAATCTAAACATGGAGCTAAACAGAAATATAAAGACTGCAATGAAAAAGAAAAGGACCCAATTTTTTAAGCTGCCAAAGTGTGAAATACTATCAGTCTCTAAACTAGTGTTTCTCAGACAGTGGGTTGAGACCCCGAATGTGTCACAGTAAGTCACAGTTTGGTGCATTCAAAAGCAGTAGTACTAGTTAATAGACCTTTTTTTTAAAGTGAATCTGCTCAATTTTAGTCTTGGGCATTTTGTAACAAAGATTGATCTCCTTAAATCTATCATTCAATGTCTCTAAAATGTAGAGAATTCAGTCTGTAAAAGTGTTCGCATTTTGTCAACCAAGGTCTTAACTCCTGTCCTTAAAAAGTAAAATCATTTGTTTTAATTTTGTTTGCTATCAATTTACAATTTTGTAATGTTTTTCAAATGGTGGATATCTCATTTTGGAACAAAACTCTTTAGTGTTTGGAGCATCCTTATAGTTTCAGCTATACAGAGACAGCTACTGTATGTGTCATTTTATTGAAATATAGGTATAAGCACAGTAACAAACACACCAAAAACCCAATAGAAAGACAATAGATCCGGGGTCGATCTTTACTTACGGTAGTTTAATTTTATAGGGGGGAAAAATATGTATTTCCATTGGCTTTATTACTGTAAGCAACATGATGATAACAGGCTTCTCTCTTTCTCTTTTACACACAATACACACACGTATCTGCACAGTACACACACACACACACACACACACACACTGAGGGAGGAGAGTGAAAACGAAGTGCTGTTGTTAGGGGGAGACTGGATGTGTGCCTGACACCCCCGACCAGGCCTGAGTCATGACTTAGACTGACCTGGGGTACAACACACTCCCATAAATCACACACACACGCACGAATACACACACACACACACACACAAACACACACACACTCATGCATCCATGCTTCATTAATTACAATGCACCACTTTCACTGACTTCAATAGGTGGACCGGTGGGTGAGAGGAGTGGGGAGGAGGGAGAGACAAAAAAAACTCATTAAACATCTCCATTCGTCTTCCACTCACCCCTGTCTGACTTTTGTGTGTGTGTGTGTGTGTGTGTGTGTGTGTGTGTGTGCAGGGTGATACTGTTCTTGCCTTGAAGTCCAGCACTGAGGTGACAAGCGATGAGGTCAATTTGTATTCGACTGGAAAACCCAAAGTCTGGAAATACCCAAAGTCTTTGTTTCCCGCTCACAAAGTGAATTTCAGCCTTGTTTAAATATTTGAAGCTTAGAATTCCAATTTTCAATTTCAATTTTTTGTCGATGTGTTGAGATTCTAACATTACCTAACATTATTAAGAAGGTAAATGGTTAATGAAACAACGCTGCTAAATGTACTGAACCTGAGGAAAATTTCATTCTTCTTCATTCTTTTTTGCATTTGCTACAATTTCATTTAATCTCATTCTTTCTCTCTCTCTTTCTTTCTTTCTTTCTTTCTTTCTTTGACTCTTTGACTTTCATTTCGTTTTGCGCCCTGACAGTTGTATATTTATGCTTCTATTAAATTATACACGCATGACAGCTTCACAGAGACTGGAACTGTATCTGCATGTCCAAGGGCAAGGACTAGATGAGAACTTTTTAAGTCCTATTTTAAGCGTCAGCTCCAAACATGAGCCATGCTAAAGTCAACAGGTCATCAGTCTGGCTACCGGAACAGTTTACTGATAAGTGTTTTGAAGAAAGTGCACAGTAGAGGCTGTTTAACTATGAAAACCTAATGCAATGTGAACCTAAATTGAAAAGTAAAATGAAAATGAATCTTACTGAAATTTCGATGCATGAATTGGTTTGATTTGTTTGATAACTTCCGCTCATAACAGGCTTAAAGTTTAACATGAACAATTTCAGGTGGGATGAAGAGGAAATCTATTAGAAATATGAAATCACTACCTCTTGTATACTCCATATTTTTGCTGCAGTGTCAGTAGAAGTTAACTCCATGTGACCCTGTCCTGTCTGTGCTGCTATCAGCCTCCCTGTGTGCCTTCAGCCCGCAGCGCTGTTTGTTTGTCTCTGCTCATCCAGCCACAGCAGGGAGCAGATAAAGGAGGTTAGAGGCGGGTTCAGCTCTTTGATTATCATGTTATTCCTCAATGATCTGCTTGATAAGCGTGTTATTACTAACGACCTTTTTTTCAACCGATCCCCAGATGTAAACGCCGAGGGATTAGGTGAGAATGTGAAGGAGAAGAGAGTACAAGCCCCCCTGCTGTTTAACCTGCTGTGTACTGGTGACATCGTGGGTTTGAATCCCAGTCATCACCTTTGTCACATTTCTTTCCTTGTGGCTCTCCGCTGCATATTGTCCAACAAAGCTTAAAATTATTTTTAAAACACAAAAGTCAATACTTTTCATGCAGTGCAGAGATGTTTTATAAGGAGATTTTATAAGGTGATGTTGGAGGTGCTGTTAATAATTGATTAAATGGGAAAAGGTAATATACATTAAATTAAATTCAAATAGAATAGAATAAAAATAAATGCAACAGATTTCAATCGCTAATATTCCACAAAATAATTTTCATTTTCACTCAAACTCAATGTTTCTGTGTCTAGCTCATTCATCGTTAAAACCATTTTATTTATTTATTTTTATTTTTTTTTGTTAACCTTTATTTAACCAGAAAAGGCCTCATTGAGATCAAAAATCTTTAGAAACGTTTGATATGAAGTAACAAATAAAACCAACATGTCTGATGGTTGTCACTGAAATATTCATAATTTTAAGTGGTAAATTATCAAAAAGCAATTCACAATAAAGAAAGTGAAGCTTATTTGTGTTATTTTAAGACTGTAGTTAAAAACAACAACTATCTAGACAAACAAACAAGGAAAACTCAACGATGTGAGAGAAAACAAAGACATTTCCCTAATGTTTGAAATGAAAAATGATGGAAATGAACAATGTGTCTTAGTCCATAACTTCCTTCTTTTAATTAGGACTGGACTGACAAAACATCCAGTTGATCTAGCTGTGACAAATTTACCTCACCTCATTCATGTATTTTATGCATATTAAGTATTTAATTTCTATCAGCTGTAGCAAAAATAATTCGACAGCATTATATACCAATGCTTATGAATTCCACAAGCAAATTATAAATAGTGTAACATTTTGACTGATATTTTAGCATCATTACTGTAAAGAGGCTTAACGGCTGCAGTACTTTAATCACCTATTGAAGGCCTATTGTTTAGCATTCACCTTCTTCAACACAGACAATACACTTCATAGGGTCAAAAATGAAGCTTAGACTTGGCTGCGGTCCTGATAGATTCAACTGTTTCCCACCACCCTGAAAGAGCAGCTTCATTAAAGTCCTAATCATAAGGTTCTATCTGGGTGGAGTGCAGCTCTAAGATACTGAGCATCAAAGCACAAACCAGCTGGCAAAACTGTTATGTACTTTCTATCTTTTAAAATATTTAACTTCAAAAGGTTCTGTTTCAAAGAAAATAACGCCACACAAGCATAAAGTAACATTCAAAGATCTTGAATATGCGGAAAGCTCAATTTTGATTTAAAAAAAAGTCAGATAGAACCTTATGATTCCAAGCTCGCAAAGTGTCAGAGTGACTCTGACTTAAAGCACGGAGAAGCAGTTTTCAGGGTCAAAACAAGTTCACCAGCATGACCCATGCACAGCTGCAATAATTTAGGTACTTATGTCTTCAACTATGAATTGGGTCTGTCTCTACCTTTATGCAAAAAGCACTATGTTTTCATATTTGTACAAACACTGTTGACTATGCCTATAGGAATCCTAACTGCTCAGCTGTCTAGACCCACATCCCTGTACAAGCTGGATCATCTTTCTATATTAGAAAAGGTCTCTCTGCTTATCATAGTGCATATGAGCCTGTATATCTCAGTGGTGTAGTGGTGACCTCTGACCCCCAGTCGGTGATCGTCATAAGGCGAACAACCACCAATATAAACCAAATTAAATCATATTTTCAGAAATGTATAAGGTAACACTTTACAATAAGGGTACACTAAGTTAAGAGTTAGTTAATGCTTAAAAAGGGTTAGTTAATGCTTAATAAGCATTAACTAACCCTTAATTAACAGTTAACTAATGTGTAATTTACTAATGGTGTTCATGTTAACTAAGGTATTAATTTCTACATTATTTAATAGTTTATAAAGATGACTATTAAATAAATAAATCAATACCTTAGTTAACATGAACACCATTAGTAAATGATTACCAGACACATTAGTTAACTGTTAATTAAGGGTTCGTTAATGCTTATTAAGCATTAACAAACCCTTAATTGTTGTACCCTTATTGTAAAGTGTTACCAAGTATAAAGTTATTCTCTTCTTCCTTAAAAGGCCATATCCTCATATAGTTTATATCAGTTTGATGCTACTTACTGTGCTGTGAATTTACATGAGAAAGAGTTACGTCAGATGAAAACAGAGGGTAAAGTGAGTTTAGTTGGTTTCTTGCCCTCCACTTGACCTCTGCACATACTAATACACAGTCAAATAAAGTAAGCCGCGGTTCCTCCTGCTTCTACAGAGATTATTTAATTCGCCTGGGCAAGGGAATTTTGCCATCACCATCTGAACCTAATAGATACCTGATGAAGTGCCTGCGAGGGTTCGAAACCTTGTGTTTTCTGCATAAAGAGCCTTGGGAGCATGAACTAGTGTGCAAGTTCTAGCCTCTTTCTTAACTTTTTTCAGCTCAGCAGCTAGAAAACTTGATGATGTGCGTATGTCGACCTGAAACGAATGAAGCTTTCTCAAAAGGAAGGAGGGTGTATGAGATGAGTAAAGTAAAACCCCAGTACAGAACTTGGGTTTGATTCTGAAACGGGCGATGATAGTTTTGTCTCACTCACACACACACACACACACACTCTCCTCCATCTCTACCTGTCTGGCCCCTGGCTGCAGACTGTGTGTCCATGCAGCCGGTCAGGTACGGCGGGTTGCTGAACATCCTGGGCGGCGGCTGGTGGTGGAGGTGGTGGGCGGCGGCGACCGAGGGCGGCTGGCTCGTGGAGGGCGGCGGCGGGGGAGGCGGCGGCGGAGGAGGGGGCGGCGGGGGAGGGGGTGCCCCGAACGCCCCGTACCGGCAGGCCCCCGTGCCGGTGAACTGGCCCGAGAAGTGGACGGTGAAGGCGCTGAGGCCGCAATGGGGGTCGGCGTCGTGGTGGTGCGGGTCCCCGGGGCCCCCCCAGCTCGGCTCCTGCTTGATGAAGGAGTGCGGCCCCAGGGGGGCGTGGGGCGCCGCCAGGGACGAGTACGGGGAGGCGGCCGGGTGGAAGTCCAGGACGGGTGCCCACTGGGGGGCCGTGCTGACGGGCAGGGCCGGGCAGCCGGGGCTGGGGCCCGCCGGGAGGGGGGGCAGCAGGGAGTTGAGGTCGCGGACGTCTGAACTCATCATGGGAAAAACCGGGAAGAGGAAAATCTGCTTGGTTTTCTACCTTTCTACCTGCCTGCTTCTGTGTCTGTCTATCCACTTTTCTGTCCAAAACAACCTCCACCCTCTGAATCCAAACTCAGAGCAAAGTCAGGGTTTCCTCTCTCTCTCTCTCTCTCTCTCTCTCTCTCTCTCTCTCTCTCTCTTTCAGGAGTCTTCCTCTGGTTCTTCTGCCTGTTGTTTACGACACCCTGCAGCCTCCCGGGCCGCTCTGGAAACTCCTTAAGTCCAAGAAAACTTCATGTCGAAAACGGCAAAGTCACAGCTTTTCTCAGCGGGGGAAAGACAATCACGAGCAGCAGAAAAAAAGAGCAAAAATCAGACATTCATCATTAAAACGACACGATAACCAGCTGCAGTCTTCACTTTTTCCCCCGTCCAGGACAGAAGTAAAAGCGGGTTTGGGCTCGGAGAGATGGAGATGTAGTCCATTCAAGGAGGGGAGAGCTTTCTGTCCAGAGGCTTTCTCTGTGAATGGAGAAAGAGGAGTGGAGGAGTGAGGAGGAGTAGCCCTCTTTTCCCTCCATGCTGTGTGTGTGTGTGAGAGAGAGAGAGAGAGGGAGAGAGAGAGAGAGAGAGAGAGAGAGGGTGGGGGTGGAGTCAGGAGGTGATGAAGGATAGGAGTTGCTCTGACTTCATTCATTTACTGTACATTGAACAGTCCACACACGCACGCACGCACACACACACACAATTTGAAAAAAAAACCAACCCAATTCTGGCTTCATGCAATGACTGAAATAAAAAAAGAAGTGGTTATTTCTTCTATGTTGGCAATACAAAACAGTATATTCAATATATATTAATATATTAACATATAGCCTAGTATATGTTTTCACAGTATATTTTCTCTCAGCTTGACTAGTAGCCTATGTTGTTTCACAAAGATTTTAGAGCATTATAAATACAACCAAACTAATGCATTTAGGCTGATATGCTGGTAAATTGTTTGCTTATTTATTTTTTCAGCTAATTAAAATAAAAAAAAATGTTCAACTCGAGGTCAGATATATTTTCGTTATTTATTTTTTTATCACAAACCATCACATCATCTACATTTTCAAACGTGTCTAATTGTAGAAGAGCCAGGATTTATGGATAGGATTAAAGGTTAAAAATTCACTTGAACCGTAAAAGAAGTGAGAAATTACTGCACATCCGTTTTAAAAAGCAATGAAATGACTCGCTAAATTATTCTCCCTCACAAAATTGCTTAGGCCCCAAACAATTTTCGTTTGTGTTTTTTTCATTCGTTGCCGCGGATTACATTCTATTATTATTATTTCTTGTAATTATTTTTGATGATAAAATAGTGATAAAAGCCTAATTTAAATTCGCAGTCGCGGATAAACGGCCCGTATGACGATAAATCTTTTGGATTTAAATCTGTGGGCCTGTAGATGCATGGTTCTAGTTTTAATTTTTTTGTGTTGCATTTTTTCAGGTAACTTTTCACATCGGTCTGTAGAGATATTTTGTAAAATTCAGTAGTAGTAAACAGTAAAAATCCTTCAAAACAAGACCAGTGGTCCTGACAACTTCACACGTTTCTAATTATTATTTATAGCCCAGATTTAACCTAGAAATAAACACCAGCGGAGCTTCTCCGGACACATTTTAAACCTTCAAAATAGGAAAATCTTTTTCCATTGCGACACAATGTATAGCAGTGGAAAAAGATATAAAGATAAGTTATTTATATCATTCTCCTCAGCACCTCTCGGGAAAAAAATCTTAGATAACAATACAAAACACTGAAATAAAGTGAAACAAAGTGATAAAATAAAAAGGTACCACAGTGAAAACACAGAATGCATATTGTCCATGTACAATTCACCTTCAAATTACATTATAAACAATGAGTTTCAATATCGTAGTGTCCAATATCTCATTCAGAATTCAAATTATTTGTTAATTATTATTAGTATTTTTATAATTAGTATTATTAGTAGTTGTATTTATATAGGCCTATTCTAATTCATCAACAGTTACCTTCCTGATCCGGCCGGTTTTCCCTTAAGACTCTCTTTCTCTCTCTCTGTTTTTTTTCTTCCGTTAGTTGTGATGATGGATGTCCAAAATGTCATATATGTAAAGTCCGTTCCTACTGTTTTGTAAACGGAGCGGCCGCCGGAGAAGGGAGGATAACGGCTCACCATCCTCTATGCAAATATCAGCCTGCGCCCGTTTCAGTGATGCAGCGCTACATAAAGACGGGTGGACTCTGACCTCCAGTAGGTGATCATCATAAGGCAAACAACCACCAATATAAACATAAGTCTATTTTATTTTCAGAAATTGATGTTTTTTTTTTTTCCCTTAACAGACCCTATCTTCATATAATTTACATCAGTTTGGTGCTTTTAATTTCATATCATAGAGCTTTACGTCAGCTTAAAAAGGTGAGAAAGCTCTATTCTGTAAATAAAAAGGTGGGTAAAGTGAGTTTAGGTGTTGACATCCCTGCTTATCACTAACTTTTGAGGCCTATAGGAAATGAACCCTTACTTTAAATAACAGTTACAGGGATAATAATAACTTGATGCTTTATCGATCCCTGTAGGGGAATTCTCTTTCGTTTACCCCCCTCCACAGAGGTCAAAGGTCAGGGTCAGCTACAGAACAGCTGGGAAGGATTCAGTGTCTTGCTCAAAGACACTTCAGCAGGACAGAGGCTCACTGACCCAGGTCCTCTGGTAGAAGGACAGTCTCTCTAGGCCACCCTGCCACCCAAATGTCATATCCGTCAATGTATTTTGCATTTGGCTACTGCTAGAAATTAGTGCAGGTATATATAAATACCACAAATATTCCTAAAAATGGAACATTGAATGAAAGCAACATTGACAATTTGGCGGATACTCTTGCCAAATTAGTTAAAAAAAAAAAAAATCACCTTATATTCATAATTATACTTAGCTTGAACCTTTAATGATCAGGATTGTTCAACAGTAAGTGTGACTAATTTCAGCTTCAGTGATGTTACTGCATAGTTAAAGTAGGTCATTTTCTCACTAATACAACTAGGACTTATTTTCTAATTTTGACAAAGTATTGAATGTTAACAAGGAAGGGTTAACAAAAAACATTAATTATTAACATAATCTGAAACTGTTTTTCCTCTTTTCAAAATAGTTGCCCATGGCTCAGTATTCAATAAACAGCATTTTGCTTATAATAATACTGTAATTTTAAGGCTCATGCTGATGTTGAAGTAAAGAAACCCTTCTATTCTACACAACACTACTGCTCATTAAGACATACAGGGCTCTGGTTACAGTACATGGGCTGACCCATGAGAAACAAGCTCACCATCTATTTATGAGCATTTACCCATAATTTAATAAGTTATAAAGCCCTGAAGACATAGAGGAGGAGAAAATGAGATATGAGGACAACGATGATGAACCATCTTCACACTGGAACAGAAAAGCATATGAAGTCATATTTTCTCTGCGTCTCCCCACAGATATCTCTACACTTTCTAAAACTGAGATTAATTTATTTGTGTGTGTGTGTGTGTATATATTCCTCAGTGAATAAGAGTAATTGCTCAGTAATAAATGGACAGGATGACCCAGCTGGTAAACAAAGGCACAGAGTAGAGAGCTGGAAAATAGTTAAAGTGGAAATAAATACATATCATTCAATGCGTGTGTATGTCTGTGTGCGTTTGTGTGTATGCATGAATGTGCTTGTGCACTTCATGTGGGTGTATGTTTGAAATTGCCACTCACCATATTTGTTGCCGTTTTATTCCAGAAATAGACAAAAGGTCCTGTTATTAGCAAAAAGAAAAGAAACTGTGACAAATGGCAATTCTTTCAGGTGGATTCATGGTGCTGCAGTGTCAACAGCTACTGTGTATGTCATCCTGCATTTTTCAGATGTTTATTGAAACATTCTTCAAATACACAAACATCTACTACGACTTCAACTTCAATGAGCGGCTACATTTTTCATCATGAGAGTCGCTGCAAAAGTATGAATGAAGTTCCAGTCCAATAGACTAGACAGCTAGAGGCTTTGTGAACGTGTCACAAATCTCCCAGCAGCCATGTCCGGCTCCATCATGGAGGTCTAGTGGAGAATTACCTGTGCGCAAATTAAGGATAAATATATAACAACCAGGCAAGATTGTTGTATTGCAGCTGTACAGCCTGAACTCTTGGAATTCTGTAAAATAAGGAGGCACGACTCGGGTTCAATTCCCAGCTTCTACCAAGAAGATTTCTACTGTGAAATGAAAGTTTAGCTAAAGTTTTTCTTATTTAACCATGACCAAAGCCTTTCCCTAACCTTAACCAAGTTGTTTTAGTTGCCTAAACCTAACCGTATAACCTTAAATACAGTTGTTTTACTTACCTAAACTTAACCAGCAGTGAAAATGGCGTGTCCAATTCATGCTGTTGCCACAGAATCCAGTTCATGGTGGGGGAATGTAATCTTCACACGTCATCTGTGCTTCAGACTTCATGCTCATTTCACAAAATTTTATGAGATAAGGTTGGACTAAAGGTCAATTCAGTACAGTTATAAATAAAAGTGACTTGTCTGATAAGGTGGATTTGTTTCCAAATGTAGGTTACTGTGACACAGTAAACTGTCTTGTCTTTAGCTCTAGTCTCTACTCCAAAACACTTTGAGTTGGAGCTTGAGAAGAGTCAGCTCAGTTAGCCTGAACAAACTGTTAGCTAGCTAACTAGCCAGAAGGTTAATTTAGTAAAACCACCAATGTTAATGTTAACAGGGAACTACTAGTCACTACTAACGCTAGCTTCTACAAGTTAGCCTACATTAGCTAGTTTGCAAATGTGTTACCAACAAGACAATGATAGCTGACCAGATATGGTTAGCGAGCTAACAAGCTGACATCTAAACACAGAATCAGATGACTACTGTGGGTGTTGTCAACTGAAAGCCCTCTATTTCTCATACAAACATTCAGGTTTAATAACTAGACTGTCTTTTTATCACAGTACTATATTACACAATGCAACACAACACACACTAGACATATAGCTACATTGAAAAGAAACCATGAATTTCTATATTCAATCATGTGCTTTCTCTCTCTTCCTCTCTCTATCTCTCCCTCTCACAAATATTTCCAAATTGGAGATTCACCCTGTGTACGTGCTTATGTATGTGTGTGAGTGTGTGTGTGTGTGTGTGTGTGTGTTGTCCTTGAGCAATGCCACTGGTTCTGATCTATGACTGCATTTCAGGTTATCTCTCTGACGGTCCTGGTTTTGCCAAATGTTGTGTGGCCATGGCAACACACACAAGCACACACACACCTACACACACACACACACACACACACACACAGTACCAGACACCACCCTCAGTTGTAACATTTCTCTCAGTAACTGGTATTTTGTTACTTGCCAGAAATGCTCTTTCCCTCTGGGAATCCATTTCTGATAACTTTCCACGAGACAGAAAGAACGGCAAAGATCCTCTTGTCTTCTTGTGAGACAAATCATGGCTTGGTGCCGGATAGGCCTAGAAAACAACGGAACCAAGAAGCTTTTGCCAAAATATTGAAGACATGCAGTTAGTTTTTACACAGTGTGGCCAGAAATTGTCCTCAATACGAAGGAATCAGACTGAAATGTAAACATGATCAGATGGAGAGCAGCTGAAATAGATATCTCTGTGAAACAACTGGACAATAGTCTTCATGACTATTAACTGGAACTGGAACTCACATTGTACTTCTCTTACTATATGATGTCTTGATGTTAGGATTTTTCTTGTGTCTGTGTGTGCTTCCTATTGAAGATAGATGGTGGTTCAGCAGGCCAGAGACACTGGCAAGCTGCCACCAGTGGTCACTCACACACACACACACACACACACTCACACACACACACAGAGTCTGAAGCATTAAAGTATCGGAGTTAAAGTGGGTTTTCCCCCTCTTAACGGAAGTGTCCACTCAGCGTTTTCTTCCCATCATGCTCCTCCTCGCAGGCCACATCAGAGCAGCCGTCCTGGAACCAATTACAGCAGCGACATGTCTCAATTTGTTTTACACACTGCGTCGCTACGACAACGGAAGCACTGGTCGGCAGCAGTAATGTGCTTGTTGATGTTTACTGTGTGTGTGCATGAGTTGTGTGGATATGTTTGTGTGAGTGCATATGTGTGTGCATGTATTAATGTGTGTGCCTGTGTCTATCCGTGAGTGCAAGCACGTACGTGTGTGTGTGTGTGCGCGTAAGAGTATGGGTGTCTCTGTGTTAAATTGATGAGCAGAGATAGATGGTGACTTCACCATCTGGAAATCTAGTCTGGCTCTCTCTCTCCACGAAGAACTGCTGACCCACGATTCAACTCTTCAACTCCGGGCGGAGAGAGAGAGAGAGAGAGAGAGAGAGAGAGACAGAGAGAGAGGTAAAAGTGCTCGTCATGTGGAGAAGAGTCAGTGTGTCAAAGTACTTTGTTCAGCCATCAACAAGCGTACTGGAAATAAGAGTATATGTGCACATGTGCATAAACACTCATGCAAACGTGAACATGAACTTACACATGAACTCACACTTGCACACACACACACACACACACATCCTCACAAACTATAAGCATATACACACTGTCATGCATATACATACGCTTTTCTTTTTACACGTACACACATACAGTACATGCACGCACACACACACACACACACAGACAGAGTGGGTGTATAAGTTTGTTACTTTTTCCCTCTTGTTCATGGCTTCACTTCTTTCCTACCGGGCCGGCAGTAGCCGTCATGTAGGGAAAATATTTATTTCATGGTAATGAAGTGTTAGCTTGTGTGCATGACATGCTAGTGTGTGTGCACAATATCTAAAGTGTGCGGCTAGATATAAAACGTGCGCACACAGTAAGTTAATATAGTAGGCAGCTGCACCAGCCCCAGATCTGATACGTGTTGGAGAGCTCTAGGCGCTGACTGATACAAATCCTTGCCACTGATCGACTATAATGTCCATAACATCCTTCCAGTCTAATGTATTTTCAGCTTGCAACCATGCAACTGACCGAGGGACACGAGGACACGTGCGTCTCTTTTGTTGTGCGTGTTGCTGATAGACGGACACTGATCCATCATGATAAGCCCTCTGATCTCTGATAGCGCTCGGGCTGAGAAATAAGCCAGCAGCAGCGAGAACAGATAGCTAGGGGCATCGGTTCGAGTCGATCTATTCCTCTTCTTCTCCCTTTCTTTTTTGTGCTTCTGTTTCTTTCTCTAGCTTTCACAGGAACACACCAAGACACACACACCCCCTTCCACTCTCCATATTAAGACGGCTTCCTCCTATCCCAGAGGAGCTTTCAGGCATTCGCCGGTCAACCAATCTGCCATTTCTTCTTTTTTTTTTTCTCTTTTAAATAGCGTCTAAAGATTGATTGCCCCCACGGCCAATGGAACACATTCCTGCTCTACAAACAACAAATTATCTTCAAATGCAAACCTGACTACTTTACCCCCAGTGCTTTCTCTAGAAACACAGGGATCCCAGTGACCCGGGAAATACTTTGTTTTTCCATACGCCCGACGTTTCATCACTCGGGGAGCTGGCTTTTTAAAGGCGGGGCTTCGGCAGCGGCGGCGGTTTCTGCCGCTTCATTTGAGGCTTTATTCTATAACAGATGATCGCCCAGGCCCAGTCTGGGTCTCCCTTGACCTCTTCCTGCTCTTTCTCTTTCTCTCACACACACCAACGCTTTGCCGTCTTTCCCTGATGCTGAAACTTTTTAAAAAAGTTCCCTCTGGCAGAATAGAGTTCATCCACTTTTTTTAGGCTTACACAAATCTTTCTGAAGTAAATTTATAGCACACATCATTGCAAGTAGTATGAAACTAGAGTGAATTATAGGATAGGGTATTATAAGGGAAAGATAAAAATAAATGCTTTACTGAAAATATAATTGATTTTTGTTCATATCGGTGGTTGTTTTCTATATGACACAGGTCATAGCTTTTTATTCTACCACTACATCACTGCTGGTATTCCTCCTTTCTTCCTCTCACTTTTTTTTTTTGCACA
Organism: Centroberyx gerrardi; assembly: GCF_048128805.1. NCBI lineage: Eukaryota > Metazoa > Chordata > Actinopteri > Beryciformes > Berycidae > Centroberyx > Centroberyx gerrardi. The sequence continues at coordinate 27,368,994 of NC_136000.1, forward strand.
GAACACACTATCTTATCAATGTCACACCAATCATCTTTTCAAGCCTTTATCAACTCGTCTTTCTCTCTCTCTCTTCCACACACACACACACACACACATTGATAGAGTGAGAGAAAGATTGTGTGTGAATGTAATTCATCGGTTTTTGAAATTCCTCTCCTGTACATGCAGCATCAATTTTCAAAAACCCTATACATGCATACAGGTGCTTCACTTTTATGCACTGTACCTGAGTAATACACTTTTGTCTGCAAGAGTATAAACGTGTTTGTGTGTGCAGACTTTTGGGGTGCACATGTCCTTTCATTATAACATCGTAGTTATTAGCAAGTCCTTACTAATGATTATAAAAGTATGACTTCAATCATACAATGTTTCAAAAGTAGGCACAATGTGTATAATAATACTAACAATTTAATCAGTTTTTACAAAATTATTCAACATTCAATAGTCCTTAAATAATAAGTGTACCAGGAAAAGCTAGGAAAAAAAATTGTATTAATAATGCAGTATTAATATGTATATAAAATGTATACCTACTTTTGAAACACCTGGTATATTAATGTTGTAGCATCATTAATTCCTGATAGATCATTGCTAGATCATGTATTAATTCACGATGATTCATGCATTACTTAATAATTCATGTTCCCTTAGCAGAAAGTGTTACCAACTTTTTACATTACATACATGGGTCTGAGTTTGGGTTTTTGTGTGTGTATTCCGCCATGTGTGTGTGTGTGTATGTGTGTTCATGTGCACCCAGGTGTGTTTGTGCTCATGTATGTGTGTGAGGCCCTCTTTTGTTTCAGCAGGTTGTGTCTGGATCCGTTGAGGCCCAGCTGGATCCTCCCTGCTCTCCTACAGTGTGTGTGTGTGTGTATGAGAGTGTGTGTGTGTCCATCCTGGATCCTCCCGTCTGTGCTATCTACTGATATAGCAAAGAGGAAGGCTTGGGTCTTCTACATACACCTGGCTAACAATATGGAGAGAGAGAGAGAGAGAGAGAGAGAGAGAGAGAGATCATTTCTCTGTATTGTATTTATATTTTTTGACAGTGATTCCAAAAATTGAAAGCTGAATTGAGAGAGAAATTGAAAAGAGAGATAACGAGACACAGAGAGAGAGAGAGATGGAGTGAGAGTGCCATTACACAAAGTGCATTATCATATAGGGAGATGTAGCTGTTTGACAAAAGGTTAGAACACTACCGAGAGCGCCGTCCACTTGAGGAAAAACGCTCACCTTATTTCATTTTTGGAACTTGCCAAAGAAAGTGAGGAAAATCGGAGATACTGTCCCGAAGTGGTGTCAAGAGGGAGTCAGGATTATGAAGAAAAATGTGCTACTGGTATTACGAAACTGTATCAACAACAATTCCTTCTAACAGCCAACTGGACACTTTGCATATTAAAGTTGGCTCAAGCTGCGCTCAGTTCTGCAGAAACACTCCCTGGAGCTGGTGACTCAGAGATAACAGAGATGAGCTTTAGCACAGAGGAAGGGGAGTTTGGCGTATTTTCCTGTTTTACTCAAAATTTTACTTCGTCTTCAGTCTTTTAAAGAAATGATGACAAAATCATCAATGAAACAAAAATAGGAATTCCTAAGTTTTCAGATGTTTTCCACTAACAATACTAAGGGGGGATGCCATGATCCTCAACCCGACCCTCCATCTAATGTTTTCTGCTGCTCCATGTAGGTCTCTCAAATTTACAACCTGACAGACGATAGCGACGCTCTCTGAAAACACAGGTGGTGCTCCGACCGGACTGAACTGGATTGGACTCGACACAACTATCTCTCCCTCTCTCTCTTACTGTGAATAAACACTGGCCACCTTGCAAATAGTATAAAAGGGAGCACTTAGGTCTTAGTCAGCGGATATGGGACTACATCCAAGAGAGAGAGAGAGAGAGAGAGAGGGAGAGAGAGATAAGAGGGAAAGACAGGGGAGGGGAGTGGAGAAAGAGAGAGAGAGATGGAGAGAGTGGTACTACCAGCTGCAACCTTGAATCCACTGCAACGACACACACACACATGCACATATGCACACACACACAAACACAACTCTACAATGGAAAAAAAAGAGTTATGGTTTGAAATAACTCTTGCCTGGAATTCAGAGCGGTGGGGTTTGCAGTGGAGGATTCACCTATAGACATAGTCATATAATTAATATTTGTACTCTTTACTGTACATTTTATACAATTATATGAATAAATATCACATAATGTAGCAGTTACTATAAAAGCATGAAGCAACACATGAAGACATAATTTCTAAAATGCCGTGTATGTATGAAAAAAATCTTAAGTTGAAGTTGAATATCTCTAAAATATAGGGGAGTCACTCTGTAAAAGTGTTACCATTTTGTCAACAGTAAGGACTTACTATTCTTCTTTAAAAAGTAACATAATTTGTTCTATCAATCATTTATAAAAGAAGCTGTAAAGTATTTTTTTCCAGATAGCAGATATCTCATTTTAGGATGAAAATCGTCATATCTAATGTCTCTAAAAACACCAAATAACTCAGTAATCACGTACATGAGAGAAATTTCCTGTGTTAGTATGGAAGTGTTGACTTCCAGGAACAAACTAGCAACCTTTACAGATGAATTGTGTCAAAGTGGATGTGAGAGAGAGGACAGAGAGAGAGAGAGAGAGAGAGAGAGAGAGCAAGAATAAAAGGGAGAGACAGAGGGAGAGGCAGAAATACAGAGGCGGACAGTCAAGAGAGACACAGATGTTGGCCTGCTATCAGGTTTAACAGGCTGCATGAAGTAAGTTATGTTTTGGCCGCTGCAGACAATTCTTCAAAGATACTATCTCTGTCTCCCAGCGTTCGAATGAAGGAGGAACTTCCAAATCAGTATATATATATTTCTTCACCGGAGCAACAAATCACGTCTCTCTCCCTCATACGCAGCCAAATCCGCTCGGCGCGAGCTGAAGTCGCAGACATGAGTTAATATACATCTGAAAATAGATTTGAACATTCGAACCACTCGAGATGCCTTTGATTTAACGCGGCAGATACTTGAAATTGTCTGACGCACAAACAGCCTGCAGAGAATTGGTGATGCATCACTGGCTTGTAGCTGCTAATGTAGTGCTAAATAAAAAGGAGGGTGAACTATGGCCTTCTGTCAGCGATCATCATGAGGCAAACAACCACCAACATAAACAAGAATCAGTTATACTTTCAGAGAAATTTAATGTTTTTCATCGTATCCTCAAATAACCTACATCAGTTTGATCTGTTATCATGTATACTGTGGATTCACACATTCTAGGACCCGACTCGCCCTTCTAAGCATGAGGGATCAGAATCAAGAAAGATAAAAGACTCGTGACGAGAGTGAAATGCAACAAAGTGTGCAACGGTGAAAGTAACCCAGTCAAGGCCACAGCAGGACTTGATGGCAGTGTGGTGACGGAGGCGGTGGAGAGGCTGGTTTGATGTCGTGCCACAGGCGGCACGGCTTCGGACGTGTTTAATCTCTGACTCACACACTGGAAACCACACACACACCCCATGGGAGCAGTGGTAAATCAGAAGGTGGGTGAACTACATACGGCAAACAAACACCGATATGAACAAAAATCAATTCTTCTTTCAAAAAACATTCATTTATGCTCTATATAACTTACATCAATTTGATACTGTTTACTATGATGTATAGTATGAATTTAGGTCCGAAAGATTTATATCAGTCTAAAAAGGTGGCTAACCTCTATTCCCGCAGATAGAAACGAGAGTAAACTGTATTCCTGCAAATAAAAACGAGAGAAAACTGTATTCCTGCAAATAAAAAGGAGGGTAAACTGTATTCCTGCAGATAAAAAGGAGAGTAAACTGTATTCCTGCAGATAAAAAGGAGAGTAAACTGTATTCCTGCAGATAACAAGGAGGGTAAAACTGTATTCCTGCAAATAAAAACGAGTAAACTGTATTCCTGCAAATAAAAATGAGAGAAAACTGTATTCCTGCAAATAAAAAGGAGGGTAAAATGTATTCATGCAGATAACAAGGAGGGTAAAATGTATTCCTGCAGATAAAAAGGAGGATAAACTGTATTCCTGAAGATAAAAAGGAGGATAAACTATATTCCTGCAAATAAAAAGGAGACTAAACTGTATTCCTGCAGATAAAAAGGAGGGTAAACTATATTCCTGTAGATAAAAAGGAGGGTAAACTGTATTCCTGCAAATAAAAAGGAGGGTAAACTGTATTCCTGCAAATAAAAAGGAGGGCAAACTGTATTCCTGCAGATAAAAAGGAGGGTAAACTGTATTCCTGCAAATAAAAAGGAGACTAAACTGTATTCCTGCAGATAAAAAGGAGGGTAAACTGTATTCCTGCAAATAAAAAGGAGGGCAAACTGTATTCCTGCAGATAAAAAGGTGTGTAACTCATGTTTAGGTGGGTTAACCCTCCAAAACGCCACCTGATGACGTGTTCCTCTCTCTCCCCCTCCCCTCCCCTCCCCCTTCACTTTACTAAGCACTTGACTCCCAGGCTCCAGCGATCTAACATTGCCCTCCATCTTCATCTTGTCCTTGTCACCTGCTCATAATGAGCCGGAGTCAGCCAGCCGGCGCAGTAAAGCAGCAGCTAACAGGGAGTCAGACCGGGGCAGGGAGAGCAACACAGAAACTTCTGGCAAGGAAACTAAGAGGAACGCCGAAACAGATACCATACATGTGTGTGTGTGTGTCGGGTTCACTGGCTGGTCATTTGAAAGTGTTTCACAAGAGGGGAAAAAAAAGCAACATTCTTGGGTTGTCCTCATATAAAAAAGGGGATTACACTACAAGAAAAGGTTTCACCCCATAAACCGATCGTTTTTAAACCTTTTTCTTTGAGGATCCGCATTTTCCCAAGTTTTTTTTTCCTCGACAAAGCTGATTCTGTGGCGATTATCCTGGTTAATCTAAACAACTGCACTGTCTTTTAAAGCCTCTAGCCAAATTACAACTGTGCAGTCAAAGCTCTCAGTCGTTTAAGCCATCGCTCTCTTCAGAATACGCTTTTAAGCTTCCTGTGGCTCACCTTTGGGTTTGAAAAGCGCTGTGCCAGCATGTTTTAGGTTTTAAGGTGCTCGATTTCATTGTTTTTTATGTAGAGAATTAATGCCAAAACTGGTTTATCCATTTCTGATAAAAAACTAACAAAACAAAACAAAACCCTAAAAAATAACATTTTAGCTTCTATTTTGCTCTACTACTGAAAAGATCTTTCATCAAAGATCTGCCATTTTATGTTAATTGCTTGCAAAACAAAGTTTCAATATGAAACAATAAGATGCAGTGAGGAATTAAATACATACAAATTCATACATTTATTTCATATCTAATTATTCAAGTGGATTTTCCTTTAATACTCCCTTATATATACAATATAATATTCATTCTAATACTCATTAGATATACAAATTCAGCACTAATAATCAAGCCCATTCTCGTGAAATAAAGTAGCGGCCAGCAAAGCTTCATTTGCACTGCAGGATTCTCCAAACTATTCATTTTGGGGTGGAGCAACAGTGCAGCAAGCTTGCCAGCATGCCAAAAAAAAAAAAAAAAAAGTGGACTTCTCTAATGGCAACATCTTTATTGTGATATTGCCTGTGTGAAAAGTCATGAATTGATTTCATGTAGACTATTTTTGCGTAAAATAACTTGGAATTAACTGGATTACGTAACGTCTGATACCCATAATCGTGTGTGTGTGTGTGTGTGTGTGTGTGTGTAAATGCATGCGTTGCCATAATGTGCCCTCTGTGTGCACTTGTGCTGGTGGCTGGATGGATACGTGTGTGTACCTTAGTATATGTTTTTGCGTGTGTGTGTGTGTGTTGAGGGGGGGGGGGGGGTCTAGCTAAATCATGCGGCCTCCTGCTGCAGAGTGACCGCTCAGCTCCACTCACCATGATGAAGCACCGGACACATTCCAGCACTTTAATAACGAATGGGCTGACAGGGAATGATGATGGTGGGGTACGGGTTCAGTCATCAAGTGGAATAATAGATTATTTGGATGTCGTAGTATGGGACTAAATAGTGTAAACGCGTCTAACACTGTTGGACGATGCTTTGATGATGGAGCATTCCCAATCCGTGCTCCCATTTCCCTGGAATATTCACTGAGTCCAGCTGAGACATTACTGTCACCGTGAAGCTCCTTATACGTTTCGCATAAATTCAGAAACAATAATAATGTGCTCTCCAGCCCAGTAGGACATTGTTCTACTTTCTCGCAGTTTTCTTAACATCTTTATCTTCTATCTGTTTATTTTCTTTCCATCAGAACTCCCTTGCAAAGCACAAACTTCTATTTCTAGTTTCACGTGTTGCTCTTGGAGGACGGCCCGACTTCACTTCCGACATGAAGAACCACGCAAAAAAAAAAAAAAAACACACTGTACTTCTTTTCAGAGAGAGAGAGAGAGAAAGACAGAGAGAGATGACCACAGTGGCAGCGGCCAGCGGTGGGGCAGGAGCTCTGCCGATCTGAATCCGATGACCTTTGACCTCATTTTTCCCGCCATCTGACAGGTCATTAAGGGCTGAGCTGAGCGCCATCAATCTGCAGCTAACAGATTACCATCGACTCGCGCGTTATTGCCTCCCTCTGAATAGTTATTTGAAAGCAAAAACAGTTTATCCATCATTTTATCAATTAGTTATCAAAAGGTTATTTTCGGGGGGGGGGGGGGGGGGGAGTTGCTTTTGTCTCTCCCTCCAAAAGAGTTTGTTTTAGAGCAGCTTAGTCTACGTAACATACTTCATGTTATATGAAGAACTAAAGTTAAATCAATCATGTAAATAATCAAGTTATTCTCAGTGGAATATGTTTATCAATTAGCTAATATAGCATTTACCAGTTATGAAAAACCATTAGGAGGAAAAAAAAGAGTAAACACAAACAACTGACAGACACTACAGGAAGTGAGTAAATCAAAGTGCTGACCTCTGCATATCAGTAAATCAGCCTTTGGAGCTGTTTCTAAAATTACTGGTCAACAGCATGTGAATGCTTAGCCTCAAGATAGAAAAATGAATCTTGGCTTTAAAACACTACAACTCACCACTGCTACTAAAATACAACCTGCAGATAAATTTAGGAACTTGCAACTTGCAAATTTCTACAAGAAACTCAGTGTTAGGAGCCACAGCTAGGGAAGACACTTATAAACTGCATCCAAACTAGGTCTCCCACACGGGAATACATACAATAAACAAGTTAGGATTTTTGCATGTGTAGGTATACATACTCTTCTTTTTAGGTTGGGGCAAGAATTGTTAAATACAGTATGTTGCATTCAAGCTGCCAATAATGGACATAGAAGAGACCTACTGCAGTGTTTCTAACTTTGGTCCACTTGATGTCACGGCTCCCCTTTGTTAAATATGCAGTTTTGTGGTGGGCATTATGCAACCATAACAACCCACAGTATGGGCCTTTGGGCTAATTATTTAAAAGTCACAATGAAATGAAAAATGACTTTTTCACCTCGTTGGCTGATTCTACACATCATAACGTAAAGACACAGATTTTTATTGTCTCATATTTTTATATCAAAATCGCATTACTATTATTTTCTGTGTTTTTAGTGATTACTTCATGGTGTATCAGTAGGCGTAATCACCCCACTCCGCCCCTCCCATCATATAAAACCTGCAACTTCACAGCTGTCAAAGTGACTAGTGACAACATGGTATGACAGTGAAAACCCTGTTTCCTTGTTTTAAAGAATCTGGAATGTAAAGCTCAAGATTATGCACAAAGCACTGAGTCACTTTCCACTTTCCAACTTTTGAACTGTCCCTCATTATGTCCCATAGCGCCCCAACACCCTGTTCCAACTGGAAATACATTGAATTACGGAAGCAAGACACCATCAAAATGCCGTTTCTACTATACCCTTGGTCCAAGAGCATGCCAATGTGAAAGGAAGTACGCAAAGGCTCTTATTAATCTATTTCACAATAAAAGTCCCATTAGGGATCAGTGGCCTCTGAATTGATTCATGCAATGAGAAATGTAATTTTGCTCATGGGGGACGGTTTAATTCTCTTCAGTGATAGAGGGGACATGTCCCATGTGTCCCCCCTGCTTCCTATGCCGTTGGTCCTACTTGGAGCAACTGCTGAAAACACATGCTCCCACTCACCACACTAGTGTTTGATTAGGACTGGACTGTCATGTACACTGAGGGAATATGAGCACTGGCTCATGGGGCCTAGTGGCCTGCCATTTTTATACTTATATCTTTGACCCTATTCAAATTGAAACTGTGGCTAGTTAGAACATTTTCGTTACTGGCGCCGATTAAAAAAAATACTTCCCTCTAGTGAGATAGTAGAATTTCCATCCTGGTACACAGTGTATATTTGCTTTGTCCTTTTTATTCTTTATCTCCTGGGTCTCATCCCTCCAGCATACCAGGGGGTCATCCAGACGTGTCCCCCCCAGAGGGAAGGCCCTCTCTGGGCAGAGGGGAGTGGGTTTGTGGGTAGGGCAGACCATGGAGAACCACAGAGGCCATGGGCCGTAGAGAGCTGGAAAACTGACACTGGCTCTGCTAATGGAATCATAATAGAGAAAGAGATCCATCTGTGTCACCGCTGCTGCCCTATCAAAACAAAGTCTGCTTGAGTTGTATCTGAGTGGTTAATGGGCCGGTCAGTGGGATTACCAGTCCATTTTTAATCATGACTGCCATCACTTTCTGCTCTCCTGTTTGCTTTGCTCCACAGCATTTACTCTAAATATACAGTATCGTTAACTCCCTTTATACCTGGCTTTAGCATAGCCTGTGTGATCGGATTCTAATCAGAGCAAAAAACACATAAAATTCAGGTGTAAATGCACCCAAGCATTGAAGATCGGATCATCCAAACTACCTCCGGAGGTGGCCAGAGATGAATTGGCCACATTAACAACAAAGTGTGAATGCAATGTGTCTCCAATCCACTTATAGGAGCAACGTAAACAGAATTAAACTTTCACGCCTGGATCCAACCTGGAAGCTCATGCAAATCAAACAGGTATCAGGCAGCTCAGCATGCTGGTCAAAAATAGATCATCAAGATACTCTGTGATGGGGAACAAGCGAGAGGAAATGCTTACTGACGATTTTTTTCGACGTACATGTCACAAGAGGAAGTGATGTGGGTGGTAATTGGTGTTTTGGTGAGAGAAAGGGAAGTCAGATTTCAATGTGTACACTAGAAACACATTTGGTGTAAATATAATCCAGCTACATCAAATCTAGACTCAATCTGGATACGAGACGCATGGTATTGCCAGGGGTAAAGTGGGCCATTGTCAAATGTGCTGTGATAACAAGCATTGCCGTCACATTGTGGAGTGCTGTGAGTTGATTTGAAGTTAATATAACAGGAGTCAGGTATGATAAAGACATAAACTTCAGAGAAAAAGCCTATGTGCTATGCATAGATGAACAGCGAATTCATTCCAGGCAGGTGAACAAAAGTACAATATACAGCAGCAACAACGACTTACCAGTCTACCATTGACTATAAAGGATGTTTTTATGGGGAATGGAGCCCTTTAACTCCCCAAGCTCCCAAACTAGACCAAATGAAAGCCCAAAGCAGATCTTTGGAGCTACTGTCTTTGCTAGCATTACAATGCATCATCACAACTCATTTCACAAGACTCCATAGGTTTGAATCCAGGTTCACCTTTTGCCTTCACACTCCCCTCTGAATGCACTGAAGTTATTAATAGGACTGTTCCTCTTATGCCATTACACAACTGCTATGCTCAGTTCGCACCTCTAAAATTCATACACATATATCTCAGTCGGGAAGATACACAGATCACACATTACATGACACCCTAGGTTTTTTTGTTTCGCCCTCATAAGTCCCATCCATTTGAAACAAAATCTAGGAAAACAAGGTCGAACACAGCGGGCGTTATCTACGAGTTCAAGCCACGGTCCAACGTCAAAACAAGAAGAACACAACCGTGTTGTTAAGGACCGAGAGACCTCCAATCTCTTTAACATTTTGAAGCTGGTAACTAAATACATTTGTAGCATAATGGATCTTGGCAGGTCGTTCTGGGCCAGTGATTTAGGAGGCAGTGTATGCATGTGTGTTTGTGTGAGAGAGAGACAGAGAGAGAGAAAAGGAAGACTTTTGAACTTAGAGGATTCAGGCGTAAAGTTCTTACAGTGCAAAACACTAGTAACACTAAGTAAGATTCACTCACAGAAATGCAAAACTGATATATCGAGAGAGAGACAAGACAAAGAGAGAGAGAGAGAGAGAGAAAGAGAGAGACAGAGATCATGGCTGTGACAGGTTTATAGGATCCCCTGGAGTGAAAAAGGGTTCTCCATCATACCGACCGCTAGCAACCCACTGAGGGAGGGACTTACAGACTGACACCTCCTGTAGTCTGTGTGTGTGTGTGTGTGCGAGTGTGTGTGCGTGTATGTGCAAGGCCAAGCTTGGGTTAAGACCCAGGCTTTGGGCCCCCACTCCATCAATAACAAAATGGCTTCATCCTCTGGAGCGGAGTGCATACACACATACACACACACACACACACACACACACACACACACACACACACACACACGCACACACACACACACACACGCACACATTCCTGCCAGATATATAGGCATCAGTGACATAGTGTCGGTCTGTGGGAGGACCATGTACCCATAAGAAGTTAAAGCCTTCCCAGGAAATCAGAAACGTATGTCTGCCGCCACGGTGGTCCTCCACGGAGGATAATTCAGTCACAGCCACGGCCCACAGAGTATTAGCCCCACCGTCTCCTCTATCTTGCACTTTATCCCATCTTTCTCTCTCTCTGGCTGGTCTTTCTTTCTCTCTCTTTACTGTCTCCAACCCATTTACTATATCGGGGGTTCTCAAACGTTTTCATGTCACAGACGCCTAAATATGGTAGAGGCCACAGACCGCCACTTGATAAGATTTTGTCCCATATGGTGAGACTTTTGGTGTTGTTGATTTAGTATTGAGTTGCATAACTATCTACTCTGTACGTGGGTTCTTATGCATTCTCTCATTGAGATAATTAAAGGTGCTAGTGTGTAGCATTTTTAAACATCAATATATCACTGCCAAATTAATTGTGATGCCTTGGTATAATTACTGTAAGCAAATGAGATCATGGTTGAGACGTTTGGTAGCCTCAATTTCATGCCAGTGGTATTGTTAGTGATAGTGTTTCTCAAAATTAAGACTACATTTCCCATAAACCCTGTTGCTTCTTTGGTCAAAGGTTTTATTTTTGGCTTTACTGAAGAAGATAAATATGTTACAAGTGATTTTTCCATCAATAGTCTTGTTTGTTTACAGTAATTACACTAATGTTGCAAAATGAATATGGTAATGAGTTATTGATGATGATGTTAAAAGTCTACATGTAGCACCTTTAAACTACTCCTCATTCTGCTGGATTTGTCTATCTCCCCCATATCTGTGTTTACCATGTTTTTCTGTTGCTGATGGGAATCTCTTTTTCTTTCCCCATCTCTTTGTTTTCTTTCTGTCTCTCTTCCTCCCATATCTCTTCTTCTTGCCACATCTCTCTCTCTCTCTTTCTCTCTCACCATTTCTCTGATCTCTCACTACCAAGACCTGTGCGTCAGGGAGATAATTCATAATTTGTAGAGACTGATAACTGGTTGAAAAGGGAGAGTTGGCCGGAGCATGAGGCCTGGGCTTATTTAAGAGCCTATAAATGATGTGGAGGGCGACCTTTCAACTCTGCTGACCTTTGACAGCGGGGCGACGTTTCAGAGATTATCTTCTCTGCTCTGCTCTCTCCGCGCCGGTGTAAGACGAGAGGAGTGTGTGTGATTTTGTGTGTGTGTGTGTGTGTGTGTTGAACAGAAGTGATTCACAGCTGAGGACACACTCTCAGAGAGACTAGGAGTGCAGTCAGTCATGCTAAGCCCTGCTAAGGAAAGGTGAAGCCTGTTATTTATCAGCGTCGTGAGGTTTCACCACAGTAAAAATGTGCAGAGACAGAAACCGCAGAGGACAAATAGCAAAACAATATTTCAAACTTGTGAGTAAGAATTGCTATGTGAAGAAAATACTAAAACAATGAGAGGCTTTAGTTTAAATGTCTATTGTTATGCTTTATTTTTTTTTAATCCTTGGGTCAACAACTGATGTATTTAACTGTTAAAGGGGCAGCTAACTGATTTATTGTGTGCATAAACTCACACAAACCTGCTAGAGGATTTGCACAGATGCATTGGTTTGAGCTTAACTGATTTAGATAGGTATTATAGTGTTACATTCAGATCAGCATGGCTTAAAGTCTCATGAAGGGATACTATTGGGAAAATATAGTTTTCAAGTTAAAAAGTGAAGTTCAAGTTAGTTTTACATACTGTGAATGTGGCGCAGAGTGAATGAGGCTTTTCAAACAGTAATGTAGTGATAAATAAAAAGGTAGTGATGATCTTGAGGCAAACAACCACCAATATAAACAAAATTATAACAATTATATTTTATATGATTTCTTCCTTAAAAGACCCTGTCTTGACATAACTTTGATTAGTTTGATACTACTTTCTTTGATGTATACTCTGTTCAGCAAATAAAATGGTGGGTAAACTGAGTTTAGGTGGGTTTACCCTCCACTACATTCCTATTTTTAATGAATTAAAAGTAAAATAAAGAATTCTGTGCTAATATCTACTGAACTCAAGAGCATGGCAAATTTCTTTCTTGGAAAATCAATTACACTGAAGGCTAGCACAAAATAGTTTAGATGGATTATGGGTGAAATGTCCATTGTTTCTTCAAAACAGGAAAACGGTGTCTCTGGTGCATATACACAGTACGGAGAGTCAGGAGGATCAATCTCCTTTTTCTCTCTATAATAATCTACTCATGGAAGTGTTGTAGTTTTACAGAGCAAAAGCAGCAGCTGCACTTCTTCACCTTACAACTCAGTACTCTTAGACTAGGAACCAATTAGCGAAAGACAAAGGAGAAGAGATGTTTTTGACTGTCAGTATCTACTCAATGTTCACATTAACATCTTTGTTAAAACAGGAACAATCCATTCCAGAGAATGTCTCTTTAAACTGGGAGCTTGTCAACCGTTTTCAGCACCTCAGACACAAAATGAATCAATTGATCCTTACCCGGGAGCAAATTAATACACACTAGGACTCTCGCCATATGGAGACTCTTCAGAAACAGTCTCACAATCCATTTTGAGTTCCGGCCGACAGTTGAAAAAACTCGGCTCTACGCTATATGGCGAGTCAAGAGGAGCAAAAATCCGCTCTCTCCATAATAATCTGCTCATTTAAGTATTTTTATAGGGCCAAAGAAGCAGCTGCACTTCTTCACTTTAAGACTCGGAGTACACTCGGAGTGCCAGGATTGCACTCAGCCTCTGTCTCGGCAGACATCTACTGCACCGTTTAATACGACTTCCCGGCCAGATTTACTGTGATGGCTTTTGAGGCAAAGAGGTATAATATGACAAAACATGGCCCCATAACCCCGGGATATTCAACAATGTTTAGTGGTGAGACCCATTTAGCTGGGGGGGATTGGTGAATATATTGTTTTACTCCCTTCTCATGTACAGAATTTCAATAAAATGGGGTGGTAAATCAGGGCTGGATTCAAACTTGTGACTGCTCTTTTACTGAATATATAGGGCTCTGCATTGAGCTAGGAGAAATTGTTGTGGCGGGGGGGTTTGTAAGTACTGTCCAGCGCTGCACTGTACTGTGTTACAGACTCTACAGCTGGTAGGGTTTCATCAGTGTACAGGTTAAACCTCTGGCCTTGCTAGGATTAACATGAGATAAACTCAAACTGGCGTCAGATATATAGATATAGCCCTGGGCACAAGGTACAAGATTTATTTACACTGAATACAATTGTACAGCTAATATCAACCTATTCCATTTCATTCTGGAAATACAGCAAGTGATACAGTAGTAAATGCAGACATTGTAGGGATGGGACCATATATCGAAATTCAATATATCGCAATACAAAAATGTATGTAAATATGTATCGTGGAGCAGAAAAATGAATTGCGATATTAGCTGCATTTTATTCTGCTGTAGTAATCACAAATGAGACGCTTGACCATCACAATTTCACAAGCTCTCCACTGAAATTATATTATTTGCACTTTGCAATGACATTTGTTGTTTACATTCTAGCAAGCCAATGCCATTGCTAGAAAGATTTGTGGCTCAGAAATAAACATAATGCTGCTCAGTCACACTTTGTTGTCATTGAATTATTTATTACATCGTATCATGGTTGTATTGAATCGTGAACGCCATATTATGTATTGAATCGTACTGTGAGATAAGCATATCGTCCCATCCCTAAGACACAGTATGTGAATATGTATCTAAAGTGTCGGTGTTGGTGGCACTACAGGAAGAGAGAATATGGGTCCTGCCTACACAGTAGACTTTTTAACAGTGTGGCATTTTCCCATGGTGCCCTCCTCTGAGGGGTTATTCTAACATCAGATGAGCACAGTTTGGACACACACACACCACACCACACCACACACACCCCAGTAGTGTGTGTGATGGGGGACACATTGATGGAATGTGAATGTCAGCGGTCTCTTTATTTACTCTCCATATAAAACACTGTGCAGTAATTAACAGCAGGTATCCTCCCTAGCCAGAGGGTAATTGACTGTTTCAAAGCGCCAACACTTCATAACCTAGGCTGTGTGTGTGTGTGTGTGAGAGAGAGACAGAAACTGTGTATGTGAGAGAGAAACTGAATGTGTATGTGTTTGCATGCGTGAGTGTATTAAAATGAACTCCTTTATATTCGGCATCTCCCCCACCTCTCCTCCTCGCCCTCCCTTCCTCCCTATAAGGATAAGGGTCAACAGCGGTGGGCACAGCCACTCAAACGCTCCAGATTTCTTTATGAGGGCATTAACATTCAGGCGTATTCATTATCAGTAAGTGTAGTAAGATGGACCTAGCGGAGACCTTGTGCCACCATCAAAAGGTGCGCCGTTAATTTCAGTACGTGAGCAGAATGTTTGCGAAGGCTTGGGGGAGCAGAGGTCTCTTTTCCTTTCCTTGTCAAGTCAACAGGGGCTCTGCTTTGGATCTTTACATTTACTCACAGCCATTATAGAAACTATCCTGAATCAGTATTAAGGTATATTACAAACAGTTCCTTTGTTTTCCTGCATTAGCATAAAAAGTGAAATCAGCTTAACCTTTGTTTGTCCTTGTCTCTAAGATTTAATTCTTTCGCCATAGGATCTTTTAAAAAATTGGGTCAGGACCCACAGTTGGGTAATGAGTAGATTATAAGAGGTAAAAATACTTTTGGAAAAATTGATGGCCTCAACAACAGAACATTTTTGAATGGCCACTTTTGTAACTAAAAAACATCAAGTCTTAGATTAGCCTATACAATAGCCCAAAGAGTCAGTTAGAGATTGGCGCTTTAGTTCTACAAACACTTCTCAGAGGCAGAGCTTCTCTGAAGGCAGAAATAATCTCATTGGTTGAGTTAAACCTCAGGGGCGGAGCCAAAGAACCACAGTTTTTCTGGCCTAGTGAAAAAAGTCAGAGAAGAGTAGCTAATATTATGAAGCCTAGCGCTCTGCTACTAACTGAAAAAATGCAATCTAGCCATACTAAGTTATCTAGGTTAGCCTAGCTGCCCTTCCAAGTTCAAACTAGCCATACTAGCCTATTGCTATCTAGGTAAGCTAGTTAGCGAGCTAAGTTATTGCCATTTGTATTTTTATGTATATTTTAACCAGAATTCCTTCTTTGCCATTCAAGTTTGCCAGTTAGCTAACTTACGCTTTGAAAAGCTGTGATTCTTTGACTTCACCCATTGAGGTTAAGCATACATTGTCAAATAAGTGTAGTTAGAAAGAGCTAAAAAGGCAAAAAAAAGTAATTCTTCATTTCAGTGTGACTATAAGCAATAAAATAATTTCTGCCTCCAGAGCAGCTCTGCCTATAGAAATGTCTTTCTGTAACTAAAACTCCAATCTAGTGTTTTGTTCTAGTAGACCAGTGCCAATGGCTTCGTCAGTTCTTAAGACTACGTCAGTCAAAGTACTAAGGAGCCAAGCAGCATCTGTTGTCAGCTGTTTCATCCTCACATGGGCCCATATGCTCTTTCCTCTTCATATCCTCCTCACAGGGAACATAAAGTTAACGAGAAGCTCATTAGAATGTGTTAATTAGACTTTATGTTCGCTAAGTGATTTTTGTTAATTAGGGTTAGGGGGTTTGTGCTAATTGTTCTCTCTTGTTAACTGATTCTAACCAGTTGTGTATTCCATTTAATGTCCCAAGTTGTAATTGCCCTAACAACAGCCACAGTACAAACAACATGGTGGAGACCAAAGGTGCTTCCACAATTAGAGCTCCTTTGAGACATGCAACCCTGATTGGCCATGAAGTTAATTAATGTTAATTAGCATGTAAACAGTTAGCAGCCGCTTTTAACTGACAATCACTCCTGGCCTCTGCTGTTTATTAGGCCTGTTGCAGTGAAATAAATGAGTGCAGCAGATGCTCAGGTGCATGAGATGAAAAACTCTTCAAACTTAATGTTACATTATGATGTTACAGACAACACTCATATTGCAAAACTTTAAATATGGCATTTTCAACCAAAATAATTCTCTGAAGGTCTGTAGCAACCTGTAAATACAGGTTTCCTATCAGCAAAATATAATGCGTTGTTTTGTTGTGTCAATAAATTTGTCTTCGACTATGACGGGCAAGCCAGCTGCTTCTAGGGGTTGCTGTTGTCAGTAAGGCAGCAGTAGCCTAGTTGTCGGTCAAAATGTACTCATGTTGGGGCTGAGATGGGCAAGACACTGAGCTGGATTTGTCATAGAAATGCACCAAAGTTCATTGCTCAGTTGTTTTATGAGTTTTATTTGAAAGTTTGTAAACTAACAACAGAACTGATGAAACTGACTCCTTATGTCACAAAACACAAGACAAGAATAGTGTTAATGAAAAGCCGAATACAAGCAAAAAAAAAGTCTATTCTTATATTATCCTTATGATATTTTATCAACCACCTTATGAAAATACAAAGGCGACAAATACTGAAATAAATATTTAGTATATCTAAATAACCAGTTGAATAATCCTCTCTTCTCCTGCCAATCTATAAATTCACAATGTGATCAAGAGAACTGCTCATAAATGAATGGTGATCTACTCAATAAAACCTGGAACTGTTTGGAGAACAGCAATGTGAACAGGCAATGATCTGAGCCAAATAGACACCTTTGCAAACGTTTACACAGTTTAGATTCTTACAGTTTCACATGAAAAGAAACACTTAAATGGAAATGAAATCAGTAGTGCATTTGTACAGTTAAATGAGTGGCTTTCAAAATATCCAAACCTGAACACATTGGCCAGTAGTTACTATGCTGTAAAAGTAGATTTTTAGAATTTATTTAGTTTAATCTCTTCTACAAGCATCTCAGAAAAGAACGGCTTTTTCCTGCTTTATATTTACCAACAATACACACTGTACGCAGTAAATCTAAATGCAGGGCCTGTATATAATTGTGATGGCTTAATTGTCTGTTAGTTGCCTTTACAAAGACACTACTAACTATAGTTAGCATCCCTAAATACAGAAGTATTGTATGTAAATGTTTGGTGGTTTAGTTGTCAGTTCGTCGTCTTTTGGGCAGGCGGAGCCTCTCTGCACAGAGGAACTGTTCGATTTTGGAGATCTGGGCTCTGAAAGATGACTGTTGGTCTTCACTCTCCTGGGAACTGGAGGGAAAACAATCAGATCCTGAACTAGGACCCGGAGATGGTCCTGGACCTGGAGTAGGGGTTCTGCTAGACCTGGTAGGATGAAAAGACATACAGTGATACCAGCACTTCATGACATCAAGAAGCTAACTTTTATAGCAATTTTATTTGAAAATGGGGACATCCTATCTCAATGACTTTCCCATTGATAGAGCTCTAAGATATATTAAGTGACACATTATGGCATCCCTATCTACATTGCTATCAAAATGATGATGGCATAAAGGAATAGTTCACCTCAAGATAAAAATGTACTGACCGTGTCAATCAAAACTCTAGTGAAGTTCGTACAACCACCAAACACACAGTGAGTTAGCTACCACAGTTCCATCTCAGCTTTCTCTCTAACAACTCAGTGGGGTTAATGGGATGTATAAAGGCTTTTTGGACCCACACACTGCAAATGTTTGGTTACAAAACACTTGGCTTATGCTGCACAAACTGTAAAGAGAAATTCGATGATCACTTTATGACGGTTTTGGAACTCTAGGTCAACAAGGCCCGATTCACTTCAATTGTTTGGGACAAAACTGATACCGAACTCCAGTAGCTTATTTGCCGTGTGTTTGGTGGGCATACAAACTTAAATGGAGTTTTGACTGACATGGGGTGTGTAGATGATGACAGAATTTTTATTTTGGGGTGAACTGTTTCTTTAAGGTAGAGTCTTCTGGTTACTACGTGTGAATGGACTTACCCTGGAGCAGCCTGCCATGACAGTCTGCTGACTGTACTGGAGGAGGTGGAGACTGGAAAAGAGGTGGTGGACAGAGGAGCTCTCCTCTCCTACATGAAAATGACACCAAACAGCAGAATACAAACATCTGCAGTGAAACAATAGCGCTCATTTTAGTTTAAGTCTGTAAAATACTGCAGTTAGAGAAATTCTTTGTTTTCTTTCTCAGGCCTCAGTGTCTCCCTCCTGAGGAAACTGACAATGTCCAGTAAAAGCAACAGAATCTGATAAACAAATGTAGGGCAGAATCAGCTATCAGTTGGACAATAACCAGTGGAAATTAATATGTAACAGTATCCAGCCCAGAGAAAGTAGCCAGGCCCAGGCTGTACTCTGTTTCACGTTCCCAGTGTTCATAGCCTACAGAAAATAAAGGCTTTGGCTACAATTTGTTAACCTATCCAGCCAGTTTTCTCTCATACTTCAGGCATGTTGAGCTCTATCTCCCTCAATCGCCAGCACCTGGATCTTATAAAACTCAAGAGTGACAGTTTGCGGTGATGGTGACAAAAGAGAGAATGAGAGTGTGTGAGAGCGAAAAAGAGAAACAGAGAGAGAGAGAAAGAGAGAGACATCGAGAGAATGGAGTAAGTGAACGAGTGAGAGACAGATGATGAAGTGAGAAAGGGAGAGAGAGAGAGAGAGAGAGAACAAGGAGATGAATAAAGACTGAGTAAGTGAGAGAGCAGGGGTAACCAAGCATCATTAGGTTGGTTTTCTCCCACAGGCCATTCATTCTCTGTCTGTCTGGCTGTCAATGGGACGTGTCCATGTCCTGAACATGCGTCAACTACGTCCTTTCAGTCAACACTGGACTTAACCTATCAAGTGAAGGCAAAGTTTCATACTGTCAAAATCTTTCTCAGGTCCTTCAAATGTGCTGGCCTGAGGAAGCATTTAGCTCACTCTCACATTCTGTGCTTTTTGGACCACAAAAATGTTGAAAAATGTTTCGACTGTCCAGTTCTTATAAGGGTCTGTCATGAAAAGGACATGTCTGGTTGATATAAAAGACATATTTCTTAAGCTCATACACAGATTTCCCTCAGGTCCACTCTGACACATTCTGTAAAATGATGGAGCTCTGAATCGGTGGAAAAGAGAATGAGCTCTAGCCAATTTATTTGATACAGCAAACTTTCACAAGGGTCTTTCCCTGCAGTAGTATCCAACCTCCTCCGGGGTTGCTATGTACATTTCTACGTGAGCAGCACACCACGGACATTTCCTGCTGTTCAGCATCAAGTTTTAATAGAGAACAATGCTGTGGCTTTTCCCTGATGAAATGTACTTGGACATGAACGCGAAATGGAAGCACTTGAACAGTTAAAATTCATTTATCCACATAGCTGTAAGGTTAGATCATACAAAAAGGAATCATTTCTAAGATACATTATATGGGACAGGGGCAGGCAATTATTTAAATCATCAGCTTTTTGCACTTTGTCATATGTCATCTGTCATATTTGGGTCAGTTACAAACTTGCCCCTGCTCCTTGTATTGTAGAGGTTGATGCTGCCGTTTAGCTTAATGTTAGTTTTAATTTTCAAGTTGTGAGTTTATCCCATAGATCTAGTCTTTTGGCAAAGCGGTTCTTTGTTGAAAAGAATTTTCCATATAGACAATAAAGACAATAACACATTTTGCTTGATCTGTAAACTTCAAAGCGGCCCTAAAAGGAACAGTTTGCATAATAACTGCTTCTATAACTGACCGGGTCTGCTGTTGCTGTCTCTCTGAAGGTCTCTCTGATAGCGTTCCATTCTCCCTGCTGGTCTCTCTTGGAGGAGGCTGGAGGCCCAGAGACACTGGAAGCATTCAACAGATCTGATGCCCGGGTAATCGCCAAGGGGTCTGCGTGGAATGAGGTGAGATGGAAAAGCAAGAAGGTAAGGGATGAATGATGAATGGTGATGACATACAGTATGTGACACACATATAAACAGAGTAGATGTTTCACTTTTTAAGAGCTTGGCTGTAAGAGGATGCATCATGGTGCAGTGGGCCTGCAGTGCAACAGTGTTCTACAAACTTCTGCACTATTCTAACTCAGTGGATCATATGAACGCAACCATCACCTTTGTTCTGCTTGCCTTTGAGGAAGGTGGGTAGTGTGCTGGGAGAGGAACGCCCAGGGAATCCACCGGACCCACTTGTGTTTGGCTCAGACACAGGTGAACCCTGGGTTATAGGATGTGGGGAAAGCACCAAGGTTAAGGAGGCCAAAATAGTCACTGTCAAAATACTCACATCACATGATCAATCATATTCTTTCTTCACATAATATTCCAGCATCACAGAGGGATTAAGCAATCCCTGGTTTAAGTTTCCACAGGCCCTAGCTGGCATTTCATTCATGTAGCGTTTAATGTAACATACAAATGTCTGCGGGATGGGGTTAGCTCCCAAAGGCAAGTCTGTTTAGTGCTCTAACAGATATTTAAACCTCCATCCATGTATGAAACCAGCTAAATGACAACTTTACCACTTAAGACTCTCTAGAAAAACACTAAAAGACTAACACTTAAATTCTATATTACAGTACCTGACCAAATCCTTGCAGACCTGAGACATCAGACTTAGTTCTGGAGCTTACCTTCTTTCTCTGCGCACTTGCCCATTCAAACGACGACCCGTACTTCTTATTGTTGGGCAGAGAGGAATGATCGATATCACCAAACAGCATTTCCTTTGCTAGATGCTTCTCGTGGCATTTTGAGCTGCCAGTCTCTGGAGATACATCATCCTCGAGACTTAGAGGGTCAGGGAGCTTCAAAATCATTTCATTGTGAGAGACCATGGCATCTTCTGCATCTTCTATTTTGTTATTTTTCATGTGTTCCTGACCAATTTCTTCTTTAGTTATAGTGTTTGTAGTAGAGGGTCCCTCGTCGCTGCCCTTCTCTGACAGGGTTGAGCTTACATTCTCCACCGTGATATTAACAGAAGAATCATTGAGGGGCCTTGCGTCCTTCAAATAAGACTTTTCTACTGGCTGCCGTGCAATCTCACAGAGGTTTGCCTTTGACTGACTATCCCTTTTCTCATCAGTTGCCAGAGACTTCAGCAGCTCATTCTCCTGCTCTGAGATTTCCTGGCTTAGAGGTAAAGCATGTGGTTCGACCATTCTGCTCACTGTTACACATTCTTCACTCGCGTGTATGTCAGACTTTTCTTCAATGTGCGTCATGTTGATAGTACTGTGAGAAGGATTACTAGGTTGTGACTGTGTGTCAGTTGTGTCTAACTCTTTCATCTTGACAATACTGTCAGGTTGAGAGGCTGAGAGTGCTGCTGTTTTGTTGGATGGATTCTCTTCCGTGGTTTTCTCATGGATTGTAGCCGGCAACTGATTAAGTGACTCCACATCACGAGTGAAGGCTTGAACTCCATCATGACTGAGGTGTGGGACTTCATGACTGAGGGGGAGAGGCCCATGAGTGAGGGTTTGGAACTCATCAGAAGTGAGTGTTTGGAGCGAATGTCCTTCTGTCCCAATCCCATGCCCTTCTTTCACATGGCTTGTGTCAGCATTGATCTCACTGACCTTCTGAGACAGAGTGTGTGAGCAGTCCGAGGGCTGAGAGGCGGCCAGCGGTGGCTCACTGTCGTCCGTGGAGTCAATGGCCTGTGGCGTTTTGCTCTTCTCTCCGTCTCTGTGTCCGTTATCAGCAGACGTCTGCGCTGGTAGCTCTGTTTCTGGTGTGTGCAGCGCTAACCTTCCTCCCGCCTCTTCTCTCTCTTCTCCATCTCTCCTTTCTCCCTCTGCTCTATCTTTTGTTTCTGTTTCCCCTGCATCCTCTGTTGACCTTTCTCCATCCCCTCGTCTCTCTGCTCTATCTGCTGTTTTGGTGATGAGCTGTCCTCTCTCCTCTCCAGTACTTCCTCCCTCTTTCACATCGTTTCTGTAGACCTCTTCTCTATTCCACCTTGCTCCCTGCTCGCCATTTCTTCCCCCCTCCTCTGCTCTATTGGTCTTTCCTTCCTTCACACCATCCTTTCCCCCCTCGTCTTGCTTCCCCTTTCCTCTGTTCTCTTCATCAGTCTTTCCTTCAGTCAGTAAGTCTCCATAAACAGACCTGTTCTCAAGGCCTGATACAGATAACGTGGCGCTCACACAGCTACCTTCGCCAATCAGGAGACCATCATCAGACACAGAGACATTAGTACTAATCAAATCTGAAACCAGTGCAGGATCACTCTCACTTGTGTTAGAGTTGGGTATGTATGTGTTTAAGTTGTTTGTCTTGCCGCCTGTTGCCCCAGAAAGAGTACAGAGACTGAAACGATTGTTAGCGGCAGGTGGGCTGGTTAACGGATTTGAAGGGATTAGGGATTTGTTACATTCAGATTGCTGATGGTGGATTGAGACTTCTTGTCCTGAAACAGAACACATGGCACAAAGGTGTACTGGTCATAATAATGGCAATAACCAAAGCCTAGGAGCTTAATTATTGCCAAAATCTGTATGTGCTTCTTGTAGTCTGTCAATAAATTGCTTGCATGTTTTTCTTCTTTAATTCTCAGAATAAAACACTAACACACACAAAATAATCTCTAAACTGTGTGTCTTCTCTGTGTCTGTGTTTATATTCAGTTGGCTGACCTCCCGTTGCTCCAGTGGCAACCATCTTATCCACTGCCTCTGTGACCACCAGACAGTCTGGGTCTCTGGTGTGGGAGGGGGCCAAGCCCTGCAGACTGCCCAGGCCAGGCAGCGCAGAGCCGGGGCTGGATTCATTAAGAGGTCCCTCTCCTCTGGATCCCTCCACTACAGTGGGGAACAACAGGGTAGAAACACTGTGGCTCTGACTGCAGTCTCGTATCTGTGCAGAGAAAAACAAACCACAAGCCACATGCTTGGGATGCACAAATGCCTCTTTTTCACTGTTGATACCAATTCCCAAGCACTAACCATAAAGTATTGAGTCCTGATATGATCCATTACCATTACTGAACAGTACACTTAGACCTTTTTTTGGGTCTAAGTGGTCTACTGTTCAGATTGAGACGTCATGTGTTTGCCTGCATGAGATATATTTAACATTCCTTTATGTGTGAAAAAGACAGACAAAAATTGCTTTGCTTTAATTTCTGACATGTTATGTCTTTTGATATTGGATTTTAATATTTGTGAAATTCTTCATTACTCATACCATATTTTAGCCATATATCTGCCTGATCTAAAAGTATCGGTGGATTCTTTTCACTTACTGTATAATAAGGAGGACAATATATTCATCTGTTTTATTAAATGTCTAAACTGTATCAATTTTCTTAAATTTAATTTAATTTTTAACTTAGTGGAGTTACTGATGACCTGGCTGAGGGCAACCAGTGAGGAGTCAACACAAGCTGTTTCCATGTGGAGGCCAACCTCAATGCTTTTTTCTGTGAAGGACAAACAAACAGGCACATATATAAAGCAGGAGGATAACATCTTCATCTCCATGGTAATATGTTAACATTACAGGCTATATTTGATCTCTAGGTCAGTACAGTAAACAAAGTTAGAAAAGTCAGTATTTAATCAATGAAAATGAATGGGTCTGAAATGTGCCTTGAAAAACATGTCTGATATACACATTCTGCTTTCAGCATCACAAGACATTTCAATAAAAGACTACCAAATTACGCAACTGAAATGTATGCAATCACACATTCTTGTACCTGTCACATCTGCATTCTCCATGTTAGGGTCTAATTCCATTGCTTGATCTTTGGTATTCATGACACAGTCCTCTTTAGGGACGTTTAGGGACTTACTACTCAGACTGTCTTTAGCAAGTTGTTCCAGCCCGGTCTGAAAAGATAGATAGATAAGGTGGCTGATATTTTTGTTGTCATGTACTGTGTGATGTCAAACGATAAACCTGAATTTTGCTGGTATTCATTTTGCTTTGCCACCACATAATCTGAATATGTGTTAAGCTAGCAATGTGGCCTATGAGGACAGCTCAGTGGGTTTGTGATGAAAGTGATCGCAGGCGTGTCACTCCTCTTCCTTCGTCATAGGGTTGAAAACTCATCTTTTCAAAGTATCTCAAGTCACTGTCTCCCCACTGAATCATATCCCCTCTCCTCACTTTTACACATTTTAAAGGAATAGTTCACCCAAAAATGAAAATTCACTCATTATCTACTCACCCCCATATGACTTGAAACTCTGGTGACGTTTGTTAGTCACTCCCGGAGCTTCCCAGCATGACTCTGTAGCAGCCTACCTAGCTTCCGCATTACCAAACCTTGCGAGGCCACCGTGGCCGTGCAAGGTTTGTGTGTGCGACAGTGCACGACCTCCATCTCTTGAGGTTTGGTAATGCCGAAGTACATACAATGCAGAACGACTAGATCAAATTTTGTTTTTTCCACTCACAGAGCGATCGTATGGCATCAGAAGACTTGGATTATGCTTCACGAGCTGTATGGAGTAATTTTATGGTTGTTTTTTGTTATTTTTGGAACTCTAAACATTTGTCCTCCATGACTTCAATTGTTTTGGAGAAGGCTGCTACAGAGTCGTGCTGGGAATCTGCGGGAGTGGTATATGGACTAACAAATTTCACCAGAGTTTCAAGTTGCATGGGGGTGAGTAGATAATGACTGAATTTTCATTTTTGGGTGAACTATTCCTTTAAGTCACTCTGGATAACCGTCGTTCACACTGCTAGCAACAAGTCACCAGAAGTCCATTAATTTCCTGTAGAACTGAACTAACAGGGAAACTGTGTTAACAGCAAATCAAATCTGTGCTTCGTTGTTTCCCTAACAATGTGATTTCAATCTATGAACAATAATTCTGCCTGGCAAGTGCAAAATGGACGAGAAGTTGATTACAGCCATTCAAAGCTTCTCAGTTCTCTACAACTTTTGTTTGAAAGATTACAGGGATAAATATCTCAAAAACGATGCAGAGACCGTTTGTATCCATTGGGGTCGATGGCGAACTCTGAGGTAGTTTTGTTTCGTTGCTCGTTTTTTATCAATGCTACCTAATTAGGGCTTGTTAGCTGGCTATGTTAACTCATCAAAACAATGTAAAGTTATGACAATCCTAAAGCAGCAAAAAATACATAATTTGACTATTTAAAACTTTGTAGCTGCCGACCGCTACATAGATGCAATCGAGCCTTTCGCACTGCCCACAATTGGTCAAAATAGAGCGACTAATCAACCAAGTTGCTTGCAGTGTGTACAAGCAGTAAGAGTGTCAGTTAAATGCCAAAATGTAAATGCACGTTAATGCCTGTGTCTCTGTGTTTATGTGCGTCTATCTGTGTTAACACCACTAACTCCAGTGTGTGTATGTGCAGCCTGCCAAGACAGCAAGAGTGTTTATGATGGAGGTTGTCATAGGCCTCTGTGTGTGTGTGTGTGTGTGTGTGTGTGTGTGTATACACCTCCAATCCATATATGTGCTGTGCCTGCAGTATGGCCTGTGAAGACAATTCAGTGTGTTTCTGATGGAGCTGGTCGTAAGCCTCTGTCACTGCTTGAAGGTCTTGCTGCTCACTCTTGATACGCTCCAGAAACACTGTCCTCTGTTTAACACACACAAATGGCTGCACTTTCAGATGTTTTGGTATGAAGAACCCTCTTTGATAACCCATCTTTTTTTTCTACAATATAATCAAACATGTCATTCATATAGTATCATTTTGTATTTAAAAACAATTCCACCATCTCATAGCATTAACCTTTTCTCACACTTTCTTTTCTCCTGCGCTACCTGTTTGTCCCAGATGGTCTTGGAGGTGGTGTAGTCCTCCATCAGGCGGGCCATCTTGTCTTCCGCTGCCTCGCTTTTCTCTCGCATCACCTCGTGTTTCCGCTTAAGGGCCTGCAGTAAAATTAATCACCCGGAGGATTTTTAATGCAATACTAAATTTTTATGTGTTTATTTAACCTGAACAGAGGGTCTTAAACAGGGCGAGAGAGAGAGAGAGAGAGAGAGAGAGAGAGAGAGAGAGAGAGAGAGAGAGAGAGAGAGAGAGAGCTTGCTAATACAAATCAGGTGGGTTGTGTCATCTTAATAATGATTTTAATAAATGAATGAATAGGTGAATTAAAATGGGAATGGCGTAAAAAGAGAAGAAGGGTGATAATAAACTGTAAGGCCATAAATGGAGAATAAACACACTAACTATCATTCAGTTGCGGAGTGGACTGTATGCGCTAATGTGCATGGTGTGATATACAACACTATCTGTCACGTTTATGGGCAGAAACGACAGTCATCATTTATTCCTGTCCTTGTATAAATTCTCTCCGTAATCGTTTAAATAGCACCTGAAAAATCCCTGATCCATAGACTGTGTGAAACCAATAGGTGGTGCAGGGATTTCCTTGGAGACATACAACAGATTCTCCACTGCTGTACATGAAACAGTGTGCAACACAAAAACCCCTGTGCTGTGTAGCATCATTGGGGTATTGTAATGGAATGAAAAAGTTTCAGTGAGTACACATGTACAGCTTTTGCATCCAGGAGAGGATGCCTGCCTGTGTTGTAACACATATTCTATGTTGTCATACATTTGCTCAGTAATCAACTATAGCACAAACAGTTTAAAACTAGGCTATGAAAAAAGGAAAAAGAAAAGTACCAGGAATAAAAATGACACCACTGAGTTTAGCATAAACAAGCAAGCCGAACAATGTTCTGAGATACGGTATTAAGTACTACTAAGGTTCCCACTGTGGCCCTAATGTAAAATTCTTTTCCAAGACTTTCCAAGTCAAAGTGATTCCATGGCCTAAAAATGTATTCCTTCCTGTCTTGTTCATGTTGTTTTTCAGCTCAGAAAAGTTCTACAGGAGTGAACACCCTGGTTTCCGCAACAGCTGGGCTGCTGCAGAGAAAAACAGCTGAAAATCACCATCTAATGCAATGAATGCGTGAATCAATTATAAATGACATTCTGGCGTATTCCCTGTAAAGTGAGCCATTTGTAAAATTCCTTAATTTTCCCTCCCGCAGTGAGGGTTCGAATCCAGCCTGCGGTCATTTGCTGCATGTCCTCCCCTCTCTCTCTCCCATACCTTCCTGTTTTTCTCTCACTATATATGTCAATAAAGCATAAAAATGCCTGAAAATAAATCTTAAAAAAAAAAAAAATTTGCTGACTTATACACCAGGAATATATTCCAGGAATTCCATGACTAGTGAGAACCCTGCAACGAACCCATTAGTTAGAAATGGTGGTACTCTTCCGTGAGTGTAAGGTAGATTTTAGCATTGCACTAGCTGCCTCCATCTCTACAGATTTGCCAAGTCCTGAGACCAGCACAGACAAAAGACTCTGACCTGGTACTCCTCTCTTTGTGTCTGCAGCTCCAGCTCTACTCTGCTTACTGACTGAGTCTGGCTCAACAACAGCTGCTGGGCATGATGCAGAGACCTCATCACCTCCTGGACACACACACACACACACACTCAAAATGAAGGGAATTAAAAAAATCCAACTCCCAGGAATCTGGTTGATGAAATTTGTCTAATTTCATCTTTTCCAATGGAAAGATTGTTTTTCAGTATTTCTTTGGGCAGCAAAACATCCTCCAAAACAGCCTATATCACACTGACAAAAAGTATCACAGGAGAAAAAAAAACAGCATCAAGGTGGAGCTACTGGCAGCATACGGTGTGCGCC
Source organism: Centroberyx gerrardi (assembly GCF_048128805.1). Classification (NCBI taxonomy): domain Eukaryota; kingdom Metazoa; phylum Chordata; class Actinopteri; order Beryciformes; family Berycidae; genus Centroberyx; species Centroberyx gerrardi. Next base: position 27,397,247 of record NC_136000.1, read on the forward strand.
ATATATCAGATTCCAACTCACCTGCTTTTCTGTTCGTTCAGCTGCATTCTCATCCCTGAGTTTCTTATTCATTTCAGTTTCCTAAAAATGTGACAGAAACATAGAGGAAATAATGTGTTATATCAAAACAAAACAATTACCATCAAAGTGATCTTGAGCAAGACACAAAGAGTGCAAGTATGTTTAAATGAGTTAAATGAGCCTGGCACAATTTGGGTCACAGGCAGAAATAGTTCAGGATCACTTGGTATCCTAGTGAAGCCATTTACCATGAGCAGCCTCTGGTGCAGCTGCTGTACATGTTGCTCTCTGGCTGAGTGACCATGGGTCTCGCAACGTCCGACTGACGACACCTTGGCCTTGATCAGCTTGTTATTAAGCTCCTCCAACTCCTGGGGAAAGAACCGTAGATTCAAACATAAGGCTATTGGAACACATTTAGAAGCTAAAAGCTTAGGAAATTATGTATTATGTGAAGCCATTCATATGTCTTACACAAGGCATTAAAACATTTTGTATGACATCTTGTATATTTCTTATTTTCAGGAAAAGCCTTAAGTTGGCTGCCATAGACATATGATATTTGTTTCTCACCTCTAGTTAACCACAAAAAATTTGGATACTTTCTCACACACCTGCTTTAGGGAGTTGATGGTTGTTTCTTGTTTTTCATTAGCAGAAACCAGTTTCCTATTTACTCTCATGGCCTCATCAACTGTAAGAAATGGTAAGAGATAGCAGATGGTAAGACAACAATCATCATGAATACATACATAAATAAATACATCATAAATGCTACAGCATACCTAATATGGTTTACTGTAGCTGCTGTAGTGACAACCAAAACACAGAACTCAAAATGAACAAAAATAACTTTTAATGAATTTTACTATTTTTTATAAATAAAATATTATTAATAAATACAATTCTATATGATAGAATTTAGTTTTACATTTCAGATGGTAATTCTGATTGCTCTGCATTCCTTATGGTGAACGGAAAGTGTGACATTTTCCAGACGGGCCACAGAACAGAGTTAAATACATTCCTATCTCTTTTAAATTAGCAGCAGCCGCGGCAACCTGAGACAACTGTATTACTGTATCATCCCTTTACATAAATACAGATACTATGGTTTAGGAACGTAAGATAAATATGTTTTAAATACCTGGGCAATGCAGCTGCAACACTGTAACTGGCTAAAATTTGAGATTAGAACAGCTACCTGATAATGTGTAGGCTCCTACTGTTAACAGCACTCATGACAACATAACATATTCACATTTTTTTCTGATTACCAAGGCGAGCTAATGCACTATGTCAGAAAAGTGTATATACTTTGGTGTAAGCCTCTATAGAACCTGCGATCCATTATTGTCAACATTCACAATAACTAATAAGACATATAAACTCTGTATCCACTTTATTAGGTATACCTCATCATTTATGCAAACAGCTCATTCCTCAGTGAATCAGGTACAAGTTACTGTTCGACTAAACATTAGAATGATTTAAGCAGCTTTGAACATGGTATAATTGTTGGTCCCTGTGCGTAAAAACACCTCGATGATGAGAGAGGTAGAGGAGAATAGCAAGACTCAGGTTGTTCAAGCTAACAGGCGAGCCACATCATTTACAGCAGCAGAAGACCATGCTGTGTTCAACTGATGGTAGCGGTGTAATAATGTTCTTGGCACACATTAGGCCCCTTGCTACCAACTGAGCATCGTTTTCACAACACAGCGTATGTAAACACTGTTGGTGACAAGGTGCATCCCTTCATGGCCACAGTCTACCCTTTTTCAAATGGATATTTCCTGGAGGATAGAGCGCCATCGTCTCAAGATGTTTCCAGGAACATGATAGTGACTTATGCTCATTCCTCAGATCTCAACCCAGTAGAGACATTTGGGATGAGGTTGAACTCTGTGATGCTATCGACGTATGTATCCTAACGTAACCCCATGTCTGACAAGACACGATTTTTGTTGAGTTTGGATCTGGGGGGGGATTTTTTTTAAAATGAGCGCAGCTGTGTCTGACTTGAGGCAACTCGTTGTATCTTTGAAGTAAAGTATATTAAAATCAACTGATTAACCTACTAATCACTTGCTTGGTGTCTTTCTGTTCCAGCTGCTTGTGGGTCTATCCATACATCCACCCACACACTCAACCACCTGCCCAGACATTCATAATAATAATAATATCATAATGTGATACTTAATTGATCCCTTTAGGGAAATCTATCCATCCATCCATCCATCCATCCAGTACCATTCTGCTCTAGTTTCTCGTGGGCCTGTTTGACCATGGCACACTGCCTGGACAGGGCACTGAAGCGTTTCTCCACCTCCCCCAACTGGTTCAAGTGGCTGTCCTTTGACCGGCTCTGCAAGGCTAGCTTCTGCTCCTGTGGAGGGGGCAGGATTATAAGAGATGTACAAAAGCAGCAGCAACAGCGGTTTGTTTGGAATAAATATTAGAACTACGTAGTTAACATGTGCCGTACAAAAAAACAAATGATGACCGCAATGACCGCTTAGCACCAAAGCTGTTGCCAAAATGAAAAGATGGGAGGCAAGCCCTTTGCAGGTGCCAATGGGAGACGAAGAGGTCAAAGCCTTGCACAAAATTTAAAATAAACTCCTGGGCAGTATCAACAAAAACCCAAAGTTAAAAAAAATAAATAACTAGCTCTGCAGCAAATGTTTCTTTTCCTTAATGGGGAGGAAGTTATTCTTCCACAAAGGCACTTCAGTATGTAGTTTGTTGAGTATAAAAGTCAGTAATAGCATGCTTTTCGCTCAAGCACAACATAAGAGGAGGAAACAGGCAGCGGCACACAGTTTGACATGTCAGACATAGAGGACGACAGTGGAAACAGCTGTGGAGTGAGTGAGAGGATCATCGTTTAACATCACAGCCAGCGCCTGTCTCTCTCCCCGGGACGAGGGAATCAACTCAGCGCACGCCTCGCAGCGCTTTATCGCTCTTCAAACTGCCATTACTGTTTGATTGTCTGTATCAAGCGGATTCTTTTCCTCTCTCTCGTTTCCCCACTCACTCCCTTCGCTCTCATTCTCCCTCCCTCCCCTCCCTCTCTCTACTACACCGGCTCTCTGAAACTCCCTCTCACTTCGTTGAGCCACTGTTATGTGAAGAAGGTTAAACCGAGCGCGGCCCGGTTATAAAATATTTTAATAGAGATATTTTCTCTGCTGCGCTGGCAGTTCAAGTGTCACACACTCCCTATCCGTTACTCCTGATGAGCTGTTCCCTCCAAACTGTCCCTCCTTTGCACCATCACTCCATCCCCTCATCCTCCTCTTTTAATTCCTCTCTCTCCCACCCGTCCTCTGTCAACAATTTGTTTAATTGGAAAATCCTTCCTTACCAGCTCGCTTGATTTCTTCTCCAAACTGTACTTGAACAACTGTAAAACAGCAGTAAAAGGAAAATCAACAAGGTGTAGGTTTTCATCCTGATGAGCCCAGCATTAGTTTACACAGTGCAGCTTTGAGGGAGGATTTCCACCCTTTCTCTCGAGGTCAAATTCAGAAAGCGAAACTTCCGATAGATGTTAATAGATTTATTTCCTTCAAAAATGAAAACAAGGAGACGTTGCGACAGGCAATCATCGATGAAAGGCTTTTTCTGCACATTAAACCGAGACACCACATCTAAATTCTGTATACAACAGACAGAAAATGTATGGTTGAACATTTTATTTATATTGGCATATAGTCTAATATTTCATCATTAAAACTTTGCTACCTTTATCAACATGCTACATAGATAATATCAATTCTATGCAATGTATGTTCCATGGTTTTAGGAGTAGCTGTGAGGCCAGATTTTATACAAATTGCATACAAATATTTGTTAGTATATGGGGTATATATTTTATACAACATTCTCTATGTATAATTATGAAGAACTTGAAAAAGAAAACTAAAAAAAGAAAAAAGTAAATCCTAAAAGACCTACACTCCTCTGTTTGGTAAGTCAGATGGAACAGATGTTTTGCAATGAATAAAATGTAAAGTTTCTTACTTTCTTCGGGCCTCTGTGATTACATTTTGCCCCTCTAGCACTTAAAGTTGCATGCACTGAATCCTGTACATGATAGAATGCCAGCAATGTAATCAGCTTTTTTGGACCACGTATTTAATAACCAGCGCTTTATTAGCCGGTATATAGATAGATCTCCCAGCCTACTTAAAGAGACAGGCATTTATTTGAGACCAGGAAATGTTGCAGCATCTTGTACATTTTTGCAGCGAATATGACTGTATCAAAACAAACCTCATGTCCACAAGCATCGAATAATGGCCTTCAAGACATTAACTATTGATTAATAAAAAAACATGTCAGTTTGGACAATTAAAAGGGTTACTGATGGCATTCTAGATTAAGATGACTTTTGTCTGTTTTATCTATAAACCTTGAGGATAGTGTTTGTCATTTGATTGAATTGAGAGGCTTATAAAAACTCAGCTATATTACTATAGATAATAATTAGCCAAATTATTTATTAAGATTAAATTAGCATGCTATGATAAAAATACCAGCATTTGATTATGGCTTATGGAACAAAATGAATAAAGCTCAAATTTGGAATTTAGCATATTTTAAAGTACATGGCAATTAAATCACTTTAATCCCAACTGCCACTGATTTGAAAACGTGTTAAATTAAGGGAATCCACCAGACCGTGTTACGACAATGAACACGACCGGGCCTCAATTTAGCCAAGCACCGCAGTCAATGTCTCCCAGATAGAATATCAAAAATGGTCTCTATTGTCTCAATAACGTGGCTGGGCTGTTAAAGTGCAGCGGACCGTGAGGACGGCAGTATATCACCTCTGCAGTGTCAAGCCTACAGACTAACACTCTTGGGCCCAGACTGGGTCAGGCCTACGCACCAACACCATACGCCCTTGACTCTGGTCGGTCATGGGATCGCTGCTTTTGCTGCATAGAATTAGATTAAATAGAATAGGACATAACTTTCCACAAAATGGTGCTTTGTGTTGGACATTCACAGGGATAAACTCATCTCTTACAATAGCTCAATTTCAATGAGAATTGGGAAAATCGTTTTGTTTTTTTTTACCAAATGTTTATGTATCTTTCAGAGAGGAAAGATGATTGTGTGTGTGGGTGTGTATGCTGGTGTGTGTGTGTGTGTGTGTTTGTGTGTTTGTGTGAAAGAGACTGTGTGAGAGAGAATGTTTTACATCTCCGTACCTGTAGCGACTTCAGCCCTTCTTTCAAGCTGTTAATCTCCTTGTCTTTCAACTCGGCACTGAGCTGGTGTTTTCCCTAAAATGTAACATTATTATTGTGTTTGTTGCGTTCCTTTTTTGTCAGAAAATAAGCAATAAATCACAAAGCACAGCAGAAAGGAATTCACTATAAGGGCCAAGATTGTGCAACTAAAATATGACTGAATTTATTACTCCACTAAATATATCAATTGAGTGAAATACTATCAAGATCAAGTTGACATTTTTGGGAATAAACTCCTCATACCTTTTCCTCCTCAATGCCTCTTATTTTGGCCTGAAACTTAATAAAAAAAACATTAATTATTCACAAGGTTAGTTATCAGCATAAAGGTCTTACTTGAGATATACAAACTGAAACCCTAGAAATTCACCTGCTTCTTAACATTGGTGAGTGACTCTGTGTGCTGGTTTGCCATTGTTTCAGTTTGATGTTGTAAGGATTCCTGCCGCACAAGAAGAGACAAAATAAATCTAAAATGATGATCAATTTCTAAAATGAAAAAATATTGAAAGTACCTGCTGTATTGTATAGAGTGACCGACTATCTAAACACCTGGAAAGTATAAATTAAATCTGCTGATGTGGAGCCAGCTAGGCCCAGCCGTACCTTCTGCCACTCCAGCTCCTGTTTCTCCAACACCAGCTTACTGATCTGATCCTCAAAGCGCGTCTCTGCATCCTGAAACATGGAAAGACAGCATCTGAAATACATTTAGGCAAAGTTTACATGATGCTGAACCTAACCTAGCAAAGACCAAAAATGAATATTGTGGAAGGAGTTATTCACAGTCAGAAACAGACAATCTGAATACACCTGCCAAATGAAATAACAAGACAGTGAATTTACACTGAGCGACGGCTGGCAGAGTGCGATCCCAGCAAGCGTGGTACAGAATCATCCGCTAAAAACATGTTATCGCCCTCTATTTCGCGGGCAAATAAATCTCTGGAGTTGAGCCAGAACTCCGCAGTAAGTTTCCCCGGTTCATCCCTCCGTATCTTTTATAGAAGCACCCAGCGAAAGAGGAACATTAGAAGGGAGGTGATATTTGTGGAAAGCCATCCCTATCCTCCCTCTTCCCCTGAAGAAGGCAGGTAAAAGTCAATTGCTTTCTATATCCACGGGACTTTTTTATGTGCATGTGGGAGCTGGTCAGCTCAGTGAGTTTATTTTATAAGTTCCCATTAAACTATGCTACCAGCGTGGCACTGCACTTTAAAAAAGAAGTGCACAGGAGATAAAGCTGTTATTTTTCCACTGGCCAATAATTATTGTGTGTGTGTGTGAGTGTGTGTGTGTGTGTGTGTGTGTGTGTGCGCAAGTGTGTGTGTTAAAAAAAAAAGACACTAAAAAGCCTTATTAAGCCTGGTAATCCATGTAAATTAAAATAGGCAACCATAAATGAACTAGAGGCTAGACACTATAACATCTGAATTTATATTTTGTACAACTCATGAGATATGAATTTACTTATGTGGAAATTCATGACTGAAAAAAATCTTTTCATCTCTTTACTATTTTAAGGCTGTTCTAAATTAATGTCTTTAATCAGGCATTCAAAAAAGAAGAATGTAAATATCTGTGTATGGAAAACTTTAAAGTTTCTTGAAGTTTTCCATTACACACACACAATTTGCTTTCGTTCACCTGCTGTTTAGAATATTTTGTATTCATTTTACTTTAATGTTAAACCTCTCAACTAAGACTGAATTGCATTTGCAAACATTTCACCTTTTCAACATCTCTCTCTACATGTACTGCTCTCTCATTTAGGGTTAAACCAACTAGTATACCACATCCTCACCGACTCAAGCAGTGGGTCCTCCTGTATTAAAAAAAGAAAACAAACGCACTGGAATTTGACCTGCTCAGGAATGTCCGGCATCATCATGACATCCTCTTGCTTCTTAACCTCTGCACCCCGTGAACGACACAACTACAAAGTGCTACTTTGATAACAGCAGCGCCTGAGGAGGATCAGACTGATATAACGTCTTGTGTTGGTGTCCCAGTCGACATGACGATAACAATAAAAACCAAATGGCAATGAACGACAAACAGTTTATTTGTGCTCCTCTAACCTTTAAGCACACTCAGGCTTTGTTGTCAGTTTTAAAGTGCTTGCTGGAGGGTAGAAACTGTTCTTTTTTTTGTTACTTTTTTACAAACAAATTTACTTTCTACTTATTGGTCAGGGGCCAAATGGCTTGTGTGACCCCCATCTTGGCGCAATGTGCATCTAACCCAGCTGGCTCTTGTCCAGATGGCCAAAAGGGGCTGCTAGCTTCCTCTAAGGACACTATAATACCAACTCCCCTGCTACTCCTATGAAATTACCCTGCTCTCTGCTCCATAAGTGTCTCAGCTCCACTCAGTAAATAATGATATGATGCAGAGGAACAGAGGAAGTGAGCAATGCCCAAAACAATATATATATTTGTTTAATTTCTTTAAGTGCTATTCATAGCCCAATTTCTGTATTTTTATGGAAAGATACGAATAATTAAACTAAGAGTTTAAGTTTTAGATGGTGAAATTAAATGGCTTTGTACAAGAAAAGCCAGGCATATAACTGTTAGTTATTGTTGGTTATCACTTTATGTGTAGTAACTTTCACAGCGGTGCAGTAAGTGGACAGTATTTTTCAGCACCCTTGCTCGTGTGCCTCCACAATAAAAGCAGTTTGAATTTTGACCCAAAGAGAAAACCCCTGGGATCATTTTTAACATGAGATCAACATTAAAAGCCAAACGTTACGTCGCCTCCATACCCTTCGAATGTGCAGCTCCTCCACGGCCTCAAGTAGAAAGGTTTTAAATTCCAGCACCTGAAGTAAGATGGTGCCTCCGCTTTCTGTTTGACGGGGGGCGTTGGACAGAGACAACTCCCGCTCCAAATCAGGCCCTCCTACCTGCAGAAGGAGAAGCAATAACTCGAATTTAGCTAAACAAACAGTCACCAAATTCATGAGAAATTCAACGGCTTAGCCATTTCGACATGTAAATAAATGGGAGGACTGTAGGGACTGCTCATGCTCAAGGTCATGTCCTCCTGCATACAAAAGGAAAAAATGATTAGCCTAACTCTAACAAAAACCAAACAGTTAATAACCAACTTCACAATTGATTCGTCAATTTAGAAATTTACATATTACTGGTGTTCTGCAGAGTTTGTTTTTCTGTAACTGTCACTAGACACGTAGGAAAGTGTTCTCAATTGCTTAAGTTGACTTTTTGACAGTTTGTAGCCTTAACATAACTAAGAAGTTTTTACCTAACCTGAGAATGTATAAACAAAACAGCTGATGAAAGTTACATGCCTTGTCTTCTACTGTGGTCGTAACTTACAGCGGTGCGGATGGGGAGTGTCCCGGCGTCTGCGCTGAGATCCATTGAGTTGTTTCAGGCTAGGCCAAGGTCTTGCTGGGCCTCTGCTCCCTGTTAATCAAGAAAAAAATAATTATGTTAAAAAAGGTTAATAGAATAGGCTATTTAATAAGCAGCCTTTCCACTTATAAGCTTATAATTAGTTCCTCATCTGCAATTTTTACTGCTAGATGATTTTATTAGAAATAATAGGCTAGCACATTAAAACCTCGTAATGTTTCCCAGTCACTACAATTTAACCTAATGGCTTTGAAATGACCATTAGGATTTTTTTTTCCTTTGTTTGACACCACTTCCATTGCACTGAGAAGATAACACCTCGATAAGCCATCTAGGTTAAAATGAACCAGCCCATTGACACTAATAGGGGTCAGAGCAATAACACTGAATGGACAAATTGTTCTGTCATTGCTTTTTAAATTATATAAGTTATTTAATTTGACCTGTGGATGGTCCTCTTGCTACTCTCTATGTCTATTGACTGACACACACACACACACATGCACACACACGTACGTCTGCTCACGTACACACACACAAACACACATACTGCAAAATGTGACTGACTGTTTAAGTGGGAGGTCTCCACTAGCCACTGATCTCTTAATAGAACGGACCTTTTTTCTCCCATTTAACCTGTGCGGGTATCAATCATGCTGGGGAATTAAATGATCCCTGCTAGAATTTGCTACTATCATAAAATGACATTGTGACCCCAGGCTCAGAAGGGAGGAGATGTGCAAACGTGTTCAAGCCCTCGTGTGTGTGTGAGTGATGGTGCATGTGTTTGTTTCTATGTGCAAGGTGTGTATGTGTGTGTGAGAGTGAGGGGAGTGGACCACAATGTCTTTATTCGCCGCTCCTCTGATCCAGTTGAGCAGGTATTAACCACCTTCTCTAAGCCATGAAAAGACAAATTAAAAGAACTGCCATCCATTAAATGGGATCATTTCTATCAAGCAGCGTGATGTCTGTATTACCTTTCAGTGAGTTATATTGGTAATTGTCCCTTAATGCACTGAGGAAAAGACAAAGTTAAACTACAGCCCCGAGGTTATGATAATACACCTAATCACAGTATATACAGAACCAGCAATGCAGTAAGCAAACTACTGCAGTTGTCTACAGCAGTAGTCTACAAGTGTATTACAATTACAGAGCAAGCTGAGCTCTTGAGGCCTAATGCTTTTTTTTTTTTTTTTAAACTCTATCAATGAAGGCTATTTTCAGTGCAGTCAGTGCATTGCTATTTCAGTATTGGTCCATTCCCATACCATAATGCAGTGCCAGACAAAAAAGCAAGCTCAGGTTCACATGTTAATAGATGCTATACCTTCTTCACTAACAAGAGATATGGCCTTGTTACAATTTGAGGCAATATAGACAAGTTATTTGGTTAATTGAGCTGCAATATATGTTCTTTTCATATTACTTTGGTTGTTCATGATTTACTGTAATTCATACTATCCCTCCACTACAGTTCAAACTATTCAGACCCATTCAGCAGGCAAAATTATAAAGTTTCCAAGTTGCATGGTCCGGCCTTCATTTGTGTTAAGTCAGAGTAAAATTCAGTTCTTAGTAATAAAGAGAAACCCTCACAATTTGAGTCAGAATTCATAACATTTGAAAAACATACTAAACCTGGTCTTAACTCAATTACATTGGATTTGGGGGTGAGGACTCAATGAAGTTAACACCACAACCAACTTTTAGCCAAAAAGTTACCTACAGTAACTTTAAGCTAAGTTAACGGTTTGCTAACGTTAGTGTGACCTTCCAATTTGCTAGCTTAAACCACAAAACAAGATAGGTTGCCATGTTGCCCATTAATTAACTGTCGTGTTTTAAGCTATGTTGCTTTAAATTACGTTAAATGTGACTACTTAACTTTCGCTTGGTTAAAAAATGATTCTCTTGGTCAATTTTGGTCAAAATGGTTGATATTCTTTGGCTAGCTAACGCTAATACCAATACTGTGAAATTCAAGATGCTCACCAGCAGCCCAGCGGGGGGAAAAGTGCAGGTCAAATTTTCAAAACAACAAAGGCAAAATACATACAAAAGTAAACTACAAAACTAAATAAGAGAATCATCCATATCACAAAGAGAAAATATACACATTACCTCACATCAAACCTCCCCCCAGAACACGCACGTACGCGTGCACACCTGCCCAACCATTCCCAAACACAACCACACACGCGCGCGCACCTACACAGACACAGGGATACAACTGATGCCTTCAAGTGCTCCCCGTGAGCTCTTAGCAGTTTAGAAGTTGTAAATACGACATACTGCGCATTTTAGTGCTTTTGGTCGGAATTAATACCAAAATTGACCCTGTAACAAAAATATTTTCAAGTGGATGTTTTATTTTAGAGGCACAGAGGCACATAGCTACTTTGTGCTGCTGCAGCAGCAGAATGAACATTACTAAAAGTTAAAGAATACGTGTAAGTAGAAACACACAACAATATTAATCATTTACATAGAATGCTAAACAATAACATAACATAATACATCACTTTTACCATCATTTTGTTATAGCTTCCAGCAGAATTGGTCAAATGCTGCAGGCGCAATCATCACTGTCTCAGTCACCACTTGCCATTCATTAACTTTCCATGTTTTTATTGTTGTTTATTGTTTTTTCCACCAGTATGTAGACCAGTCGTATTCCATAACTGTAAAACTATAAACAAATGTCTGGCAACGCAGAAGCTGAACTAAATTGTGTCAGACAGATGAGCTCAGTGTTGCTTGCCGCTTGACGCCATCTAGCGGTTACATTTTAAAGTTGCACATCCACACCGAAAACACCCTTGCTCTGCTCTACCTGCACATATAAAAAGGTGTGGCTTCCACTGATTGCTTACTCCTGTGGGCCGCCCGCCAACCGCGGATAAACACTAAAGAAGAAGAAGATTGCTTTTTCACGAAGATGGCTTCAGTCAAGGAGAGAGCCGCTGCGTTGAACCTTGCAGAGAAGTTGTGTGTGCGTCCTCAAGGTAATTCACACACACTTCAGCAACGATGTGCTGTGTTTGCTGCAGCTCATGTAGGCCATGTGTGGATCTTATTGTTTTCTTTTCTGCTGAGAAATAGTCGCAAATAAAGCGCTAAGCTATATTTCGTTCTAGTTTTTCCACTGTTTTCAGCAGGGAGTGAACATCTCTCCCTCAGTATTTATTCACAATCTTTCCCTTCCCTGCTGCTGCTCAAACATTTTGTCCCATTTTCCTCAATCTGTCCCCTCTCCCCTCTTCCCTTGACCTTACCCTTCTTCCTCCTTTCCTCTTCTTCATCCTCTCCCTCCTACCCCCTTCTCTCAAATGTCTTCTTTGATTTCTTTCCTCTCATTTTGTCCCTACTCTACTTTCTCCACCCCTGTCTTTCTGGATTCCCTCTTGGATCGTTCTTCTCCGTCCCTCTCTTCCAGCTCATGGAGTGGCCAGTAAGCCAGCCCAGTCTTCGTCCTTATGGAGCGGCCTCATCTCCCGCCTCAGGTCCTCGGTGAAGGTGAAGCGTCGACGGGTCCACCTCAAGTCCCACGGAGACTGCTTCCTCGGCTCGGAGGCTGTGGATGTGGTGGCGGACCACATTACCCATGTCAAGGGCTTTGAAGGTGTGTGTGTGTGTGGTGGGTCCTGGGGTTATGTATGTGTAGCATTCTGTATCATTAGGGTTCTACATGTCTAGTGCATTCACTGGGTTGATTGTTATTCTACATCTGTCATGGCAGTGTCATACTTTGACTTAATCACCTTTCCTTGAGCAAGAATAGACGTTTGATGCCAACAGGCTGTTATTTGAGACTTTTTGATTAAATCTAAGGTGCCAACGTGTCGCGGGACAAAGTGGTGTGTGTGTGCCAGGCCCTGTTGGACTGCAAGGTGTTTGAGGCAGTGGGGACCAAAGTGTTTGGGAAAGACAAGAGACAGGATGTGTTTCAGGACAGCAAGAGTGCTCTCTACAGGTTAAACAAACACACACACACACATATATATATATATATACACACACACACACACCTTTTGCTTGTGGTTTCAAAAAGTTTTTTTGGTGTTCCTTCATTATATCACTCTCATGATGAAGACATTTGTTTTCTTCAGACATCAAAATGGGCTGTAAGTCCAACTGTCCAAGAACATTTTGGTTTTTGGTCCAATGTTCCAACATTACTAATAGCCACAGTTACATGGTTATGGAAGCCTATTGTCTGCCTTGTAAATGTTAAACAGGTTCCTATGCACCCACACTCCTTCAATTGATGAGCTGGAGAGAGGTGTGCTCACCCATGGGATCCAGAAACTCTTCTGCACTGCTCCTTCAGCCAGGTATGGAGCCTAAATTCAAGTGATGGCTCACGCTGCAGCATCTGTCGACCTCAGCATGCATATCTCTGTGTGGCTTCACGGACAGTCGGGACATTAACGTTGTCCTGTCCTGGTTAGCCAAAGTGATGTCACTCGCTTGGTGTCTTGTCATCTTTTTCAAGAAGCAGTTCTTCCTGTTTGTCTTCCATAAAGAGTGAGACAAAGGTTGAATGTCAGGGGAAAAAATCACTCAAGCTATCATGCATCATTCACGTTTGTGGTCAAGTATGGTGTCGCACAATTCTTCCAGAATGGTACCGGTATGAAACCTAATATTCTGAGCTAGTATGCTCAGAATGCTTTCAGACAAGTAACCAGTATGAGCTTTCGACTGTCTTTTTTTGGTAATTTTAGGCAGGAAGAGCAGGCATTTCCCAGTGGGTCACATGTTCAGATGTGCACCCCGGTCAGATCCACCCTGACAGCCAACCAGCTGGAGACTCCTGTCAATGCCAAGCAGTCGTTGGAGGCCCATGTAGAGAATCTGAGTCTGAGTCCCAGCAGGTTACAGACAGACTCTCTGTTACCACAGTCATGTAAGCTAGCTCTGCCATCATCATTTTGACCTCAGCCAAATATGCTTTACCTCTTAAGTCTTAAGTTGATGGGTGTAAATTTTGTCCTTAGTGTAGTAAGTCTTTTTTCCCCCTTCTTTCTCTCTCTCTCTCTGCTACTCAACCCACTGCAGTGGTAGATGAAGTGTGGCAGGAGCAGACGCTGCTCAGGCTGCTGAAGCTGGTGGAGCTCCCTCTGCTGGACGGAGTGCTCCAGTGCGGCCAGACCCCGTCCTCTCCCTGTCCCCCGCCGCGCCCGCTGGCTCACAGCAACCCAGACCTGATCTACAGCAGCAACCACCTGGACAGGCAGATCCTCCAGGCCTTCAGGGACTCTCAGTACGCTTGGCATTATGGGCATTGTAGTTGGTCTGTTGTTTTGACTGTTGATCATCTTATTTTACCCCCGATACGTACGCACACATTGATACTTGGAACATCGGTTTGTTCACAACTCCCCATTCTATTGTTATTGAAGCATCACATGTCAGTCAACTGGTGAGGGATTCTTGGGATTTCCCAGAAAACTCTACTGTAAAAAAATGTCACTTTGTCCCAAATAAAAGCATAAATTAGAGTATTAAGACTAGCACTGGAAAGTGTCTTCAGGGCTGATTTGACAGCAATATAGTGAACTTTATTTCAAGGTAATTGTCATATTAAGCCTCGCTTTCCTCCTCATCCCTCAGGGAAGACGAGTGGCTCTGCACGGCTCTGGACTGTCTGGTCTTCCTCCCTGACCAGCCGGTGGTGGAGCTGAGCAGGGAGCTGCCCCGCTGTTTCCCTCAAGATCAGGACGGCTGCGACCGCGTGACGGCTGGGAGCGGTGTCCAAGATGGAGGCAAGTGCTCAGACAAGTATATCAGAATAGACGGGTCAGTCTTTCAGAGCAGGGCAGGTGTCCGGTAACTCTGCCATGAAGGCCAGTGCCACTCCCTGCTTGTTTTGGTGTAAACTCACTCGAAGTTGAAATACCCCCACTTTGCCACTAGATGGCTCTGTTTTCAAGTTTTGGATCAGATTGGGAAAGTGCATTCAATTTAAGGGTTTGGGGGTCAGGCTGAGGGTTTGTGCGTACAATTGTCCAGTGTTTATCAGTTGCATAAGCTGTGGTACGCAATATTAATTTCTGTATCTCTGGATCCAGTGCGGCAGCTGAGGCCTGTGTCCACCCCGGGCCACGCTGGTGACGACCAGTCCAGACTCTCCCCAAGTGGGTTGGCTCAGTGTCAGCTGCTGCTGTACGGGACCCTGCTGAAACACTACGGCCAGTCAGACAGACCTCCGCTGCTGCCCCAACACATGACTGACGTCTACACAGCCATCACTGACCTGCTGGGTGAGACCCGACACTGCGGCTCGGTTTTCTTTGGTTCGGACCATAGTAGAAAAGTTTACTTTGTTGCATTTTTGTATGTAGTTCGATTAGGTTCACACTGCCCAATTACAAGTGAACCAGGGCATGTAAACAAGTCACATGGACTCACAAGTAGCTTGTTTATTGGATAGAGTTTTGGTGACCTGTCATCCTGCCAGGTTATAGATTTAAAAGTTAAAAACACATGATGAAATGGCATCAGTCCAGACTGTGGTTTGCCCTCAGTTCATTTTGTTATGCTAGGCTTTGTTATGCAAGGAACTGCTGGATATCAGATGTCAACATCCGTCTCTTTATAGACATAAAACCTTGTGTTTTGGGGTCAATCCCTGTACTTGGTTTGGAAAATGTTCTCACTCCTAACAAACCGCAGCCTTTTGCGTATCCAGGAAACAACAACGGAGTACACGCATTGTTTTTCCAGTCCAGCAACTCTCTGCTTCATTCATACAGTTACACACATTCACACTGGGAGCTGCCCAGTACAACCACAGTCTTCTACTGTTTGCTACTGGACCAGTTAGGGGTTCAGTGCCTTGCTCAAGGGCATCTGGAGGCTAGCTGTTGAGGGAGGGGAGAGTGTTAGTGTTTCACTTTCCCCACCCACAGTCCAGTGATTTCAATCCGGCGAGGTTACCGTCACAAGCTTCTCTAACCTCTAGGCTACCCAACCTCCAGCTCCTAACAGACTGTGAATAAATCACAGTTAATAACCTCACTGTCACGGCATGGAGAACTTCATACAATGCTCAAACATCCCTCCTTCTACCCTCCCATACTTCCCTTGTTTCCCTCCCTCTCCCCTCTTCCTTGGCTTCCCAGTGAACGCCAAACCGGACAAAGCTCTGGAGGCTCTGCAGCTGTGTCTGAAGCTGCTGCCCCCTAGCTGCAGAGAGGAGCTGCGCAGGCTACTGACTTTCATGGCTTTGGCTGCAGACCCTCAAGGGATCAAACTGGACAAAGAGGTGAGACACACACCCACATAAGCAGACACACACCTTAGAAGTGTCTAAAGAAGGAATTTCCAGACAGTGAGGGTGATCAAGAGGTGATTGACAGCAAAAAAGAAGTTGGCCTCCAAAGCAGAACCACATATTTGAGGTCTTTCTTTGCTGTACTGTGCTTTTCTTGAGTTAAAGACGCGATGTTGAACTCGTAGATGGAGAACAGACTGGCAGTGAAGAGGTCTTTCTCCAGGGTGATCCTCCACAGCAGGGCTCTCTCCAGGGAGACGGAGGACCTGATGGTGGTCTTCATGCTCAGCAACATACAGGAGGTCTTCAAGGTAGGGGAATGCCGTCAGAATATTTAACACTTTCCCTCTCCTACGATCTTTACCTTGACTTTCGTCATAGACCAGGGGTTCCTAAAGTGAGAAAAACACCAAATTCACTTGTTACTTCTATTGATGTTTAGACTATTACATGAAATACTGCCGACATTATTTTACTGTAGCGTAAATGGTTATAGACTAGTAAATGTGCCTTTCCAGGTCAGGCCTGCAACCCAAACTGGGTTACAAAACATGGTTTAAGAAATGCCATCATAGACATTTGCATGAGGGGTTAAGGAGGTTTCAATGCAAAGGATAAATGAGAAGCTGCATTGAAAGGATTAGACACTTTATCCAAGTCAGGTCAGATCTAATGTAAGTCAGTCAACCAGCATGTTCTGCAATTAAGTCATGTGTTGACCGAAATTGTATTATCTTTGCTCCAGATACCAGGGGCTCTTCACAAAGTGGTGAGTGACAAGCTGGCCAGCATCGTCCAAGGGAAGCAGCCGGATGTAACAGGTAAATATTGGCTTTATGAATGCTGATCCTGTGTCTAGTGCACCAACAACAGTCTCCAAAACGTAACACCGGACTAAACTGATAAAGGGACAGGCAAAATGTTGTTTTCCTTTTTTAATAAAAGGCCATGTAAAAATCAGAATCCATTGGGGGCTGGCAGGAATCTTACTGTCTCAGTCCAGTTGTGGGCTGTGGCTGTACAGCTGCAGCTTTCACTCAGGATAAATATGGTATCCATCTGAAAAACTTCCTTTTTTCCGTTATTAAAAATAAGTTCCAAGCCACACTAACTGATGCCTTACAGCACCTGGAGGTTTTTGCTCCATTTTGGCTCAATTATATATAAGTTCTTCTTCCTTCTTCAAGAGCATATTGAGGTCTTGTCTTGTTAGGTGTTTCTCTGGCTTTACTGCCCTTTCCATTAGTCCAGTGTTGATCATCTTCACTCTATAATTAAGCTCTAAAACTGTGCAGCACCCATTATATAGCCATTAAATTATTATTTTAGTATATGGCTGGGAAATAAGTTTGGATCCAAGCATTTTCTAACATTCTCTTCCAATCCCATGTCCATGGTTCTTCATATTTTGGATGCTGTATCTAAACCCTGAGTTCCACCCTGTTTATATAAATGTTTAGCTGTTTTCTCCTCTCTCTCCCCCAGGCTCTACGTTCTGTCAGCAGGTCTCCAGCAGGACCTGTGCTGGCTCCACCAAGAAGACCACCAACCAGGAGCTGTGGGCTCTGCTGAGGAACATCCACCTGGACCCAAAGATCTCAGCCAAGGAGAGGAAGCGCCGACTGGGACAGTTTTACCAAGCCCACCCAGAGATATTTAATCAGTATTTCGGTGACTCTGCTGTTAGTGTGCTGTAGATGTGTGTGTTCTATAGCTACACACACTGTTTTACCAGTAGCTAGAAGGGCATTATAAGACTTCAGGGTTGTTTTTTCCTTTTACATCTTTGGTAGATAGTTGGTCAGTTGGGCACAAGCCACTTAGAACTATTTTTTTGTGACTGATATTAAACCAAAGTGGGTATTGTAAATGTGTTTGCACTTGTATGTGTACATTTTCTTTATTAATCAGTGAAATCTAAATAAACTAATATCATCATGACTGTGTTTCTGTTTAACTTTGCAAAAGTTAATAAAAAAAACAAAACGGAGCTACTATATTCCCAAGCTCAAGCTTTAACAGATTCTTTGGGTGCAAAGGTCAACTAGAAACAAATACACACAAGAGATGAAACGCACACCAATATTTGAGGGTGAAAAGCTTAAAGCTGAAAAAAAGGAGAAAGCTGAGATCAAGAAACTGTAATAATGCTAATTTTACATTGTTTGTCACATGTTGGATTGACTCTGTCATTGATTACTCAGAATGAACACTCAGGTTGCCCTCTGGTGCGTCATGTGATACGTCTATACATACAGTAATTGTGCCTAGACTCAGCTGTCCAGAACAAGGTTTCTCACAATTTATTTACAATGATGTGGGTGAAAGTATGAAGGATTTTTTCATTCTATATTAAAATGTAATTGTGAAATGATAAATGCTTTGTTTTTTTTTTACTGCAGCACAAGGAATATTTCTTTAATATTTCAATTTTTCATTTTGAAATTTTATTTTGAAATGGTCTTTCCTAATGCTACAATAAAAAACAAACAAAGCATTTATCATTTAACAATTACACTTTACTGAAAAAAACCTCCATATAAGGGGGGGCTCGGCACTTACGTCACCTTAGCCCCACCCAATCCCGGAAGAGTCGCCGCGAACCGAACCGTTAACCCGTCCGGAGAGAGCTGCGACGTAAATAATATCGAGTTTTACAAGATTAAATTAAGTTTTCCCTCTTTTCCAGACGGAGTTTGGCAGTGGTGAAGTCGTGAATAAACCCCTGACAGTGCTAACTCGGGTATGGCTGGGTTATGAAGGAAATAGCTGTGTCATACGGCTTTGTTATTGTTGGTAGAGAATCGTGTTCACGCTGAATAAAGCCTGATAAGTTGAGCTCGAGAGTCAAGCTATCTTCATCGAGGGTGACGACAACAAGGTTAGTAACGTTACCGAAAATAAGGCTATTGTGTTATCAGGCTTTTTCCTGTTTACCTCTGTCTTGGTCACCACCTCAGTCTGAGCATCGCAGTCACACACCGACTCCTCTTCCAGTTGTTAAGATGATGTCATCATCTATGGATTGTGGATTAGATCACAAAAACAAACCTGCATCTCTCCTGCTCCTGTTCACACTGTAACATGTAACCCCATGGCATTAAAAACACCACTTCTTGGTGTAATAGACTAGCATGTCTTGACAGAAAATCATTGACAGAACAGTCACATATCACCAGGCATTGATCTTCAAGTTAGATTTCAGATTTCACCATTTAGCGACCATCCTCCTCGTTCCTTCCCAGCATGCCGAAGGACGCAGACCAGCCTGGGAGCGGAGGAGACAAGGAGTCGAAGGAGGAGAGGACGCAGGACGCCTCTGATCAGACGGTGAGGAAGAGGGTCCGGGCGAACACCCCCAGCCCGCACCGAGGGAACACTCCACAGGGTGAGTGACAGGCCGACTCCCAGCCAAACAGAGCATCGGGCCTGATGAAGCCCTGTTAGAGCTGAACGGTTTACTGTCTTAGTCTGTACACTGTGTGCGGATGCATCTTTTCTCGTCACTTTTTTTGGTTTACTGCCAGTTCATGAAAGACATTGGCGATGTGTGTCTAATCCTACACCTTTTTCATCTGAGTCGTGGCTGAAACACTTAAAGGGAAAGAGCACTCAGTTTATGTGTCATTCCACTGGGCTAGGACACATGAACATAAACAACTCTGCTCTGACACCAGAAACAAGAGAACTAAGACTCAAAGTTGTCATGTACCATAGACAATGGAAGTACCATAGACAATGGATGGGATGGGACACACTTTTTTTGGACCTATAGGATGCTTATTTATAATTATACCCTAATTAGTTTTATACTACACCAGTGTTGTCAGTTGTGAACCAGAAAATGGACCATTATGGGGGGAAATCTTTTCCCATTCTTTCTCTTGGTCCAGCCCAAGACTTTATGATGACATCACAAATTTGAGTTTTAGTGTCTGGCCTTTTGTTAGAGAGTTGTTCATGTTCACAATTATAAATTGTACTATCCTAGATCACAAGAATACAGACTTTCCTTTAAGGCACAAATAGTGAGTCAGTTTGTGCACCCCATTGACAATGAATGCAAAACCTGACTTTGTGGATATAGTGACAGTACCCAGAGTGACTTTATATGCACATTAACACATTTTGTAGTCCCTAGGTGCCTGCTTGCACTCTGTGTCCAAATAAATCAATTTCCAATTCCTTGTCAGTGGAGCAGCTCTGGGTTTTGTCTCTCAAAGATTAGAGCCTGGTTACTGAATGTGAATGAATGAATATTTAAGGTGGATTTTCCCTCCCTCGCAGCCAGCCCTCCCCGGTTCGTCTCTGTGGAGGAGCTGATGGAGACGGCTAAAGGAGTCACCAACATGGCTTTGGCCCATGAGATAATGGTCAACAAGGCTTTTCAAGTCAAACCTGCAGAACTGCCAGAGGGAAGGTGAGATTTGAACGCTTAAAGATTGGATATGGGAGGAACACATGTATACATTCATTAGACCAAAGTGTGAAGGAAAGCCTCCAAATCTGTCCTGGTCTTTTTGAGTGTATTCTTTCTCAGTCCCTCCTGTGCTCCTGTGCAGTTTGGAGCGCAGAGTGAAGGAGATCATGCACAAGGCATTCTGGGATTGTCTGGAGACTCAGCTGAACGAGGATCCGCCGACGTACGACCATGCCATCAAACTGCTGGCTGAGATCAAAGAGGTGAGGCAGACAGTCCTGATGAGTCCTGCAGTCGAATATGATCCTGTATGTGTGTCTATTTTGAGATGGTCAGGCACAGGGCTTCACCATGCTGGGATACACAATACAAAATCCATCCCTCCCTCCCTCCTT
Organism: Centroberyx gerrardi; assembly: GCF_048128805.1. Lineage (NCBI taxonomy): Eukaryota > Metazoa > Chordata > Actinopteri > Beryciformes > Berycidae > Centroberyx > Centroberyx gerrardi. The sequence goes on from NC_136000.1 coordinate 27,418,027, forward strand.
CGTCCCTCTCTCCCTTCCTAGATTCCCTTCCTTTCCTCCCTTCCTCATCCATTTGCTCGCTTGTTCCTTCCTTCCTTCCTCCTTCCCTAGATTCACTCCTGCCTTCAATCATCCTCTCCTCTCTCCTCACCCAGACTCTAATGTCCTTCTTGCTGCCGGGCCACGGTCGCCTGCGCACCCGCATCGACGAGGTTCTGGACCTGCCTCTGATCCAGCAGCAGGCGGAGAACAAGGCGCTCGACATCGGCCAGCTGGCCCACTTCGTCGTGGGCATGATGGGCTCGCTGTGCGCCCCCTGCAGAGACGAGGACATCCACAAGCTAAGGGAGATCACCCAAATGGTGCCTCTGCTCAAGTAAGCCGAGACGCAAAAGAGAGAGAGAGGCTGTATTTTTAGCGCCGGATGTTCCAGGCCTTTGTTTTATTTTTAGATTCTGTAATTTAATTTCAGTCCGTTACTCTGCAGAATTAAGCTTGTTCTGGGGTGAGGCTGTACTAGAGAGCTGATTAGAGATGAGCTTCCAGGTCCACAAACTTAGTGCGGGTCGGGAGGGAATTCCAGCTCCAGCTCAGTGTCTGAGGGCAAGTTCAACATTATATAGTAAGCTGGATACAGAGAGACAAAACCTTGGTTCAGTTTATTTTGGGAGAACAGTTTCATCAGTGTTGTCATATTTTGGAGCCTCTCTGTTGAGGTGATGATACACAAGCAAATTTTTAGGACAAATTTGGGAAATATTTTCTCACTGAAAGCAATATAGCAGTTTCAAATCCAGCCAAGCTTGATTGGAGAGCAAGTTTTACTGGCAGGGTTTCAACATCAACCAATCGATCAGAGAGAAGAAAATTGGTCAGGTGACCTGTCCTCAGCCCAAAATATTTTCAAAATGGTCCAACTGCTACTAAATAGTAAACACAGCTAGGAAATAATAGCTGTGATTCTTTTGATAGAACATTTAATCTAGCAAGCATGCTAGCTTGCCTATAATAAACGTTATGAAAGTCCAGTGGATAACCTTGATAAAATGATGAAGTTATTACATTTTCAGTAGAAAAGAGGGGGCCAAGATGACAGTGATGGCAGCAGTATCTGTTGTTTCATCTTTTTTCACTCCACCAACTGTCAAATTTGTCAGTTACTCTTTCCCATTGCCCTCTTTTCCCATTGCCCAGTTGCTCATACTCATTGCCCATTGCCAGCAAATTTTGCCCCAAATTTGCCCTAAAAAATGTGCCTGTGTATCATCAGCTTTAGTCTCAGACTCATTTTTTGCCTACACCTCTACATCTCTTTCTATGTCTCTACCTCTGTCTCTTTCTCCCTCCTTCCCTCTCGAAGGGCGATATTCTCCATTCTGGACCTGATGAAGATGGACATGGCTAACTTTGCCCTGAGCAGCATCAGGCCCCACCTGCTGCAGCAGTCCGCTGAGTACGAGAGGAACAAGTTTCAGGAGTTTCTGGAGAAACAACCCAGTAAGGAGGCTGTGATCCATTAAATGAGTCACTGTATTAGTCATGATCAATGGTCAATCATTGAACTGTCTCTACATCCCAGTCGAAATAACTGCCACTTTGACTACTTTCCTGCCTTTTCTGTGTTTCTGTGCTGCTGTCCATGAAAGGAGAAATTATGGAAGCACAGTAGGATTTGGTTTATTTGAACTTCATAGTTCTATGGAGCAGGCAAAATGAGCAGAAAATGCAACAATATGGAAATATCTTCTGTTGATTGTACATAATTGATGGAATGTCCTTCTTGACACGAGCAGCTAAAACTGTTTACAATTTACACTGCTCTTTCTGAATGCATGTACATGGACGGATGTTCCATATCTTTGCTCTGGTGTCCCGAGGGATTGGGGAAAAACAAGGCTCTGCTGTATCCAGTAATGTTGAAAGGAATCATATGATCCATTTGTTTTCAGATGCCTTAGACTACACTGAGAAGTGGCTTGAGGACACAGTGAGACGCTTAAGAGAGGCGGATGGTTCTGCTGCCGCCTCATCCGACTCTTCTTCACTGCTCGCCCTCAACGTCCATAATCAGGCCTACCTACGTCTGCTGAGGTGGGACCACGCCTCCGTCCCCTTCCCAGAGGTAAACCCCTTTAACCCTGAAGCCTATCATTTGGTTTCGACTTTTCTTTTTCCCCTCATCATTTCTCTTTCCTCTCTCCACCCCTCTGCTTACAACCTGCATCCCTTTCTTCTCCTCTCTCCAGACGGTGTTGATGGACCAGGTTCGGTTCCAGGAGATGCAGCAGGAGGCGGAGCGCCTAGTCCTGCTGTCCTCAGTGCTGCTCATCGTCTACACCACCACAGGGGAGGCGATCTCAGGCCTGCCGGGACTGATGGATACGCTTAAAAGCAGCATCAACGCGATGCTCGTAGACATGCACACGCCGTGAGTAGAAATGCTGCGGTTCCAAACACACACGCTTAAATCTACACTAGGCAACTTTGTACGCTGGCGGCTCCGAATGGCAGCGAGAGGTAACTGTTTGAACTTTATTACCCAGAAATCCTGTAATGTGATGTCAGTAAACTGCACACAGCACGTTTACCAACCCGGCCGCTCTGTGATGCTTTAAACCAAAGATACCAAAAGAGACGAGAGAGGAAAAGATCTAACGCTGGTGAGTCCAGCTTTCTCTGGACGGAGCGCTGCTCACTGCTGGTTAGGAGACACTTTGGATTTCACTCTGGAGTTTGGATTCATCACTTCGGTGGGCGGAGAAGTGACCATACTGACACCAGAATTTCATTTGGGCAAAAGTGCATATCTAGACATGCACATATTTATGAATGTGTACCATGAATGATTATGTATGCTTAGTTGGACTGTGTTCATGTCATTTTGAAATTGAGCTTTTCGCATTCAAGATTTTTTTTATCAGATGTTGTTGTTGTCATAAAAGCCCATATAGGCTGGAAGCCATAGTGTGCAAGACAATCACATGCTAGAATTTTTCTAGCATCTTTTAAAGTTTTCCTGAGAAGAGACAAATTTGTTTCCATTCTAATTTTCAACCCAAAAATACTTAAGTGTGTTTTTACCTAAACTGATACACAACTGTTTTTCTTCTAGTGTGCTCACTAGCGCCAGTTTCAAAACTAGTGGCCAAAAGTTGCACTGCTCCTCTTTAACCATGCATTATTGCCTGTCCCCAGGTCTTTTAGTGCAGAGGAGGCCTTGGCGACCATCGGGGAGAGACTGTGTATTGAGCTGAGTCAGCGTCTGAGCCAGCATGGCTACTCTCCGTTCCCTACTGACCGACAGAGCGTTCTGAAGGGACAGATCTCCGCCGCCGTCCAGCCGGACAACACTGTCCGCAAGCTGATGGGTAATAACAGTGACACCAGCGACATCAGACATTACTCCAGCTCTTTGTCGTTCTTCCAATGCATCAATTCCTCTCCTCTCCTCTCCTCACAGAGTCTCGGGTCCAGACTTACCTCCTGGCTTCCCTGGAGTCCAGTCAACATAAGACCCCTCCTCCTCTCCCGGGGGGCCTGGCTCCGGTCAGCAGGGAGCTGAGGGAGCTCGCCGTCCGGTTCGGTCGCCTGGTCAACTTCAACAAGCTGGTCTTCTCCCCGTTCTACCAAAAGATCCTCCAGGACGTACTGGCGGTGGGAGAGAGTGCCGGCACAGAGACATAAACACTAAACTGTGGAGCGGGGAGCAGAACGGAGTACGAGCGATCTGGTAATGGTTAAGGTTTAGAGAAAGGGGGCGAAGAAGCTGATCTGTAGCCCATGTTCAAACTCAGCTCCCCAGATCGTGCACCTCATAATCAAAACCCCCTAACGCTGGCTGCCATCTCAGTTGCATTCACTCACAGCGTTGCTTATTTGATAAACTCTCAGGCCTCCGAATTGCAACCTTAAAACGACCATCTCTCTCGCATTCACTTGTGTTACTTGAATACGTACAGTATTACTAATGGTTAGGGAGTAGTGTAGCTCAAAATAATAATAATAATAATAATAATAATAATAATAATGTACCAGACAACAACTGACTGCATGCTGTCGTTTAAACTGGAATTGTAAGGAATACGGTGGATGTCAAAATTCTTCACACCTTTTCAAATTTTCTAGTTTTTATGGCCTTGAGGCCTGAAATGAAAATCCTTTAACTCACACTTTGTTCTCTTTCATTTGGATACAGTAACCAGCAAAATCAAGCTAAAAATTAAAAGACTAGTCATTTCTTACAGTGTATTAAAAATGGAAAACTAAAACACCTTGGATTTGTAATTGCGCACACCCTAGAAGAAGCTTCTTTTGCTTACTAAGTCTGTTTGGGTTTATCTAAGGTCTCTGAAATCTTTTTGTATCCCTCTCCTAATCTGAACCTTTCAGCATAAGATCTAGCTCCTTGTTAGCTCCTTGCTGCCCATATTTGTCTCTGCACACTGACATGCACAGTGCAACAAAGAAAACCTTCAGTGAAATGCTGCTTTTAATTGATCTAATTAGAATCAGGCGAAGGCAAATTAGCTTAATGCATACTTTGGGATGTAATTATTTAATCATAACACAATTACAACCCCCAATTATAAGGGATGTGGACACTCAGGCAACCAAAGGATTTTAGTTTTCCATTTTTAATACATTGTCAGAAATGAGTAGCCTTTTTACTATTAAAAATAAATGAAAAAAAATAAACTTTATTAGTATAGGCTAGCACTTTGAAAACAATTTGCTTTACTGTATAAGAAAGCAAAAGTTGTAAAGTGCAAAGTACAACTGAAGAAATACAATCAAGGTAAAAAAAAATAAAATAGGAAAAAATACAAAGCACAGGTGCTAGAAAGTAAAACAGAATGCAAGAGAAAACAAGAAATTGTAAAATTGGCAATTATAAAAAGGCCTGTTCATAAAAGTGTTTTTCAAGAAGATATTTCAAAGAAAACTGATTTGGCTTTGGTGTTCAGCCTGGACTCTGGACCGGCCAGGAGCCTGCCTGAGGGTCTGAGGCTGCTACTGCCTCATAGGGAATCAAAAGGTCAGATACGTAGCTGGGGGTCAGACCATACAGTGCCTTTAAATTTATCAGTAAAATCTTAAAATCAATTCTGAAATGAACAGGCAACCCATGTAGGGAGGCTAAAATAGCAGCAAAGATGTCACCAAAAACAATGAAACAAGAATCTTGTAGATTACCATTTTACTGTATTTTTCATTTCATGCCTCAAGGCAGTAAAGGAAATGTAAAAGGGTGTGTAGACTCATATTCAGTGTATTTGCACATTGGATCGTTCTTGTAAGTTACTGTAGCCTATATCAGAGGAGAGGAAACTGACCAGAGCGGACTGAGGAGTACTGAAGGGAAACCAGACTGGTGTTGTGGACCAACTTGAATTGTTATGTTTTTACATTGACTTTCTTTGTTTTTAAACTCATTTCACTTATTTATAATGGTTATGATGGTTTATGATCGTTTGAGAATATGTACCTTTTACACACACTTCTATGGTTAGCTTTTGGCTTTGACACTGTTTATATACATTTGACACACCCCTGCCTATTAGCCGTGTTAAATAGCTTATAGCTTGTCACAGACTAGTTACCGTGGCTATAACATTTATTCACTGACTCCACGCAGAATCAAGTCTCTTCTACCCTTATTAATAATGTGTATTCATTGACTAATCACATCAGTTACACTGATGTTTGTCTTTGAATGGTCATCCAACTACATGCCAATAAAGCATTGTTCCCTCCCACACTGCAGAGCTATTTATTTCTATTTAACCTCTAAGTCTTGTTTTTTTTCATTCTGTATGAAGCTTAGGCCTTTATCTTTGGTTGTTGTCTCCAGATTTGTTTTCACGGGGGAAGGGAAGGGATTTCACAGGAAAGTGGGGTGGAGGGCATAAATAGACTGAATTTAATGCAGAATTCCTGTTACTTTCATGTGATGCTCAGATGGTAAATTTCCATCAAGATCACATGTAGCCCTACTGACTCCAAAGTACTTGCCTGCACTACACATATGGGAAGGTAGGTGGCGCCAGAACCCCGTTTATTAGTCAGATATAATTGGTAGGCACGTGTATGATAATCATTAATAGGATAGAAATTAAATGATAGAAATGGAATATAAAATATTTCCCTATCTATCATTTAACCAGCTCCTCTGCCACCTGCTAATGTGATATCAACAAAAGGGTCTAATATGAATATTTACTTCTACAACAGGAGAGTTTGGCTTTGTTTAGTCTGTCTGTATTGATTACATTTGATTTTTTTTAAATCTGTACTGATTATGTCAAAAAGTAGCGAAAAACAAAAACAATTTTCAAGTGAAATAAAAAATTGTGACACGCATCTCTCTCTCTCTCTCTCTCTCTCTCTCTCTCTCTCTCTCTCTCTCTCTCTCTCTCTCTCTCTCTCTCTCTCTCTCTCTCTCTCTCTCTCTCTCTCTCTCTCTCTCTCTCTCTCTCTCTCTCTCACACATTCCACACATGCGGAGAAGCAACAAGCCATCGAGGCAGCAACAACTAGCCAGCAGCAGCTATCTCTCTCGGGGACGAGGCGTATTAACATGCAAAAGTTTAGAAACACGGATTCCTCGTCCTAAGTAGAGACAAGAGACACTATTTGTAAAACCTGGAACGGCTGTCGAAACCACAGGCCATGGCTGGCCTTTGTAATAGCTAGTTATTTGCGTTATTTGGAGCTTCAAATGTGCGAAAAGTCGCTTGGTCTCTTCTCGTCGTTGAACAAGATGGCAGCAGCAGCATCATTGCAGGATTTGACTGTGGTGTGGATCCTCGTCGCTCGCCTGTTCCCTGACGATTTGGACGATACGACTTACTGGTCTTACTAAAGGTGGGTGTTCTCAGCTGAGTAAACTTATTGCCAAACATGTTTCCTGCAATACGTGTTTGTTTGTGTCTTGTATTATTTTAACACAGAAAGGACTCTGCTCATGGCTAGCTTGTTTGCTAAGCTAGCCAACTTCAGTTTATTCCCCCTGCCACACAAGCTACGCTTTAGCTGCAGGCTAATCAGTTCGTATAAACCACAAATATATTAGTATACAAGAGCATACTAGAATAAAAGAGCGTGCAGTTGTTTGTGTTTTGATGTTGGATATGCCTGTTGCGAGAAGTTACCGTGGCAAGGAATGGAAATAGGCTGAGCTTATAAGCTAACAGCATTATACAACACAACACTTGCCTCATAGATCTTGCTAACTTAGGCATTAAAGCTGAGTTTATTTAGCTAACTTGCACCTCTCCCACACACTTAAACACAGCTATTAGCTGCCAGTTACTTACAACAGAAGTTTCAACAGGTGTCTAGGCTGTTATTGCCCTTCCCCCAAACACACACACACACACTCACCCCACCCTACCCATATGTTGACTGTCTCAGTGACAAACTGCATGTACAGCTGACATTCTTTTACAACTGTGAAACGCACCACAAACACACATGCTTCTGTGTCATGGCTCCTCATTTCAGGCTTGGATCTCTTTGCCCTGTGGGGTATCAGGCTACCTACTTTGGCAGTGAAATGACAGAGCAGCAGGTATCACAGCTGTGTCTGTTTGGGTGTCCATCAAGGACTGATGGGTTTGACACCTTGGCAAACAAACACGGGCTGAAACATGTGCACCAGCCCCAGCCATATGGTGGTAGTGTTTTGCTTGTGTGGACAGTGACTTTTTATCAGTAACTTTATCAAGTTATCAACCATTGGGAGTTTTTTTTTTTAAATCAACCTGCCACTGTGGGTGGTGAATGAAAAATTACGTTCACCATGTACACAACGATCTTTCCTTAGCAATGGCTGGATCTTAGTATCTTTCTAGAAACAAACATTGGCTACATGGAAGGATTCTACTTCCAACCTCCAACATGCTGTCTGTATTTTTTGACAAGCACAATCATAAGCTCATATTCTGTTGGCACAGTTATAGTCAACTCAGTTCTGCAGTGCCAGTAATACTGTTCCAAATTGGACTGGGATCCAAGTTTTTTCTCTCACCAGCCAGAGTTTTTGCCTGGTGGAATGAAAAGTCACCTCACCAGTAGTTGTTTATCTGCTAAAATATGTGGTAAGCACTGCTAGTAAGAAAACTTAACACCAGCCGTAGCCAGTACTTAGTAGTGAAGGGTTTTGTTTGCATGGCTTTTTTCATGTAGACGTTCAGACACACCCCTCTGCCTGTCTGAGCCTGTGTGTGCCAGCATGAATAGTTGGGAAGGCCACTGGCTCTCAGGATGTCTTCATGTGGAACAAAACATTGAGCTTAAGACAATCAGTGAGTGTGTGTGTAGGTGAGAAAGCGAGAGAGAGCGAGACAAAGAACAGGTATGTTGTGTGTACTGTAACATGTATGATGTGGTGCTAAAACAAGTGTAAACCCAGCCACAGTCTGTCTCTCTCTCCGTTTGGATATATTCAGGAAGTGACAGGCTTGGCCTCTAAAGGGGCGGATACTTTTTGTCATCATGGTATCATGCCATGCTGCAAGGGGAGGGATGGAGCTGAAAAACAAACTTTAAGATTGAGTTAGGATCCTGGAAAGTTTGAAATTCTGTGGTAGGCAGAAACGTCTATGAACTCGGTCAATAAAACGGTCGTTGTGTCTGTAAAATGTCAGCGAGTTACAGAGCAACTCTTATCATGCCGCTGTACCAGTTCCCCCTGGGGTTCTGCTTGCTTTGCAGTTCTACTTTGTGTGAAACTGACACTCCAGTGTAGTGTGCAGGGACAGGCCAGCGATGCAACGGGATTTCCCCCCCCCCTCCTCCCCCTCTCCCATTACAGTAGGCCAGTTCCTCTTTCTGGTAAGGCTGACACGATGGCTCAGATGTGTACTAGCTTTGACAGCTTTTATGACTGCTTTATTTAGACCATCACCTTAGGGGGAAAGATGGCGATGGGGGGAAACACCCCCGCTCGGCCTTTCCCAAAGTTTAAGCAGTGGTCAAAAGTAAAATACTTTTTGACTTTTGCTTTTGACCACTCTATTTCAATCTCATTTGAAATCCCACAGCACATCCTGTTTTCATTTCTACAAGTTGGTCTAGGTCATTTCAGTACACATTGTTGTAATTTAGACACAGGTAGGATTGGTGCAGCCTGTCTATTTTGGAGCCTCCAACCAGCTATAGCACCATAAACATTTCAGTGTCATGCATTTTGTTGCCACTTCAGTATGAGTACATCATTAGCCTAAAAGCCTAGTCTGTGTTGTCATCGGTAGGGATACAACGATGAACCAAGAAGCTGCTATGCATTAATTGGGTCACTGAAGTTGCAAATTACTGTCAGACTCTCTTTAAGTCTTTAATTAACTTGTCACCCTGCTTTAAGAGCAGATATCTGGCTAATATTGCCTAGCAACTCACCTGTTTTTAGGTCAAAGGCTTTGCTAAAAGCTGTAGCTTGTTTTTTCTCTTTCCTTCCCGTAGGTATGGCCTCACAAGTCTTGGTCTACCCATCACACCTGCACCCAGCTCAAACAAGTGCCTTAGGAACTAGCAGTGGTACCAGCAAACACACCGGCGAGCACCACCGCAGCAACAACACCAGCAAAGCCTTTCAGCACCGGCCGCCACCCAAGACCTACGTGATCGGAGTCAACTACGGTATCGCCTATCCCAACAACGTCATCCCATCCTCAGCCGGGGCCGATTCAACAAGACCGCGCAGGGGAATACAGCTGGAAGAAGGGGAGGAGTGGGCATCGTGGACAACGGGGTTACATAGAGAGCGGAGCTGGGCGAGACTAGAAGGTCCAGCTGAGATCCAGGGTCAGGCTCCTCTCTGCCAGAACCGAGGCCCACAGGAGGTGAGGCTTCGCGGGGACAGCGGTGGAACTCCAGCCGGTGGAAGAGGAGGCTTGGACTGCAGGCTGCCGAGGAGGGCCTGTATCAGAGCCGAGGAGGGACAGCAGAGAAACAGAAGAGTACCGGAGAGAGCCGGAGACGTTAACGTCCTAGACACAGGTGCCGCCCCGAGATGCGAACAGAGGACAGGTGAAGGTGGAGAACGACTGCGGGAGAACAGCTGTGTGGGAGCCATGCAGATAGTGGAGGACGTGTCTACGCTACCTCCACTTCCTCCCCCTGTGGCCATGTTGCAAACCGGCGCCAGGAACAATGCGGACACTGTCAGAGTCGGGGGAGGAGGAGCGCCGCCCGCCCAACACAAGGGGACCGAGGCGGCAGCGGGCATCGGAACCGGGGCGGCCGGGACCGAAACAGGGCCCAACGCCAGTACCGAGGCGGTGGCGGGAACTACGGTGACCAGAACGGGGTCGGCAGACGGCGACTATCAGTTAGTTCAGCACGAGGTTCTGTGCTCCATGAAGAACAGCTACGAGGTCTTGGAGTTCCTCGGCCGCGGCACCTTCGGTCAGGTGGTGAAGTGCTGGAAGAGGGGAACCAGCGAGGTGGTGGCTGTCAAAATACTGAAGAACCACCCATCCTATGCACGCCAGGGACAGATTGAGGTGAGGAGCTGTGTTGTGTGTTTGTTTGTGTGTGATGGCAGAGTTCAGGAGGAGAGGAATGCTACATGTGTTTTGTCTTTGGGTGGAGCTGACTGTATGAAATTCTAATTTGATTTGGAAATGTCTTCATTTCTTTGTTTGTCCTCTTTTCCCGTTTATCCATCCAATACGCCTGTGTCATGTCTGCATAGAATCTACAGTAAATGTATCATTTTCTGTCCTCTAGATTGTCACTCTTTGTTTAGGATTTTCTGTGTTTTTTGTGGAGGCTGTGATCCATTTCACTACCAAACTTATCCATGTGTTTTTATTGTCATGATTTTCTGTGGGGAATGTTTTTGAGGCTGTGATCCATTTAACTACCAAACTTCTGTTTTCATTTTTAACTCATTACAATTATTTCACTCGCCAGTTTAGTCGGTAATTGCTGGTATTTTTACTGCTTCAATTGCATTAATGTGGAAATAAACCAGCATAGGTCAATAGGCCTTAACCGCAGTATTGTTTTCCTTTCCTCCTCCCAGTTTACATAGAAGCTTATCAGTTAATAGTTAGTTAGTTATTAGTTAGTTTGGTCTTCTTCATTGCACTTGATGCTCAGAGCTGACCCTGTGTTGCTTGCTCTCCTCGCCCCCCGCCCCCCCCCCCAGGTGGGTATCCTGGCTCGTCTGAGCGGTGAGAATGCCGATGAGCACAACGTGGTGCGGGCTCTGGAGTGCTTCCAGCACCGCAGCCACACCTGCCTGGTGTTTGAGATGCTGGAGCAAAACCTCTACGACTTCCTCAAACAGAACAAGTTCAGCCCACTGCCGCTCAAAATCATCAGGCCTATTCTGCAGCAGGTGACATGAACTCTCATGCAAGCATACACCAATGAAGCACTCATGCACACACACATACTCATGGACACAAACCAGACAGAATAATTTCCGTCCACTGCTCACTAGGGCCAGTCAGCCTCAGGCAAGAAATCACATCTGACTTGTATGGTCACTTTCAACAGCTTGTGCCGCACTGTCAATTATTCATTGCTTTAATAGCTTTGCAACCCAACACTATTTGTGAGTTTTTGGGAAGAAAATGAACACAAAACAAAGCTAGCAATTGGGCAAAGAGGCTCCAAAAGATTGCATTCATTTTAGACATGTCATAGCGGCAGGCCCACAATATCCAGATATATATAATACTACACTTACTGATAAACTGTATGTATTTATGTGAAATTCTACAGGTGGCCACAGCCTTGAAGAAGCTGAAGTCTCTGGGTTTGATCCATGCCGACCTGAAGCCCGAGAACATCATGCTGGTGGACCCGTCCAGACAGCCCTACAGGGTCAAGGTCATCGACTTCGGCTCAGCCAGCCACGTCTCCAAGGCCGTCTGCTCCACCTACCTGCAGTCCAGATACTACAGGTGAGTGAGGACACCCGCTTGCAGTCTAATCTCTGGATAATTTAAAGGAATTGACAAACAAAATCTTTACTTATCAAAGTAATTTTTTAATCCTGCCACACAAAAAACGGTCGCTGGTATCAGGCAAATTCAACCGACAGGCTTGTCTTGGCACAGAAATGATGCTGTGAGAAAAGTTTAGTGATGTTTTTCACAACCCAGGATGACGAAAATTGCCATTGTAATGAGAAATTGCTATATTTTAGTTGGCTGTCCCTTTGAAAGAAAACATCAAATGTTTTTGTTTGCAGCAACATCCAGGGTTAAGCACAGTGTTTCCTGTAGTTTTGGTTCTGAGACTCCGGTTTGCTTCTCAGGATCCAGTCCAGTATGTGTTGCAGTTTCAGAATGGCTCATTTTTGGATCTTTCTTATTTTAGCTGTAAATACATTTGTAATTGTTGTTTTTTGCTCAGGCTGAGCAGTAAGAATGAATTTGCGTTATATTTCTGTTTGGGCTTGCAGTTAAGCTGTTGGGGCGGCTACAGTAGTCAAATGAATACAAAGGAAACACTGGTTAAGTTGGATTCCTTTACCATATTTTGAGAGCATGTGTCACAGAACCCACCCACCAAAGAGAAAGCGGAATGCATATGTACCAAGTCGCATTATAACACTGACGCATTGGTGACATTCCACAGGGGAAACTGAAATGTAGCCTAATGCATAATGTTGAAAACCAAACAGGTTGTAATGAGAGAAAGAAGAGGAAAACCACAAGTCACACACACCAGAAAAAACTTAGCCCTGTCTCAAATGGGTGGATACAAGCTTAAACCCCTGAGACTACATGATGTTCAGAAATGTGTTGAATGTTTTTAGGAAGATTAGAAATGTCACTCGATAGCATTCAGATATGTCATGATATGCCAACACAGCTACTTGACTTAGTCCCATGGGTAATAGTTGTGTATGTGTGTGTTTCCCACAGAGCTTAGCACAGTCTTGCCTCAGCTTTATGTATTGAGGCTTTTCTGTACTTATGTAATGTGAACAGTGGGCTCTGTAATAACCTGCAGACTGTCACTGGGAGCTGCATGGCATGCTGAGACTCTTTTTGTCTCCCTCTCTCTGTTTCTGTCTTACACCTTTTTTTTTCTGTCTCCCTCGCCTGCTGTCTTTCTCTTTGTCCCCCTCCCTCCCTCCCTCACACATGTATGCATTTTTGCATTCACGTGTGTGTTATCCATGTTCTGAGCGTCACGCCCTAACTCTGCTGCTCTTGCATAACGCTGTGCAGAGGAACTGAGATGTTTATATGAGGAACAGCGTCTACAATACTTGGCGTGGCTCGTAGTTTAGACTGAAGGGGAATGTGCTCATGAACCACAGTCAATAGTGTGGGCCTGGATTCAAGACTTCAGTGTCATGTGAAAGGACATTATTAGGTTGTGAAGCAGAAGTGCTGTGAATAAAAAAGAAACAGAATTGCAAATGAAACAAAGTAGAAATTTGGACAGAATCAAAATCATTTCTTTACTCTCACTCTCTCTAAACATACTGTAAATTCTTGATGACTCATTCTGCATTCGGTGGGGTGGCACGTTGGATTGACATCCAAGCTTGTTAGAGGTGCTGCTTTTGGAGGTTATTTCCAAGGCAAAGTATTTCCATTTTTTTTTTTTACAACAGAATAGCAAGTTGGCAATTTCATTCCCCGACAGTCTTTGCAGCGAGTTTCAGCAAGTAGGTTGATACAATCTGTTAAATTATTGCAACTCCTCAAACATTGTGCAATCAGTGATAGCTGCTGTTGAGATAATAGGTATGTCTACAGCCAACGCAATGCACACACACCCACCTTACCACCGTCAGTACTCCTGCCTTTATTTCCTTGTCAGGAGAGTGACACATTGTGTTTTAAGCTCTAATTTCTGCCAATGGTGTAGTAATTAGGCACAGAGGTTTGAGCTTCCTGCCCTGAAGCTCAGCAAAGTGCAATACAGCCTATAGATCAAAATGTAAAATGGAGAGTTGGGCTCCCCCAATCCCCCAAAATGCCAGTGTTAGTCTGAGTACAGGCTGTGATGAGCGTGAGCTGCTTTCTAGGCCTCCCTCTCAGAGAGACAAGCATGGGAAATGGTGAGCCATAGTCGTTGCATAACATAAAGGCTCTGCTCTGCAGTTGACCTGGTTAAGTGTGTGCGAGTGTGTGTCTGTGTGCGTGTGCACACGCTCGTGTGTGTTTTGTCTTCGAGTGGTGTCGGGGCCATGCTGAGATCATAGCGCAGATAGAATGGGCGAGCACTGAGGAGCAGGGAGGTCAGTCAGGACACGGAAGGGAAGAATGTGGTATGTAAAAACCCACATTTAGATCCAGGAAAAAAACATTCAGACATTCCTGTGTGTTCGTGTATGCTCATATGTGTGTGCCCCTGTCCATGCAGCAGCTGCCAAAGCTGGATATTTCACATATATTACAGAATGTACCTCAACTTGCTTCACACTCGCTCAGTTCAGTAACGCTAGTATTACAAAGGGCTTCTGTGAAATTGCGGCAAGGGCAGTGAGTTTGTTTTTATGTAATTTTTTTATTATTTCAAAGTGTTCCTGCCAAGTTAATGCAATTTTGGCCACGTTTTGCTCATAGTGGTTGCTGGCCATCGTATGGACAATGCGCAGCATTTTCAGCCAATCATTTTGTTTGCCTCTTACTTTTGTTTTTCTGAAGTGAAGTGTGCCTTTGGGTTGAACAGTCCTACAAACAGTACAAGCACAGTAACTCTTTGAAAGTGAAACAGGGCTTGAGTTTAAAAAGGTAGACCAGCACACACCCACATGCCTCCTGTCCACTTCTCCTCTTTTCCTTTTTGTCTGCCACTCTTCCTACCTGTGTTATCGTGTGTGTGTGTGTGTGTGTGTATGTGTATGTAGGAGTTGGTTTGCCCATGAACCAGGTAGCTGGTAGCACATTTTACATTCTTCACTGCACATACGTAGGCCTGTATGCCAGCTTGCATAGGCAAATGCCTGTATACGCAGGGAGATGTGCACTTTTTATGGTATGTCTTTTTTCTTATCTACGTGATTATGTAATATCTGAGCCCCAGAGCAGTGTGTGTGTGTGTGTGTGTGTGTGTGTGTTTGCTCCTGGAGTGTCCGTGTGTTTGCGTAGCAGGTTATCAGCAGACTGGTTTGTAGGGAACTCTGTGTCTCCTCATGTCCAATGCTGGTATTGCATAACGCGTGTACTGTATTGTTACCATAGTGAAGCTATTAAGCTATGCTGGCTTCACCACAGTGGGTAGGAGCTGGCTTTCTCCAGCTCCAGGGTTTTCCCTGTCTTTTCCAGAGGCCTAGGTAGGGACTTTGCCAGCGGTGAGGGTTTGATGCAAAGCTGAGGGTTTAAAGACACAAAGACCACAGGACAGCCTTCAGGGGCAAAAAAATGAGGCTGGTGCATTCATCAACCATTAGCAAACAGACACCAATGGAACTTATCCAAAAGTCTTATGTAAACTAAAGATTCAAAATGTGTTGGATATTTGAAAATGTCTCTCAGCTGGTCAGAAAAAAAACACTTAATTGGTGGTTAGAGTAAAAAGGGCATTTCTGATATTCCAATTCTTGCGTCGATTAAGCTACATTATTCATTTTAATTATTGATGAAATGGTGTACAGTTTTGGTCATTCATCCAAACTGTACACCAGTCTGTCATTGGCCATAGATGGACCTTATTAGACTTTGTCCACAGCAAAGTAAACAGAATCCAGAGCCCTATATCTCAGAGTTTTGCCATAGAGAGGCCAGGATGTTTTCTTGGCCTCCAGCCATCCAGTTGTCACTTCTTTAACTTCAATTTCTTGTTAGGCAGTATTGGCCAAAACTCTGCTTAGCAACTGGAATAGTAGTCTATTTTTTTTGCCGTGCTTATATTAAGCATATTATCAGGAGGCAGTGGGGACGATTGAGCTTTGCTGATTTCATAGGTGTAACTCTTGTAGATAGAAGGCTCTGGCAGAAGCTATTCAATGCTCGTCATGCTCTAATGCATTGTTGCCATGGTAGCCATGACACAGCAGGCCTTGGTGAGGTGACTGTTATGTCCTGCGGGGGCCGGTGACGTAAAACCACCTCCCACAGTGAAAATGGAGCACTGGGCTACGTGAATAATTCAGCTAAGCAGATCAGGTGAAAGGAAAGAGGGCTATCGTCTTAGCATGCTTTCAGATTTGGGCAGGTTGCTCTAGGCTCCCTTCATCCAGGTGTGATTACTCTGTCACAGAGGTGTTGTTTTACAGTGGCACTAGGTCGCCTAGCACTAGTACACATTGTGCACATTTGGTTAAATATTTGATTTGGATATGTGAGATTTCTTCGCCAGGTTCTCTTTATAGGCGACAGGACAGTCAAATCCTGAGCAGATCTCAGATGATCTCAGCACTCAACATGCAAGTCCACTTAGCTCCAGTGTCAAGAAAATGAACACAAGGCTAGAAGCGGGGTGATTTTGGCACAACAGGTGACTCTTATTGATTTGGCTTAAATTGGTGGGGAGAAATAAAGCAAGAGAGAAGAAATGCAGCTGATGTGTGTGGATGAATGTTGTCTTTAGATAAAAGACAGATATAAACCCCCTCTAGCCCTGAGGGGGTTTATACCGGTAACACGGCAGGCTGAAATCTGGCCCTGGTCTGATGGTCAGTAGGGATGCCTTGTCTGACCGGGGAGCCCATATCTACTTCTAGGGCTCGCATACTTCATGAATAACACATGCTCACACACAGTTGGCCGTGTGTGTGTGTGCGTATAGCCTACATGTGCTGCTAGCTTCCCCATTCCTCACATGCGGTCCTTATTTATACACGTGAACTTGTATAATTAGTGTGTGTCTAAGGTTTGTTTCCTGCGTAGCCTTTGTGAAGTTCTTTTTTTCTTAAATAAATATCACTGCCTCTCCTGACGTGTTTGTGCGTGTGTCCCACAGACTAAATGATACTCGTAATGTTATCCAGAGCCACAGTTTAATCAATGACTCTCTTAAGGCAACACCATCTTCCACCCCCCTTTTCCTCTGCCCTCTCCACGTCTTTCTGTCTGATCAGCATTTAATATTTCTATATTAAACAATGGGTTGTGGAAAATAATTTTAGGTTGACTATGTTAACTACAGATGTGACATTTTGTGTTTAGTATTTTTACTGTTCATCCCTTTGTCATATTGCACTTTGTTAAGCCCTTGCTTTCCTTCTCTCCTTTTCTGCTCTTGAATATAAAGATCCTTTTCAGGGCCAGTAATCTTCCTACAATGCGAGTACTGGTGTAGGAACAGCTTTTAAAGTAATCTACCCCTAATTTTCATGTTATTCCTCGTGTCTGTTTATTCCACGTGCCGTGACGGAATAAAAAGACTAATTTGTGATGCTGTCAAGAGGCACTGGAGCTTTTGCATTGCCAAGTAATTAGAGGCAGAGGTTCTGGGCTGCACAGTTAATCGAGAAACAATCAAAATCACAATATTGACTACTGCAATTTCCGTATTGCAAGAGGCTGCAATTTTTTATTGGACAAAGTTGATTTAGACAGACAGTTGTGAACCTGAAAATTAGTCAGATCATCCAAAAGTCGGCCTTTCATCCTTAGTCAGCAGAACTGCTCCCTCTCCTACCTCTTAATGACATGAAAGATTAGAATGTGGATTGTTTAGTTTCTGGCCTGATGGTGAACAGCCGGGGAACAAGACTAATTCTGTAGGGTGGTGAATTTTCCCTTCCACTCATAGTGGAATTCGCTGTGGTCTTGTGACCTATCCAGCAATCCTCGATCTGTTGTTCCTTATTCTGGGTTCATGCTTTTTTTTTTTTAAGCTTGGTTCCTGCCATGTCTCCAAGTCCTCCACCCATTTTTCCTGGATCACAGCAGTCCTTTGCATGGAGGTACTTTGCAGGCCAATTGTCTTAGTCATACAAATCCTTTTTTTCCTCCCAGAAGTCATCAGACGAGCAATCTTAAAGAGCACCCATAAAAATTGAAGCTTTTTAATTTGCCTTGGCTTCCTTTCCCAAGAACAGACTCTGCCCTTGGCTTCAAAGAGCACATTTTTATGCGAGCATTTTTGAAAAAATTACAAAAGGCAATGACACACCCTTGTATCCTCTGAACTTTGCTTAGTGTTGTAGCGGTGTCTTTTTGGAGGATTAAAGATCCTTGTTTTACAATCTGTATTGTCCTGGTTGCTGTACACACACACACACACTCTAAGCTGGTGCTGGGAATCTGATCTGCTGTTCCACGCATTAAGCCTTGGTAATGCAGTGTGTTGTGTTTGATATGTGATCATCGCGGATCAGATTTGACTACAGGTGTTAAAGCACTGGGTTTACATACCCAGCACCGAGTCTAATGTCATCATGTTGAACGTCTCTCAGGTACACACACACACACACACACACACACACACACACACACACACACACACACAGACACAGACACAGACACACACAAACACCTGAAGTGTGTATATCCAAAGTCATATTTCCTATCTGTTAACACAGCAGCAGTGTGTTGCCGTACTATCTGCAGGGTTTGTCCTGTGGCTGCTGCTGCTCTCTAGTGTGAATAGTTAGTTTAATTCTAGAAACTGGTCTGGCCACCAAAGACCTGTGTGTGTGTGTTACGTGTGTGTGTTATGTGATGGGCTGTTTCTGGAAAGGTGGGGCCATTGCTGCAGCTTTTATGACTCTGGCAGTATAGCTGGGAGCAACAACACACACCGCTCTTTAGGTTTATTTTTGAGAGTCCCCTTTAATCCTGTGTCCCCGGACTGTATGCGTGTGCATGTTTGTTTATTTTTGCCATAGGCCAATAAAGGCTAGCGTGGCCCCGAGCCTGTGTTTGTGAAGTCTGCAGAGAATATTTGTCCTCCCCTGCAGTCACACTCATCTCTTCAAGGAATTGGCCTATGCTAATATCAGTATGAAGTCAAAGCACTCTAATAATTAATGTTAGGGATAATCTGCAGTGATGTGATACATCTGTTGTTGTTTTTTTTGTTTTTTTTTTGTAAGATTTCAGAGGCTCAACTTGCATTCATTTCATTAACTTTGAGTCAGTTTGTAAGATATGGGATGTAACCCAAACCAGTGCTTTCCAAACCTTTTTTTCGCAAACTGAAACTTGTTTTGCAAGCTGTTGTGCAGCTCCATGTAACAGGATTTCCCCTGTCTTCAGCTGCTTACACA
Organism: Centroberyx gerrardi; assembly: GCF_048128805.1. Lineage (NCBI taxonomy): Eukaryota > Metazoa > Chordata > Actinopteri > Beryciformes > Berycidae > Centroberyx > Centroberyx gerrardi. Next base: position 27,437,144 of record NC_136000.1, read on the forward strand.
CTAGGCTATATTTGTTTCAGTTTACCACACAGTGCACAGACTTTTTTGGAAAAATCTTTAGCAAAATTATGATGATGTGGGGACCAGCCCAGTCTTATAAAAACAATGGCCTTAATTAAGCTGGTCAAGTCTTGGTGTGAAACTGTTTTTTTCCATCTCAGTTCTCGTCTGTGCCATAAACATTTAACACCACAAACCACAGACGTGATACAAAAGTACAGTTTGTACCAATTCCTCCCTATCTCTCTTCCTTCTTTCTAGCAGCAGAGTATTTAGGTTGAGGTTTGGGTAATCTTGAGTGATAATTTGAGCTTTAGTTAGCTTAATCTTTAGTCTGTGCAGTGTGTGTGAAGCAGAAGTGAAAGGTTGTGAACAAAAGCAACTTTTTAGTACTGACGACTGAATGTGTAGTTCAGCCTAATGTTGTAATGATTAACGCTTGGGTGTTGTCAGCATTTTCCCTGCCTTTTAAACAGTTAGATGGTCCAACTAGTTATGTTTTCTCTGCTCAACTAAATGATAATATGAAATATAATCCTATTCTGCATCTTTTCCTACCATAAGGTGTTTGAATGTATTTTAATTGTCCCTTTTCCTTGCTGAAGACTTCATTTTCAGCATCCTCCTATTTGTGATGGTGCTACTTGAGTCTCTCTAAGAACTAGGGAAACAGTCTGAATCAGCGTCTCAGTCTCTGCTTTGCAGAATTGTTCTCTGATCCTGAACTAGATGTTAAACCTGGTCTCCCGCAGCGCTCTTTTCAGCATTACATAACTCAACTTCCTTCTCTTTGAGTAGCAACAGGAAATGGCAAATTGTAATTTCCTCCTCCAGCCCAAAGAGGACAGAAAGCATGGGTTGTACTCATGTAGTGATGGATTTGTCATGTGCATTTGTGTGCACACACGCATAGATACACATACACACACACACACACACACACACATGTAGAATGCATAGAATGATGATGAGCAATGGCCTGGTTCATCACCCTGTAATGCAGTCACATTATGGTCTTGCGTCCGGTTGTTGCTTGGCAACAGTTATTTCCCCTGTGGTCGTCACAGCAGTGGTTACTATTTGCAGCACTGTTGCTTAGCCCCACAGCGCTGTGTCCAGGTTTAATAGCCCATTGTTTTTAAATGATGGCGCACACTAATGCTGCTAGATTACTAGTCCCATTAGGATTGCGTAAGCAGCAAAGTCCATTTATTGGAGGAGGGCTAGTTCTCTGTTGCGTTACCCCACACAACGATACCGCTGCACGTCATATGTGTGTAATGTTAAATCTGAGATCCTTGAGTAATCAGTCATGATTGCAATTTGGGGGGGGGGGAACCGTTTGTTGATGAGACCATAATTTCATTAGACAATCTGGCGCCATCCATCGTGACAATCTTAATGAATCTTCACTTAATTTTGCAGCATAATATCCTTCAAATCAAACGTAATTAAGTAGTGCAATAGAGGAATATAGGAAGATAAAGCTTGAAACCTTTACCCTTAAGTCGATAAGTGAAAATGTATGGCATTCTTTACAAGCTCAGAGTTGGGGAATGCATCCAAGTAGTTACTTCAAGAGGCCAACTTAAGTCCTAATGTGACTCTCATATGGTGGCGTCCACCGTGTCCCCTTCCATTCTTAAGAGCTCATTCGTTGTGCAAAGGTTTCGATGTGGTTTGCACTAGCCCACCTCTTGGTTAACCAGCTATTTGTCTCTCTCTGTCTTTCGAGCGCAATCCATCCGCCCAAAGCTGCAGAGATCCTGGCCCTGCCGTTCTGTGAAGCCGTAGACACGTTGTCCCTGGGCTGCGTGACTGCTTTTTGATTATACGTCTTGAACGGCTCCCAGAACTAACCTCTGTCTCTCTCTCTCCTCTCTTTCTCTGCGCAGGGCTCCAGAGATTATTTTGGGCCTGCCATTCTGCGAGGCCATAGACATGTGGTCACTGGGCTGTGTGATAGCTGAGCTTTTCCTGGGCTGGCCCCTCTACCCCGGAGCGCTGGAGTACGACCAGGTAACCCACCACACAGAGCTACAAGAAGAACTAGAGGCCGCTGTATCTCACACACACACACCAAGGGAGGGAAGGGAGACCAAAAAACAGATTGAAGACAAAAGAGTAAAAGAAACTTACAATCTTTAAAAGATTACAAAACAAATGTTTTTAATGCTTTTAATACGTAAGTCTCTGCTTTCCCAATAGCAGCAACCCAACAGTAAGTTCATTATATAGTTAAACCTTTATTTGTTGTTGCTCCCTGGGCGCTCTCCCTCTCAACACTGTATGACTGAAGTCCAACAAATCCAGCATGAAATCCACCTAAGGCTAATCTGAGCCGGAGTGAAACAGGAAATTGTTCCTGGCGATGTGTGATTATTTTCCCACAGGAGAGTGTGGTCTAAACGACACAACTGGGACTCTGAACGGAGTCCCCCGGCGAGGGAGAGGGAGCATGGGAAAAGACCCACACCGCATTCACAGACAAGCACAAGATTTCCCCTGTCTTATGGTTCTAGGCGACTCTGAGAAGAGCTGAATCAAGTGCATCGTTTTTACAGTTATTGAAATAAGGAAATTGGAAGAAGAACTACTCTGACACTTGACATTTTACTGACATTTGTCATGTGGGAACAACTGATATTTTGATCAGCAGACCTTTAGGGGCGTCTAGAAGTCAAGCAAGTTTTCCACAACTCCATTCAGCCTTCTTTGCCAAACAAGATGTTTTAAACTGGCTTTTTACTGCCATAGCAAGTGTCAGTGTGTACCTACCATTCTTGTACATTCATTTCTGTTAACAGAATTTATGGCTTGTTTGATGAGACCGTATTTTATGTGTGTGTGCATGTGCCTGTGTTGTTAGTTTTTTGGGGCGGTGTCACCTTTGCCTCCAGCAATAGCTAGCGGTTTTGAACAATCATCAGTCAGAGCCTAGGTGGCGGTCGATAGTGCTTAGCTGACCACTGACAGCTTTGATGTACCCCTGGGCCATGCCAGGGGAGGGACATACACACACGCACGCACACACACACACACGCACATTGAGCCCCCGAAAGCATGCCGCACCATGCCAAGGCTCACTGCAGTTCCACTCTGCACAGCAAAATGTATTTATAAACATAAGCCCGATGGTAGACATGTGCACGTGTGCACACACACACACACACACATATACACACACTGTGGTGAGCGTGCAGTGCACCATCAGCAGGTTCTCAGTCCAGTGCCCTCTGGCCACTCAGTGTGTTTGTTCAGTGCTGTAGACACATGAGCGCGCGCACACACACACACACACACGTACACGTGTTATAAAACGCATCAATACAGGGTTCCCACTGGTCATGGAATTTCTGGAATACCATGGAAATTAGAGAGGTGTATGCCAGACAGGGCAAGTCAGAGAATTTGATAAATTCACAGGGAAGTCAGGCAATATCGAGGATTTTTAGAAATGGGTCACTAGAATATACCAGAATTAATTTATATGCCAGACCATTTACCTCTTAAGAATTTTCTGTGCTGAAAAACAAACCAAAACAAACAAATTAACAGTTCAGAATTTATTTTGTAGGTCATGGAAGCACCTTGACTTAGGTATGGAAAGTTTGTGGAATTTTACATCAGGGCCACGTCAGAAACCTTAAGCAATAGGTATTTTTTACACTCAATCATCTTCGACACTCAACACGAATCTACGCGATGATAGTTGACGCCCACACCGTTGTGAGTGTGAGGCAAAGGGTGGATCTGCCTCTTTCTGACATTATTGTTACAACCCGGCTCAAGGAAGCAACAATGAGGGAGCCATACGACAAAGTAAAAGTTAAAACAATGACTCATTAACTAAAACTAAGGGGTAAACAAACTACATCAAACCAAAAGAACAGAACAAATGGTGTGCATAGGTGAGGAGGGAGAGCGACACTGATGGTCACCCGGCTTTTAAAGCCCAAGGAGTACACCGGGCCCAGGTGCACTCCATCAGCCTCGATGATGACTCCACCCACCAGGCTCCTGCAAGATGCAGAGCCAGGAGAGTGGGAGGGTCGTCACAATTATGGATGTGTTAATCATGAGAGCCGGTTGGGTCTTGTTCAGCTGTGAAACTGTGTGGAAGCCGACCACACCATGGCATGTTGGCTGGGAAAGGGAAGCCGCAGCTTCCTCTGGAAGCCATGCTGTGATTTGACTGTCAGGTATATGCTAACCAGCTAGCGCGCTATAATATGCCCAGCCCACTAGGTATCAGTTTCTCTCAGAGAGGGAGTTCTGCAAGCCAGATCGTTGTCAACATATGCATGAGTTATGTTTCATGTGAACTGATGGTAAAAATCCATGACTACAATGAATTACATATTTTATCCAAATCATTTTATGCACACTCTTCCATCCTGCTTTACCCATAGAATTTGAATTGAATCCATTCAAGTTCTGTGGCTTTTCTCCATCTATGCCCATACATTGGTACATTTTACAAAGCTTTTTCAGTGGTTTGGCTCAGTTTCTGGTCATGAGATTTTACGTCAGAGTTCACATAAGACAATTAGAGTGACTGTAATTGCTGTGGCTCCTTCCACATTTAGTAGGGACTGAATTTTAAAAGTAATGTAGTGTTAAGAAATCTCTTCAGGTTATTTGCAAATCTTCAGTTTGTGAGCAATTTCAGTGGAAGTGGGTGTGACTGAAAACTATGCTGTCAAATGTTAGGAAACAGTTTTGAGTACAGTGTATGTGTGTGTATATTTTAGCTCTATTGACTTGAACTAGCTTTGCTAACAAATGCTAACAACTTCTGACTCCACTTTCTCAAAATAAAAGAAATGGTGCTTTTTGAATGCACTGAAAAGACTCCAGTTCATAGTAAATTGGTAATAGGCTTCTTAAAAAGATGAACTATCCCTTTAACCCCATTAACTATCTCTTTAACTTTTTGCAGGCATGGATAGATAAGGATTGATAATCAAAAGTACTTGTCCACAGTGTCTTCATTGGCAATTTAATACTCTTTGTTCACAAAATGTTTGACTACTAATATCCTGTTCAGATCAGTGTTGTACCACAGTGTGTGTGTGTGTGATCTCTAGGCTGCATCTGCCTTGTGCCAGTCAAGAGCTTTCACTATGCAGGCTTGGCAGAGCGCTAAAGGTTGAAGTGCAGAGATGTAGCGCATTGTAATAGATAACCATGCGACTTACAGACTGACTGTCACTTGGATTCTGTCCAGCAGAGTGTAACACAAGTTCACGTGTTGGAGCTAATGTGCCTGCCTCATGTTCTCTTTCAAAAGATGTCTCACGCAGTGGTTTGGTCCATGTCGCCCCCTACCATTGAATAAGTGCAGTGAGCCACCCTGCTGAAAGTTTTCAATACAGTTTTAGTATCCTATGATGGTCTAAAGGCTTTTCTACTGTCTTTTTGGCATGAAAATGGTCAAATTCGGCCTTCAAAAACCCATATCAGTCGAGCACTAGTTTGGAATGCTCATTTTACCTTGACTGTATATTGTCTTGTCTCCCATAAGGATGTTATGACACACTAATTAGCTGCTGACGTAATATAAAGGCATAAAGAGTATCCATGGTTAGTGTTTATCTGAACTCATGCTATATTTTCAGCAATTGGGTAAAGTGAATTAAACTCTGTTATCTTATTTCTAGCTAAGTGTTGTATTGAATACTTATATAACCCTTGTCCCTCTTTTCTCTCCCCACCTCTCCCTCTTTCCTCCACGCCTCTCCACCTATGTTCTCCTTCTCTTCTTTGACCTCTTTCCCCTTGTTATCTCTTTCCCCCGTCCCTCTGTCTGCCTCCTTCCTTCCCCGACCATTACATTCCCTTTTCACCTTCACCTCTCCTTTTCCCTCTCTCTGTCTCCTGTCTCCTCATCCCTCCATCTCTCCACATGTATCCCCCTCTCTGCTCAGATCCGGTACATCTCTCAGACTCAGGGCCAGCCTGGTGAGCAGCTGCTCGGCAAGGGGACCAAGACGTCTCGCTTCTTCTGTAAAGAGTCGGACTCTCCCTACGCCTCCTGGAGACTAAAAGTACCTGCACACAAATTGGATCAACATTCACAGACACATAGATACTCCTACACATTATACACACACGCATGTTATAGGCCTGTGCACACAAGATAGTGTACATCCTCCTTCCAACCAATTGTCATCAACAATACCTGATGTATTGTATTAGTCTGTCACACACAGACAGTGTCTGCAGTGAAGGCATGATGACTTGAACTGAAACCTAGCGGGGCTTTTTTTACAATTTAAAATTCTAGTGTAAGTCCTTGCAGTCAAAAAAACTGAACCAGTATGAGGTGGCGGTGCATTCCCAAGAGGAAACACCAGACGCTCAAATGGAACAAAACCAGCACATCCTGAGGAAAGCTCTGGGAAATGTCGGCTGTGTTTAGGCTATCTTCTGTACTGGCTCTAAATACACTTTAAATCAACTTGAGCATAGTTCTTGTCTCTGCATGTGCTTCCCCATCTGAGTGTTTTGAACTAAGTTACATTTTCAATTCCTAAACATCAAGGAATTAAATCGGCAAAAATCCAGTTGTGAAACGCTAGTGGACACACAAATTTGCATGCAAACACACATAGATTTTCTTCCTGTGCCTGTGTATATTCATCCCTCATCATTTAAACATGACTATTCCCATACTACACACAGCAGATTCTCTCTCTCTTAATATTTTTATTCTCTTTCCAGTCGACGGAGGAGCATGAGAAGGAGACGGGGCTCAAATCCAAAGAGGCCAGAAAGTACATCTTCAGCTGTCTGGACGACATCGCACACGTGAGTCCAACCACAGTGCCACAGTCTGTGTAGTTCAGTTTAACCCAGATCTACTTAAGGCTACAGATACACTCGAGACTTGCATTTAGTGACACGTCTGGCCACGCAAAAATGGATTTTGCTCACGTTGCAATTGGTTCTTCAAAATCAGATACGGAAGTCTGGCGTCATACTGATAATGGCAATGTAAAGCGTTGGAGGAAACGGTAACGCAGACAGAGATTTAAATCAATACAGCCACAGTCTTGTGATCTCATCAAATCTGATCCTCAGAATCAAATCTCAGAAGTCACGTTGACATGAAGAGCGTGACAGTCGCTACAACTGATGGCCTTGGGGTCCCTGCTACAGTGTAGCTGGTACTCATGAAATTTCCCATATCAAGCTGGGACCCAATACACGTATTGCTGGATCACAACCACCACCAAGACTTTTTACGTCAGTGCCTGTAACTTTCCCCATTCCTGTTTTGACTAGCAGTAGAATAAGCAAGACGTACCCTCTCCATGCTGCAGTGTGAAACAACTTGACAATTGGATATGTGTCCTTCATCACTCAAAATCGGGTTCAGGCTCTGTCAAAACTTCAAAATTAGCTTTACTAAATGCTAGTGGAATAGCCGCAATCTACTCAGATCAGTTTAACTGTACAAAGGTTGACCTAGGAGAGTTTTCGTCTTTTGAATATCTGGCCTTTGTCCTCAAGGCTGAAGCTCCAGTACTTATTTTAACACTCTATCGGCCACCTAGGCAACTACCTTTTTTTCTCCCAGAATTCTCTGAATTGGCATCACTTATTATCACCAGATATGATAGAATAATTTTGAATGGTGATCTAAACATTCACATAAATAATGTCTGATTCGAAGGCTATGGAATTCATCAACCTACTGGACAGTTTAGAACTAACTCAACATGTCACTGAGGCTACACACCAACATGGTAACACACTCGACCTGGTTGTGATGAAAGGGTTAATGATTGACAATGTTTCAGTGTCTAATGTCTCTGTTTCCGACCACTACTGTGTCTTCTTTGATGCTCATTTGATTGTAACCAGGAACATGAAAGAAATTGTTGCTCAAAAGCGGTTCCTAGATGCAACAGCAGAACTTGAGTTCTCAGAGCTTGTAAGAGAACTGGACTCATGTCATCTGAACTGCTCAGTACATGAAATGGTTGATGCTTTCAATAACAATCTGAGTAATACACTGAACAAAGTGGCCCCACTCAAGGTCAAAAAGAGGTTAAGTGGCAAAATATTACCATGGTGATGCAAGAAAAGCCCATTTCTCAAAGATCATTACAGAGAGCGGGAGTGATCCTAGAATACTGTTTTCCACCATTGACCAACTGCTGAATCCTGCCCCTGTCTCTGACATTTTAAGCCAAGCATCTGATGCAAAATGTGAGGAATTTGCTAACTTTTTTAAAAACAAAATCACAACTATCAGTGCTAGTATCGCTTCAGGTGCTGGTAATTTCAATAACCAACCTTGTAAAAGTCAAACATCCATGAGGGCATTTTCTAGTATTTCTGTTGCAGAACTTAATAAGATTGTAATAGAGAGTAAATCTTCCACCTGCTCTCTTGACCTTGTCCCCACTACATTTTTTAAGAGGGTTTTCAATAGTGTTTCAAACTCTGCTCTGAAAATCATTAATACATCTCTTGAGACTGGGGTTTTTCCTGATGCCTTTAAAACCGCTGTTGTGAAACCGCTGTTGAAGAAATCACATTTGGACTGTGGGGTCCTAAGTAACTACAGGCCCATATCAAACCTTCCTTTTTTAAGTAAGGAACTTGAAAAAGTGGTTTCTAACCAAATTAACAACTTTTTAAATGAAAACAACATTCTGAAGAAGTTTCAGTCAGGTTTCAGAGTCAACCACAGCACAGAAACTGCTCTCACCAAAATAGTCAATGATTTGCGACTTAGCACTAATGCCAACAGGGTCTCAGTTCTGGTTCTTTTGGACTTGAGTGCAGCATTTGACACCATCGACCACAATATTCTCATAGATCGTCTCGAGAACTGGGTTGGTCTCTCTGAATGTGTCCTAAACTGGTTCAGAACGTACATTACAGGGAGGAAATTTTTCATCTGTCTTGGAGATCATGTATCAGAGAAACATGATCTAACTTCTGGTGTTGCACAAGGAAGCTGTCTTGGTCCCCTGCTTTTCTCACTATACATGCTTCCATTAGGTGATATTATCAGAGAACATAATGTCAATTTCCATAGCTATGCTGATGATACACAACTATACATTTCTGTAGAGCCAAATCATGCAGATGCCTTAAGCTCCCTCACTACTTGTCTATTGGCTATCAATGATTGGATGAACACAAATTTCTTAAAACTGAATGAAGATAAGACAGAAATACTTTTGGTCGGCCCCAAAGCCAAAAGAGAAGAACTCTCCACAAGACTTGGGAACCTGAATCCCTCGATCAAATCAGAAGTAACAAGCCTGGGTGTTATCTTAGATTCTGATCTAAGTTTTAATTCCCATATAAACAAGGTGACCAGAACAGCATTCTTTCATCTTAGAAATATTGCCAAGGTGCGGCCCTTCCTAACCCAGAAAGATGCTGAAAAGCTAACTCACGCGTTTGTTACAAGTAGACTGGACTACTGCAACGCCCTTTTTACCGGCCTCCCAAAAAAGTCTATTGAGAGGCTTCAACTTATCCAAAACTCTGCAGCTAGACTTTTAACAAAAACAAGGAAGCGAGAGCATATCACTCCGGTTTTAGCTGCATTGCACTGGCTCCCAGTGTCCTTTAGAATTGATTTTAAAGTTCTTTTACTTGTATACAAAGCTCTTAATGGCTTAGGACCGGCCTACATTACAGAATCCCTGCTGTTCTACATTCCATCAAGAGCCCTCAGGTCTTCTACTGCTGGTTTGTTAGAAGTACAAAACCCCACTCAAAAGAAGATTGGGGATGCAGCCTTTTTTAACTATGCTCCTAAACTGTGGAACACCCTCCCAAAGAATATTAGAGAGGCGGGCTCTGTAAGCATTTTCAAATGACTGCTAAAAACGTATCTTTTCAGCTTAGCTTTTAAATAGCCTTCATTTTAACTGTTTCTGTTCAGGATCCCAACAGAGCTGACACGGACAAGTACGAATTTTCATTGGTCTTGTCCGGGTAATGCTTACTTGCACGAGTGAACACTATATGTGGGGGGGACAGAGCTTTACCCTGTATGATTCTCATCCATCTGTGGATGGTGAGGTTTTTGACCAAGAGGAGAATCTATGATTCTCGTCTGCCTTAGGCAGTGAGATCTGACGTAAATATCAGATCAAGAGTAGAATCAGGAAGGACAGGGGAAAAGAAAATTAAAGAAAAACATATGGGTTCACTCACAATGTGCATCTAAAAGTGGGAGTATTTGTTGTGTTCTTTTATCTTTCTATTTTACTTGATTTGATTCTTTTAATGCAATGCATTTTGCTTGTTCTTTTATATGAATTTTATCTTTTTATCTGTCTTTTATCTGACTTTTATTGATGTAAAGCACTTTGAGCTGCATGTTGTGTATGAAAGGTGCTATACAAATAAAGGTTATTATTATTATTATTATTACACTGGTGCTGGTTGCCTGTGTTGAAATATGCAGCTCAGTCAGACGTTCCTATGTTGATTAATTCATTGACTCATTAGGACTTTAACTGTTGCCCTGAGCACTTCTTATAGATTTTCTCTCCCTCTATCAGGTGAACTTGGTGCTGAGTCCCGACAACAGTGACGTGCAAGCGGAGAAGACCGACAGGAGGGAGTTCGTGTCTCTGCTGAAGACCATGCTGCTGATCGACGCCGAGGAGAGGACCGTTCCCTCCAACGTCCTCAACCACCCCTTCCTCACCATGACTCATCTGCTGGACTACCCGCACAGCAACCAGTAAGCCACAGACCAAACACACTTGAGACAGTCATGCAGGCCATCTAGGGGTGTAACAGTTCAGTCCGACGACGATTCAATTTCAGTTCTTTCCGCACAGTTTCAGTGCATCATAAAACCTCACATGCTCAGGATTTCATTCGATTCATTTCAATGCTTCCAAAAAGTATAATGGCTCTGCAAATATCAGGGGATTCAGTCAACAATGAAGAAACTTATGTAAACCTTACACAACGGTACTAGTTCAGAGCATTACATTTATTTTCAAGGCAAAACTTAAAGCTTCAAACGACAGCAGCTCAGTGTGTCTATATATTTTCACCCTACACCCTTCCACCTTCTATTTCACAAAACAACTTGTTTTGCGATATTAATTGATATTAATCAATCCCAACTTTTCATATCAGTGCAGTTGGTTTTCTTACCTCTCTTCATAGTATCCAGCAGTATACAAAGCGACAGGCACAAACACAACAACACTATTGTGCATGGGGTTATTGACTGTGGCATGAACACCTGACTTAACACTTTCATCCTCACCCAACCACGACTCCTCTGATCTCCCGCAGCGTTCAGTCGTGTTTCCACATCATGGACATGTGCCACAGTCGGCCCACCAATGCCCTGTATGACGCCATGAACCAGAACACAGTTCAGTTCTCTAGACCTCCCGTAGCCCCGCCCACCTCCTCTGGCCTTCCTCTGGGCTACAGCAAGATACCAGTGCACACTCAGGTAAGAGAGGGGTGTGTGTGTGTGTGTGTACGCGTGTGTGACTAGCATGTTTGCTTCTGGATCCATTTTATGCCGATGAGACATAAGAGAAGATCTTGGTGCACACACACTGGTGTTGTATGAGTTTTAAATGGCTTCCCCAGATTCTTGAAAAAGAGATGATGGTTTTTGGGTGGGAATTTTTTTTTAAGCTACTGGCAAGCCACTGACATTCCCAAGCGCCTGCCATATAAAATGACACACCATCGTAGAGTGTCTGGATTATTTCAGTCCGACAATTATGTCATTACACATTGTCTTTTGGTGACACCCAGGGTTTTTCCAGGCACAGAATATATAAATAAATGTCTATAAATATGCCTGGCCATATAACCTAATCTTTGGTTATGTAATGCTTCCGTGCAAGTTTTGCCAACTTTTACCATTCAACTAATGTTGCCACCTTCAGGGGAGAAGGTGCTATTGCATATCGTCACAGTATAATGACTTCAGTTGTGATAATCGGTGTGATCAAGAGCTATTGCTAATCTTCCTTGCACATCTTTGCCCCCTCAATTTCTCCCGTTCCTCTGTCCACTCTACTGCTGCCTCCTCCTCCTCCTCCTTCCTCACGCAGGCTTTGACCCAGTCGGCTCCCTCAGTGTTGCACCCTGGGATAGCTCTGACGACTGGAAACGGTCAGTTTGGATGTAGCGACTCGTTCCCGCCTGCTCTCATTCTCTGCCCTCCGACCATGCAAGGTACGCAAGCCGCAATCAGAAAAGTGCAAGTGATTATCGCACCAATTGCATTGTTACACATCCTTTATAATGACACATTGATCAAATCCAATACATAATGCCTTACTTTCATTAAGTAGTTCCATCATCCAAGCATATCCAAGGTGCTGTTACATTTATACGTGTTACTAAATATCTGTTGAAATGTTTTGTGTGCTGAATAAAACAATAAGCCTTTATTTTTCTTTTCTTAAGGTAACCTTAACCAGCCAGCAGGGTATACTGTTCCTATGGTAACTCAAGCCCCTCCCATACAGCCCCTACCCATGAGGCCTGGGGTGATAGCACAGGCAAGTTATCATGTTTCTCAAATCAACTACTGTGTTTATTGGTGCAGAATGTATGAATAAAAATAGCTGGCAATAACTACTTTTGAATGATTGTCATACAGTAGATAGACGGTCGATAGAGTATGACGCACCATCTCTAATGTTCCTCCTCTGTCCGCGTAGCAGGCCTGGTCGAGCCGGGGCCAGCAGCTCCTCGTCCCGGCAGGCTGGCAGCAGATGACTCCGGTGGGCCCTCCTCCCTCTCACCCCCCTCCCCCACCCCCGTCCTCCCTGACTGGCGACACCGGCCCACAGAGGATCGGCGACTGGGGGTGAGTCACCCGCTCAGTCCTGGAAATTCCCTGCTGTAGAACTTCCACTGGTCAAGGGATTTCTGTAACGTTGAGATTTTTAAAAGGTTAACCCAGAGGGAGTTTTACAATTTGAGGTTTACCCAGAGGGAGTTTTACTATTGAGTTTTGCTAAATTTAGTAAGATTTTACTTTTAAGAAAGATTTTTTTTTTAGCTTGTTTCTCACATGCATCACATTAGATGTAGAGTGACGGTTGCAAGATGTTTTTGAATTCACTTAAAAAATTCTAGAATAAAAATTGGTGCAGTATGCCTGAAAAATGAAAACACTAGATCTTGTCTTTGTTCCTTTTACACTCATGGAAAGTCATCATATTTAATGTTTGCTCCAGTACTGGAACCCTCCGTCTGTTTTTAAACCATCAGCAAACTACTGTAAATGTCATTTTGACAATCTTTTTTTCCTACGATTTCTACAGTATGACGTCTCTTCACCAGAACAGTATAAAGTCATTTTCTCAGGGTCTATTATGAATGTTTATGGTTTTGGTCATTTTCATTATAGCATCTTTCCTATCCTTATCGCATATTCTACCCAAAATAGTTGAGCTGTATTTTTCTTTCATTTCATTTTTTTTACAGGAAAGTGCGTCCCCACAGCAGCCACTACAACTCCATGATGCAGCAGCCTCTCCTGACCAACCAGATGCCAGCTCTCTCTGCCCCTCAGCCAATCAACATTGGCGTAGCTCACGTTGTGTGGCCGCAGCCGGCCAATAAGAGGAACAGACACAGTCACAACAGGTGAGATTCTGGACCTGATTCGTGTCTTTGTGGTTAGATACCTAACAGATTTTTTTATTTCTGTAGGTGGCGCTCTTTTCTTTGTCTGTTCAGTCATGGTGGCTATCGCTGCTCATGCTAACTACCCAGTTCTTCTTCTGTTTATTCCATCAGCAATAGAGAGTAGCAAAATGGACATTTATTTATATGTAAATGTAATGGATTATTACTTAAAAGCAGATTGTCAACTTCTAGTTTCTGCAATGGGGAAAAGTGGGAAAGATAAGCAGAGTGTAGCATCCATATTGAACAGTGCCAGATTTTTAACTGGATGCTCCCTGGACTCTCGCATTCCCTGGAAGATTGATGCCCGATGGCAACGCATCACGACTGATTAATCTAGTGTCATTTAGCTGTTTGGTGTATTTGATTAGTCCAATTAGGTGAAATCATTAAATGTGGTCTGACTGAATTAAGGAGGACATGACACAATGTTCAATGTCAACATTGTTCTGCCATTTTATTTGCTTTCTGATTGATCAACTATGTTCTTCCTGTTCCTCTCCATTTGAAGGAACTTGTCCCACCCCAGCAATATCCACATATCCGTGTGCCGGTCGCCCAAGATGGCCGGCGTCGTAGGCCAGGCGGTGGCAGGAAGGCAGCAGCCTCAGAGGAAAGGCCCTCCGCAGGAAACCAGGAAACAGGACGTCCCGCACACGGACGAAGAGGACGACGACGCGGAGGAGGAAGTGAGCTGCTTCAAACAGGCAGTGCCGAACGGCAACGCGCTGCCGGACGCGACCGGTCAGCAGCAGCGGGACGTCGCGGTCATAATGGGTGACACGCCGAGCCCCGCCCCCAGCGTGATCAGCATCCTCAGCGAGCCGACAGACGGAGAGGAAGAGGCGGAGGACGAAGACGGCCGGAGGTGCCACCTGAGAGAGTGAGTAACGATGAAGATATCTGGAACGAGAAGAGAGAAATTCATCTGTTTAAGCCCATAGAAAACACCTGAGGAAGATCTCGCTTTGTTGCTTAGCAGACCAAGGGAGAAAAGTGGTCTTCGTAAAAACAGACATCAGTCAGAGCAGAACCTCATTACAGAATGGAATTCTCACGAGCTTGGTTACCATATTTGCTTCTAGTAAAAAAAAAAACTGTTTTCCATAGCTTTACAAGCTTATATAACAGAAATAAAGCAAAATCTGGAATACACAGATTCTAAGATGTTGTTTAGAAATTTAGTGACCCGTATCGCCAGTCCTGCTTACATAAGATTGGAAATCGGTGTGAGCCCATAAAATCCAGATCACAGTATTCCTTGGTAGTTAAAGGATAATTGCAGTTATTTTCAACCTGGGCCTTATTTTCCTAGTTTTATTTTCCCATCATGAGGATTGATTGTGTTGGAAAATGTCCTCACACGTTTGCAGGGAGCGTCGCTCTCCAATACACACCCACAGGACCAACATATTCTCTAATAGTCAAATTCAAAAAGCGATTGAAACACATCCTTTCAACACAATAACAATCACACTGCTGTTACAAGTCTTTAAATAGCTGTGATTCACCAGTTATCACAACATTTCAGTCATAATAGTCCATTTGATACTTTTTTGGAGCTGCTCACACACTTCCTTGTTTACTCTGCTGGCTGCTAGTTTTCAGCTGCGTTCAGAAGCAACAACTGCAACAGATATTTCTTGCTGGTCATAAGTACTATTGATTGTATTAGTGTGAATATGCCTGTGTTGGCACTCAGGTGGGAGATAATGGAGCCTGCAGACAATTCCAGTGGGTTGTATTTTTTTTGTTGTTAACCTCACCCGTGTTTTCCTGTCTTTAGGTGCAAAAGGGAGTGTGTGTGTGAGGCGTGCAGGAACACCAGTGTGTCCATGGAGAGAGTTTGCTCCCTCAGCAGCCCCGACAGCAGCCTCAGCACCGGTTCCTCTGCCTCCAACTCGCTGCAGTCCAGCCCCTCTCTCTCACCATGCAAGAGACCCAACAGGTAGGCTAGTAGTTTATGTCGGTGTGTGTCTCTGTCCAAATGTCTCCACAAATATGTAAAACCTGGTTAAGTTGCATATGAATAGTTTAGGGAGGTTAGTTAAGGTTGTGGGAGCTGAGCTCTAGTTGGTACCCAAAGGCAACATTCCATTGCACTGTCATCATTGTTGTTTACTTTCACTGATTGACGTTTGTTTGCTACTGCCTGCCTTATTAGGCCATGTTCACACTATTCTGCCTTTTTAATACTGCTGCTGCCTTTTTTTAAATAGCAATCAACAGGGAAGAGAAATGGGAAAAGCACTGTGCTTGGCTTTTTAACGCAGAGCGGCACGCTTTCTAAAGTTGAGAAAAGTTTAACTTTTTAGTGGAGTGCACCACTTTTTTGTAAGCCAAATAGTCACAACAAAGAAGAGACAGGGTTTTATGTTAGGTTGGCAGCCAACAGTTTATTACAACAACAGTAATCAGAATGAAACTGAACAAAGTACAAACTGAAAACTTGGCAGTAATTGTTGGATAATTCCCAGAAACTCTGATTACAAAATCAGTATGAAATGTATTGGCTGTTTTGTAGGAGTTATTGCTAAGTGTTTTAAGAGTTGTACCTAAGCACTGTTAACTGATAGTGGCATAATGTGAGCACTGCTTTAAAGTCTGGTCCTGTCATCTTAATGTGTGATCCCTCCTCTCTGTCCAGCATGTCGGAGGACGACGGCCACGAGAGCGGCTGTGACACGGTGGAGGGCTCCCCCACGTCCGACACGTCCACCTCCCCCCGCGCCAACAGTCCGTACCGTTACCTCGACAACAGTAACCACAACAACCGCCCGCCCTTGGCCGCCATGGTGGCGCGACTGGCCACCCCTGCGGTCCAGGGCAGGAGTCCCCGCGGCGTCAGGACCATGGTGGTTCCACCAATGAGAGTGCAGAACAACAACAACAGTCTGGGGACAGAGGAGCGTGTCCAGAGAACCGGTCAGTGGCACTGTTGACCCTTCTAGCAGGGAATGGCTGATGTTTCTGTTTGTATGTGTCTTCTTTTGTTTATACATATAATGGAATTGAAGGTGAGCTGATCTTTTTTAGCAGGAGAGAGAGTAGTGTCTATTTTGGGATGTTTTACCATTTGTTTATTGGAGTTTGCCCTTATTAGCTAAGACTATTTTGTATCTGTGTTTTTGAAGTTTTTTATTTGTTAATTGTGGCTTAACATTCATAAACCTTCTTTTGCCATAACGGTGCCCGTATTTCTCCACCTGTTAAGTGGCCTGTCACCTGTGCTTTGGCGGTGTCTGCTTTGCAGGTCATATGGAAGCAGTAGGGGCTTACCGCCCCCTAGTGGGCCATAGAGGCTATAACAGGTGATCAAGAGACACCAGCAGTGAACTGGCCATGCTCTAATACCGCAGAGATGCATCCTTACTAGGCAATGTTAGTGTTGTTGAAGAAGCCTCTTTTATAACTTTCCCTCCATCCAAGCAGAAGTTTACTTGAAGGAAAAGTTTCCAGGGAAGAAAAAGCTATTTTTTAAACATTTCAAATGCAGATGTGTGTTCATGTCCTTGCCTCACTCATTACACATGGTTGGATTTGTTTAAACCAGTGTTTTTTAAATATGTGTACATGTATAGGCTACATATTTTAAAATATGCCTACATCTAATGTAAGATTAAATGAACCAGGGATCTCAAGGTAAAACCATATTTAACAATCTGAACATAGGCCCGGTGGTTCCTTGGAGGAGAGGGAAAGGTGGATGCATCTCTCTCCGTATTGGATCAAAGCCTGTGTTTTTCTCTGCTGGTTCTTGCCACACAGTAAAGTTGCCTTAAGGCACTGATCTCAGTTCAGTTAAATTTCTCTATTCTCACCCAATGAACATTTTATTAATGGGGGGAGAGAATTTAAACTGATGTAGATCAGAGTCTAAGGATCAACTTTCCTCCTCAGGTGCCTTCTCTGAGTGCCAACAATCTAGTTTGATTTCTTGTATCTTTCTCTTTCTCTAACCTTATGGATTTTATTGTCTAGTTTCATGGTGCTGTGTTTTATGGAAAAGATTCCCAACCGTTTTATGTGAAAGGCAAGTTTAATGATTCCTTGATGGCAGCAGAAATTACAGTGTTATATTGTGGCCATAAAATGCTAAATTGTCATTCCTCTACACCACTAGCTCAAACATTTCATCTGTAGTAGGTAATTTTCTTGTGTTCACTGAGTCAGATCCCTGGTGGGGATGTCTGGAAATAGGATTAGCCAGTTGCCAGAAAACCTTGATAGATTACACTGTTATGTTGCACTTTAGTTCTTGATAATTTATATTGAACTTTGGCTGTGGAAGCTCGGGATTTCTGGCAGTCCTCAGCTCTATTCAAACTGAATTAGTATAACTTGGAGAGGGCCTATAATTTTAATTATTGCCAATGGCATTTGTAATGTTAAACAGCATGAATGTCCCATATCTGTAATTTTTACAAGCCAGAAAAGTATTAAATCTGAGCAAATTACCTTCTGTTTTGGCAAACTCAGTGGCCATCTGGTAATAGCAATCCAGTTCCAATTGACATCACCATAACATAATAATACGTTCCTCTATTGTCGGCTGGCAGACTGTCATAACACATGTAGACAACTAGCTCAAATACCCTAATGGTGGCGCCGCATGGTGGAGACCTATACAAAGGAGGAATAAAATAAATAAAATCCCATCTAAGGTCAAAATCTCACAACCTTATGCGATTTATCTTTTGTGTGCCCGCATTTTGGTCAGTAGGCAGCCATCTAGATAAATCTAAAGTCTTGTATCACAGCCAGTGGAGCATTTGTTCCTGCAAAGGAAAGTGAGTGTTGGTAATGGTGAAAATAAATGCTTGTTTGACCAACAAGTGTGAGCACACACACACAGAAGTGTAGATCATGATGTTTTAATATCCGGGATACTAGTAGAAATTTGAGGCTTTATGAATGGTCCTATGGAATTACACACATTTAAAAAATTGCATTTCATGTCCTTCACCAGCAAAAGTAATCCAGTTTGAATAGGGCTTCTCACACAAACATGTTTTTTTTTTTTTCAAAAAAAAACTATATATACAGTATATGTAACTCATCTCATTTTTTTAATATTCCTGAAAAGTGACATAATCCCAGCCTGTTAGATTTAACCTAGTTCCACAGGAGACAAAACAGCTGCTCCCGTGTAGGTTATCCCATTCATTCCCATTCAGTTTATTGCTGTAGTCTTACTACGGGCATCAGAGGAACCTGACCCAGTAAATGACATAAGAGCATTGTCGGTTCCTATAAATATCCACACTCCACTAGCCGCGCCGCCGTATGGGCACCATATGTTTGTAGCCGCGCTGGGCCCTGTAACCTGGGCTCGGACCAGTCGTATCATCTGCTGCTCGTTACCCCGCCTGCCTGGTCAGCCTTTCTGTGCCAGGTAGAGCTGCTCGGCACACAGATGAGGACGCTGCACCGCTCCTATTAATAGTTCGTTTTGCAGTCGTCTTAAAGGTCACAACAGCCGGCCAAATGTTCAGTGTTTATAGTGGCTAAACCTGTCTCATTAGTGGACCTTCACTATCAGCTCAACTTAATGTGGGTGTACACTACAGGATGGTGACCACATTTAACCTCCACTAAGCTGTTTCACACAAATAGAAAATCAGGATTAAAAAAAACAGTCTTTATTAATCGGTTTGAAAATTTGGCTTGGATGGCATCTTGATTTGTTTATTAAATATATTCAATTCTACATCCACTCCTCATCATCATGAGATTATTCTTCTTCATGCCTTTCCACAAAGACCACTGTTCATATTCTGTGTTTTCAGCCAAAGTATGCCCTATCTGATTCTATTTTCCCTCTGCGTTGCATGTTTTCTTTCTTTCTTCAGGTTGTTGTTTGAAGTCCTGACAGTCATTGCCGTGCTTCACTATCTTTCAGTCTTGCAGGTCATGCGGGCTAAAAACTGCCATCTTATCTATATTTGCAGCGCATCTTTTCCCTCTGACTCATTTGTGTCTTCTCCTCTCTTCTCCCAGTCTCAGAGTCCTGGTCCCGGTCCCGAGGGCGCTGCAGCCTTGCAGGACAACAGAGCGCGCCCTCCTCCGTCCCCCTCCTCCCCTCCGCCCCCCTCCTGCCCCGGCATCAGAATGTGATGGGGCAGCAGCAGCACCCTCTGGGCTTTGGACAGGTGCGTTCGGTTACTTTCCTTTCTCTTTTAATATAGGGGAAAAGGTGGTAGGTGTCACAGGAAGATGAAAATGGGACCGCAAATAATTCTGCAGAAATTACTTTTCAAAATTTTTGTCTGTAATGTCCCCACTGCTCGCCCAAGTTCTTTCAAAGTAATGCAGACTTAAAGATTATGCAGGCTTGTTGCTTAGTTTTTTTTAATAAGCTTGAACAACAGCCTGCAAAATCACTTGTGGGTAGCAAGAAAATGTATTTTGTACAGACAGATGTGAAAACGTCTAAGGCATTCTTGCACATTCTGTTACTGCAGAGATAAACATGGAGTGGTACTGCTGTACGCATAAAAGTCAATGAGGCTGCGTGCAGCTGCTAGCCTTAAAACATGCAATTCTCCATTAAACCCCATACTTGGAATGTATTTGTTGTGGCACATTAATGTGTACATGCATGTGTAGATTCTCCAAGATTTTTTGGAATGTTTCCTCATTTCATTATTTGTAATTATTAGAAACGGTGCAGATGAATTTGACATAGTTGGGAAATAGATTTAAAACTACCATAATGCTATTCTGTTCTCATATCAGTCCCTGTATCATCTGTTAAAATGTCTCCAGTCAAATGTTTTGGGTTTTTCTGCTTTGTCTACGCTTTTTATTCACATTTGAATGACAGATTGAGCCTTTTAACAAAATGCTGAAAACCACTAGATAGGAGCTTTAACAGTGTGGGAAGAAACTGGGTCTGTAACGGAGTCGATGTGCTTCTCTCTGTCTCTCTCTCTCTCTCTCTCTCTCTCTCTCCCTCTCTCCCTCTCTCAGGTGCAGCCGTACGGTTCCAACCACAGCAGCAAAGAGTGGAACGGCAACTATGGCCCGCTGCGGCCGCACGCTTACATCCCGCCCACCGTTCACACGCACACCTTCACGCACCTGCCGCACAGCAGCCCCACGCACACCTCCGCCGGCCCGCACCCGCACGCGCACACCCACACCCACACCCACACCCACACCCAGGGCCTGCCCACGCACGCCCTGCTGCCCTACCCTGCCGCGGGGCCCCTCCCCGCCGGCGCCCACCACCCCCACCCCATCCTGCCCTCTCGCCCGCCTCCTCCCCCTCTCCTCCAGCCCGGCTATGGCCTCTCCCATCCCCAAGGCGGCGCCATAGTTCACCAGGTGACCCTGGGCCTCGGTGGCCACCCCCACCACCCTGGACACCCGCCTCCCCACCCCCACCGCCTCCTGCCCTCCCCGACCATCCACCCCCACCACCAGCCGGCCTACCACCCCCACCAGTTCAAGCCCCCCTTCCCGGCCCCGCCGCCGCCTCACCCCTACATGGCCTCGCCTGCTGCCTACACCGGCTTCCCCCTCAGCCCCACCAAGCTCAGCCACCACCACCAGTTCTCCTATATCTGAGGAGCCGGACGGGGCAGCAGCAGTACCTCCTGATGCGGAAGGGGAACGGGAAGTGGACTGGGGCCGGGACCTGGGCGGGCAGAGCCAGCAGCCGAGCGCAAAACGGACATTTGTGATGACGAAGAGGAAAATATGGTTTAAGAGAGGGAGGATCGATAGCGATGTATAACAGGAGAATGAGAAAGGAAAAACAAAAAGTAATGACGCTGATGAAGATGATTTATTGTGATGGGAGGTCAAAGATGATAGCGAAATTTTATGGCCTCTGTCAACGACGTCTAGAGTCGCGCTTGTGTTTAATTGCGTCAGAAAGACTTTCCTGCGAAATCATGTTGGTCGACAGGAGGAACGATGGGTTCAAAAAACTGCAAAGCTTTATAAGAGCGCGTCGCGATATATAATAGCGAATGAATTCACAAATGACGACGATTAGGAAATTTTAATTCATAATGTGTCCTTTGCACATTACCTCCTGTCATTTGTTGTTTCTGTATTGTTCAGAATATGAAATAATTAGAGGCTGGGATCTTTTGTTGTCGTTGTTGTTGTTGTTGTTGTTGTTGTTGTCGTCGGGCTGCTCAGCCTCCCTCTCCCTTTATCTCTGTTGCCTTGTAGCACGTGCTAGCCGGTCAGATCCGCGTTCGTCAAGCCATCCCAGTCTGTATTAACCAGGATTTAACGTTCCTCTGTGTTGTTTCGGGGCAGACCCGCCACTGCCCACATCTTCTAGTGCCTTAAAAATAAACAAAAAAAAAACAACGGAGTCTGCGACGTTACTTCAGGAGTTTCTAGGATTGTAAATGTAAAATGGGCTTGCAGCACTTGAACTTCAGACTCGTTGAACGCGATGGGCTTAGCGGAGAGACGCGAGGATTATGCTTGTGGTTATCATTTTCATTTTTCGGCAAATGTTAGGACTTCGGTTTGCTTTCTAACTCAGAGTATGGATTTACTTTAGCTAGAGGCTGCACATTTAGGGCTTTGACTGAATGAGCTTATTATGTACATAAAGAGTGATTTGATATTTTGATAATCGATTTCTATTCACTATAGTACTTAATTCATAACAGTATTGTCACTGTTTACTGTAACTGCAATACAATCTAGATAGCCTCTGGGTTGCCGTGTTTTTGTTTTGCATTTAGGCTATACTTGCATTAATGCGTTTTTATGTTTTAGATTAACATTTTGGGAGTGGCATGGACTAAAAAAAAACAAACAAAGCGATTTAGATTGTTTGACATTTTTACTTTCAAAAATGCTTTTCAGTGTTTGAAATAACAATTTACAGTATCATCGCTGGGCTATTGAGTGTTAGAGGTGTATTGATAACCGTTTTTATTTTTTTTTTCTTCAAATATCCGTGTGAGACAAACCTTTCTCCATGTGTTGAAGCTCGTCGTTTGTCAGTTTCGATACATTCCTTCAGGGTGGATGCATAGCCTTGATTTTGTTTTGTTTTTCTTTTGGTTTTGTGTTTTTTGATTCCTAGCGCGTGTAGTAGAGTCTTTTTACCCGTCATATCAGCTGGTATTTTACTCCAATCAGCACCAAAGACTGTTCATTAATCATTTCTGAAGCATGGTCACTACTATTTCTCCTTTCACCTCCAGCATACTGTTGCAATTATCAACATATTGGAATATATTATGAGATCTCTATTTTAAAAAAAACAAAAAAAACAACTGAGGTTGAGGTTTTATTTTTCTTAGCTTTGTTTGGCGAATTGTATTTGGAATGTATAGATAATAAGCTGCTATGTACTGATTATCTGCCACTTCCGTAGCTGTGAATTTAGAGGACTAATCTCGTTCCCACCCTGCATTCTTACTTTTGTATTGTAGTTCCGATGACTAGATACAATAGAAGTGGGTTTATTTTGATCATAGAGTATACTGAATGGTATTCCTATATGCTAGTGCCTATGTATATTGGCTTTGTTGTTTTGAAGTGATTGTAAACTGCTGTAATGGAAGTATGAGTTTTCTTTTGTTTTTCTTTTTTTTTTTATCCTGTTGCTTTTTTGGTGTGTGTGTGTTTTTGTGCGTGTGCATTTAGCATCAGTATTTCATCTTGAAGCGTAGGTTGGGTTCACCCTTGGATTCTGTAACCGGCGTGTCGTCGACGTACCTTTCTTTCTCTCCTTCTACGCCGACGACACCACTTTTATTTTTCTTCCGTTATCGGACTGTATTTGCAACTCTTCGTACTGTACAACTAGTGCCTTCTTCAAACAAGTGGCTGACAGATTACGTCTCGCGTTGATATCAAAGCAGTCGGAAATTTGTAGACTAGTTCTTTCTGAGGGGATCAGCTCCTGCTTTCAGATCACGAAAACCCCAAAGTTCTTTGTTTATTCGATAAAATGAGGTCTGAAAACAATCTCTCTTCTTTTTTCCTTTTTTTTCTTTTTTTACAGAATCCTAAGAAAGTACAAGTCAGGGAATGTTTTAATTACGCTCACCAAGAACACCGTGCAGTACTCGAACATAGGGCCTGGATATACACAAATGCAAAGCTTTATTCTCACACCGTGAATGTATTTGCGGAACTCAAAAGCGTCTTTCGTCTTTTGGTTTGCAGATGTGACACCGTAACCGTTTTTGTTGCATTTGTGACGGCTACACCGAGTTCTCTCTCGTGTTTCTTTTTTGGATCGGAATGTCTATAGGATTTGTTGTATGCAGCTATTACCATAGGTCGATATCACCATGTGTTTCAGTGAGGAGTTATTTCAACAATGCTTTATCGACTGTCATACTCGAAGTTTAGTTCCAAAGTTGCCCCCTTCTTCATACGACATCTACTCTATTGTATTACGATGTAATGGTTTTGCTATGTTGCTTAAGTAATGGGTGTATTTTGTGTACTCGTCTGATATGCTACTGTGTTGGCGAACCCTGATCCTTAGACAAAACAAGAGAGGAGCATGGGAGTTCAGCTTTTGGAGTGCAGCCTAGAATTACAATGGATAGAACAGGTATTCAATTCCTTCGAGAATGTTGATTTGAAAAGGAAAAAACGACATTCTGTTCATTTTAATTCTGTGGTGTGCGGCCTCTCTTGTCGATTCCCATGTGTTTTTTGGGGTTTTTTTCTCCCTGTCAGCTCAGCACCTGTGATGAGATGTCCACACGTTGCCACACTAAACCGTAATCCCCCCACCACCACTTTGGGTTGATTGCTTAGGATCTCAGCAGAACTAATCCCGCCTCCCCGCAGCCTTATACCGAGAGTTGCATCATCAAAGTCACTAGAGGGTCAGACAGTCCCAGATACAACGAGCACATGTTGCCCAGCAGCCTAAAGATAAGTAACAAACAAAGCAGGCCTGAGGACTATTCCACACATTTTCTTTTTCCAGAAAGTGAGGGAAAATTGACCCTCTTTAGTCATTGAGTGCCTTCATTAGGCGGTATGGACTGATCCCTCATAACAAACATCAGTACTGCTATGATATGGCAATACCAAGAGTCAGGTCCCTGTGGATATAAAGATTTCGATCCGGATCCCCACATGACACAAGTCCTAATGTTTTGATGAACATGGGGTCTCAACATCTCATTTGGGTACTGGGCTGAAAAACTTCTAAGAAATTCAATTCCTATGACGCCTGTTAGGTAGAACTCGTACCACACCTTTATAATTATCGGGTTGACATTTAATATATTTAGACACAAATATGTAGACGTGATTGCTCAATTTAAAACTGTTACTGTTCTAAATGTGTGTAGATCGTGTGGCTTTATGATTTTTTGTTGTTTTGATTTTACTTAAATGCTACACTAGTTTTGACAATGTAGCAACTGCACTGTGCAATATACAACAATATGAGGACTGGGAAAATGATTATTGTTTTGGATGTAATAATGTGTGTCTTACCAGTTTGCGGTCGTTTTCTTTTCCCCCCTCTAGTTCTCAGTGAGTTTCAATGTGACCAAGCCTTATGTACTTTGTCACAAAAAGCGGGTTCCTTCTTGGTGACTCTTATTGGTGAGTGTCAAATTATGAATTGATGGTGTACTATGTCAAGATTCACTTTGAATTAAAAAAAAAGTATCTTTTGCTTCAGTCAGTGTTGTTTGTTGTCTTTTTCTGGTGTAGAAGGAAGTATTTCTTTCACCAATGTCAGTTATTGGCGAGGAAAATTAGGATGCCAACAAAGATTCTGTTTGGAGTTTAAGTGAAAGATGTCTCTGCTGTTTCTAAGGGTAAAAAGGGCCACAATGAGGGTTAATCTACTGCTAAAAGCGATTGTCTTTTACCTTAAAACTATCTCAGTCATGTACACTTCCAAATCACATGGAGTATGATTGAATAATTGTTCTTTTTCTCAAAGGTAGACCTACTGTGTAATCAAATCTGAAATTAACCATAAATGATATGCTTTCAAGCGATCATTTTATTTGTAGAAAATAGTGTTATCTGTGGAAGACCAGCATCGACCAAAAATGACCAAATGTGTAAAGATGATATCAGGCAAGCAGCCTTTTATATTAGCTGCCGAAATAAGTTATAGAAATTATTAAAACTGTTTCACCTATAAATTACAAATATCTAATACAGTGTTTCCCAATGTAGGGTCTACAACAAAATGAAGAAGAGCTTATTTTTACTATTATTTAATAGACAATGAGCAGAATATCTATGACTGTTTTGGTCACTCTCCACATTTCTGACTGAGTACTGTGGCTGCGCCCTCAGCTCCCACCAGGGGCCGCCTGGCTCCTGCTGTAGTTAGATCTGCCAAATCAGAAATTTTACAGCAAAGCAGCGCTGGCGTCACTGCCTTGATATTTGGTCTTCTAATGATGCAATAAATTAAAAAGGGACGTGAAGGACGCCGTGATTTGTGCCGTCCCAAATGTGCGCCCTTCAGAGCTGGAAGGATGAAGCGGGCCGTTGTGGCCAGTCTGTTCCTGTGATTTTTACCATCATGACACCAAACACGCAGGCTGCTGCTCAGTATCCTGGCAGAAGCTGCGTCAAGCTAGCCGGAGTTAGCCCGAACAAGACCAGAAGTTAGGCAAGTTCACCTTCAAAATAAAAGCGGACGATTTGTCACATAAGTATCAAAATACTCAAGTGGAAACAGTACCTTCAATATGGAGTGATACTCTAGCTGTGAAATAGATACCAAAACATTTTTACATTGTATTATGGAGCATGGCATTTCCTAAAGAGAGTGCATTCATACAGCTAAATTTCAGCTAACAAAATGAATCCTGGATGACTTAAACTCAAGAACTCTCTCTAGAAAAAGAAAATCTGTTTTAACCCATAGTAGTGGCACAATTGTTCCATAAGAGTATAGAACTGGAGCTCCAGTAACCTACTTAGTGGCAAGCCAGCTAGATAAAATCTACTGAAATGCAAGCAGTTTGAAATTTAAATTCTACAAACGTTTGTTGGAGGCAGAAATAATCTCATTGGTTGAGTTACACTTCAATGGGTGGAGCCAAAGAACCACAGTTTTTCAGAGTGCAAGTGGCAAACTTCAATAAAGGACATGTCCTGTTGAACACAGATAGAGGGCTGGAATACTTCGAAGGGTTCTTCGGACATAAGTAAAAGAGGAATATCCAGGCACTCCAAAAACTGTTAAAAAGCCTTTGTGAGTATTAGCCAATCAGAACAGACAGAAATTATATAAAGAATCACATTTTGGTTCAATTAGGGTCATGTCGTCAGTAAAAATTTTGGGGCTTGCTAGCAAGAGTGCTAGGTTTCATAATAGCCTGTTAGCTAACTCCTCTTAGCTAACTCCCCTGCTGACCTTCCAAACTCATGAATGCCATGGTCATGATTAAATGGGGACATTAAAGGACAAACATAATTAATTGCCATGCATGTTTTTACTCATATTTTGAGAGAGAAGAGGAGTTCATTCTTTGATATTTAATTTTGCGAGTTAACGTGCGCTGTGGAAAAAAACGGTGGTTTTTCGAAGCAGCTCTGCCTCCAAGAAGTGTTAAACTTGCACTCCAATCCTCAAACTGCACTTCCTGACAACGTCGACGCTTTTATTTTGAAGCCAGCATCGCCGAGGCTGTTTCCCGGCGCTGTGGCCACCTCTGTGTGTCTTGACGCAGCTCCCAGTAGAGATGGAGAGCGCCTTACGGTCACAGTAGGGACTTCACACCTCACGCGCACAAACACACGGAGACGCTCAAACGAAAAAAAACAAAAAACTGCCTTTGTTTCCATCCCGACGCTGACAGCCTCCCGGCAGGCTCATGGAGAGGAGAGCCCCGCTTGTCCGCACCGGGGCCAGGTTGATCGGATGCCTTTCACCAGAGCAGCGCCGTTAGATGATTCCCATTCAGGATTAACTGGTTGACCAATGGCTCCCAAACATGCGCTCCTCTCCAGCAGCGGCAGCGGCCCCGGGGACGGCGGGATAAACAAAGAAGCCCCCCGCTCTTTCTCCCCGACGGCATGGCTCCCGGACCCCGGGATGGTGGCCGTCCGCTCGCCGAGAAACGGGAAGAGGACGCGGGCGCTGGATGGGAGGCTGGCCCGGTGGTTTCTGAGCATCGGCACGGTGCTGATGCTGATGATGCAGTGCTCCTTAGCCGCTGAAGGTAAGACACCTCTGATGCTGTGTGCTGTTATCCAACCTGTAAGAGTGGCCCTAATGGGTTATGATCATACAGTTCACTAACAATAGTAGCCTAATGATGAAAGCTGTGATCAGAAATTGTAGATTGGAGAAACGACCCTCATTCCCATATCAGGCTTGCTTGGTTATGCTGTTATTAATGCCCCTTCTTTCTGTTCTAATACTGGCCATATTAGGGGGGATTATCTGATTGAGCTGATCATACCATATATTAGGTCTAAGTGATAACTAATAAGAAACAGCAGATGTCTTTTATGGCAGTAATTTAGATCGTATTGCAGTGCGTCTGGAGCCGTTTTGGTGCTGATTGTTGGGGGTTTGCTTCAGACAGGCTGTATATTTTTTTCACTCGGCTGACTAGATTGGCCTAACTGTATTTTAAACGGGTGGTCTTTCTTATTTAGGCCATCTGTTTAGTCTCACACAGGCCCTTAACCCATGTCACGTCCCCAAACGCGCAGTGCTGCTGTCGGTGTTGTGTTGGTCCGGAGCGCGCCGGGCACCGCAGCGCTGCGCTGCGCTGCGCTGCGCCTCGCCTCGCCGCCACAGCCACAACAGACGCACAGGCACAGCGGCCGCTTCCCGGTAGCCTATGCCTTTGCATTAAGGACGCAGAGGAAACTTTTTATTCATTCACGGGGCGTTGAGCCTGGGGGTCGTCAACCTTCGACAGATCCATAGGGAAGACGGTTCATAGTCGGCACCGACAAATAATTGATGATCTCCGTGCCTGCACATCCAGCCGGAGGAAAACACCAAAATAGCAGCAAGGAGACGTTTACATTTTTTATTCACTGAGACAGGACTTGCTGCTTTGACTTAGAGCTTTTCTTCGAAGGATCAAAGATGACTGAAATTCAGCAAACTAGACCACAATATTAATAACAGCTTAATGATGATAATGATAATAATAAAAATAATGATAGCTTAATAATAGCCTAATAATAATAATAGCTAATAATAATAATCAGCACCAACATCATCATAATCATCAACAATCATATCTTAATAATGCATATTATCTTAATAGCTTAATAATAGCCTAATCATAGCATAATGGTAGACTAATAATAATAATAACAATAATAATAGCCTAATAGTTCATCCATTTGAATTTTCTGTGCAACTTCATTTTTTTATTATGTTGTATATTTATATCTATCAGAAACAGATTTTAGTTAAGGAACACATTTCAGCCTAATATGTTTTAATTATGTCTCCTAAAGCATTGAAAGTTGTTTGGCTGGGTTCAGGATAGCTATTCCCCATGCCTTCCCAAAAGCTGCTCTGCCCCAGCCGACCTCCAGGTGACGCTGTTTTTCATTTGTATTTTCATGTTGAGTCCAAACATCGTTGATGTAAAACCAGGTGGAAATCTTGACTGTGTTCCTCATGGCCGGTCAGAAACTTGTTCTGATTTGATGTCATCTTTCTTATATATAGAATATAGAAATATAGAAAACAAATGAATGTCAAGAAGAGTCACTAAAAAACCTGTGACTTGCGCGGCAATCTGAAATATGTGTATGTGTGTGTGTGTGTGTGTGTGTGTGTGTGTGTGTGCCAGGTGTAGGCTAAACGTAACCCAACTAAATCATATCTAGACAGTCAGGATATGAGGCGCATGTTAATGCCAGGTGTAAAGGGGGCAAAAGCTGGATTTTGTTCTCAAAGTTAACTTAGCAAATCTCTGCTTGGTTTCAAAGTGTTCCTTCTGTGTAAGCAGGTTGTACACATGCAGGGTCGACTGCTCAGTACTACTTGGAAGAATGTTACGTTCTGCTAACTGTCACATCAAGTTGTGTTTCATATACCCGAGCAGGAAGGAATCATACCAGAACCCATCTTCCACCGCCCTGCTTTTGCCTCATGGTTCCTTCTCACGTTTTCCACCAGGTTTTCATTCGTAAAAGTGACTGAACACCAGCGACACCTTGAGGCCGTCACATGTTCTCTGGCTTGGGATATGCACTGGCTGTCTGACTGGCCAGCTGGTTGTTTGACTCCCTCACTGGCGAGTTGTTTGACTGGCTTGATGGATGGTTAACTGGCCGCTCACTTGGCTGGCTGCTTGACTGATCTGCTGAATGCTTGTCTTGGTGGTTGGATGATGGATTTTCTGGCTAACTGGCTGGCTAGTAGGCAGAGCGATTGGCTGGCTGACTTGCCCACTGAGTGGCAGAGAGTCAGACTGAGACATTCACTTAGCGCCGCCGTGCCAACTTCTCTTATTAGGTTTTAAATTGGAAAATAATGCAATACTGGCTCCTCCTGCCAACACACACCACTGCTCCCCAGGGTGTCATTTGAGGCAAACAACCCCTGATAAGCACAAATTAAGTATAGATTTAATAGTGAATATAGAATTAGAGAAAATAGAGAAGATCTCTGAAGTATAAGGGAAAAACAAATTTATCTGCCCATCCTCCCTCTGTTAAATCTGAGCAAATCGCCCACTCACTCTCAACATTTCCTCTTTTATATCATGCTGCTGTGCCACTTAAAAGCAAGCTTTCTATATGGCTTGGGGAGATTGGACTGTCTCTACTCTTACTTACCTGGCTACTCAAGCATTCAGCTATTTCAAAATGCCCGTTGTATTGCTGCTTTCTTCTTCCTCCATTCATAAAAATAAAGATTTTTGGGAGGCTGATGACAAGCTGGTGGTCAAAGGTCTGCATGTGTATACATGTGTGTGTGTGTGTGCGTGTGTGTGTGTGTGTGTGTGAGTTATGTATGCGCGTTGGTGTGCGTGCGCATTCGTGTCTGCGCGCACATATGTGTGCGTGTGTGTGTAGGTGTTTTCTTTAATAGGTCTACAGAGATTCTCATCCTCAGTCAATAGCGGAGATGTACTGGGCTGTGTTACCATGGGAACAGATCTGCAGCTAGTACTTTTCTCACTGTGTGTCTGTGTTTGTCAGTCAGGGATTGAAATAACATCTGAGTAAGTGCCAGGTTAGAGTCTGTTGCCCAATAATCAGCGTCAGATGACACACTGTTTGGGATAAAAGGGCTTTCTGAAGCACTGTGAGATGTGCGGAGTCAGAACTGAACTCAGCCTTCCGCTTTCAGCTCCTGTGCGGGTTTTGCTCCAGTTCTGGTCAAGACAGCACATACTGCAATTACATGTGTTGCTATTTCACCCTTCTTTGTACTCGGTATCTTTGTGCGAACATTTCTCTCTTGTGCGCAGGGTAAAACCCACAGAGGCGTAACAGTTCCTCTTCTAGTTATTTAGATGAACAGGCGGTGTGCAGAAGGTGCTCAGGGGAATAAAAGAAGATTAACAGCAACTGAGATTGGGCGGTGGCCAGTGACTAATTTGTTCAAATTTAACAAGGCGAGGTGGCGGGATGGTAGATTGTCTTTTCCTTTCGTAGTTTTTTCCACCTCATAAATCTATAATTAACAAAAGGAGATGAATTTTAGCAATTCTAACAAGAGGGATGCCGTCCTACTTCGCCCCTGCTTAAATCCTTAGCCTTACTTTCTATGGATAAATAGCCTGATAGTGTAGCTTAAATACAAAGAAATACTTCCCACCTGTTTTATTTGCTGCATTTGCATCGCAAGTGATATCTCAGACACTGCTGGCCTGATTTGGATGAAAGCTGGAGGGATGATGCATTTTGGCACTGTGTGCTGGCATTACAGTAATTACATTAATTACAGTAATTGGCCCGATGGGGGTTCTATAATTAAAGGTCAAAATGTCTAACTTTGAAAGGCCATAACTGCCACACCACTGGTCAGATTGTGACAAAACCTAGAGGGATGACGCGTTTTAGCACTGTGCTCTGGTTTTGAGAGTATCACTGATTGGCCTGATGGGGGCGCTATAATTAAAGATCCACCTGGAGGGATGATGCATCTTGTTTCTGATTGGCCCAAGGGGTGCCTGCATCATTCATGAGGGACGACTTGTTTACTTTTCTTGGCATTATAATGGAAGAACCAGGCTCCGGCCAATCAGCTAGAGCCTAATGATCTGGGAGGGACCGCAAGGGAATGAACGGCTGGCCACGGAGTCATTGATGAATCTTTTGCTGATCATCATTTATCTGCTGTCATGAATTAAACTGATCGATTGTGCTGATTAGGTACAGTATAGCCCGGCGGCTTCTGAGCGGAGCAGTTGGCTACGGACCAGAGCCTCTCAGAGTCTGTGCTCTTGCAATCTATTTAAAAGTTTAGCGTCTGTACACAAACAAAGTTTCTCTGTTTTTTTTTACATTTATTCAATTCGGGCAAACAGTAGAAATTACAGAGAGGGAGCTGGCACTTGGCGAGGGCATCTGGAAATGAGATGTGACAGGTTCGGATCCCAGACCAACACAGGGTTTCTGCGTTTCAAAAGGCTGGAAAAAGGACCCCATTATCACGACATTATAATGTGTCAGAGAGATGAGAGAGAGGGTAAAGGCTGCAAGACACTTGAAAAGGACAAAAAGGAGTTGGCTCTCACCCACAAGGGCTCTGCTGCTCGTTTAAGGCCTAATAGATACACCAGAGCGGCTCTGATGTGGATCCACTGGACTTCTCTCTCTGAATCTATCTCAATCTATAACCTGTAGGGATGGGACGATATATCGAAATTCAATATATCACAATACAAACATGTGACAATACGTATCGTGGGGCAGAAAAATGAATTGTGATATTAGCTCCATTTTATTCTGCTGTAGTAATCACTAATGAGACACCTGACCATCACAATTTCACAAGCTCTCCATCCAAATTATATTATTTACACTTTGTACTGACATTTCTACATTGTTGTTTACATTCTAGCAAACCAATGCCATCGCTAGAAAGATTTGTGGCTCAGAAATAAACATAATTCTGCACAGTCATGCTTTGTTATCATTGAAATTCCCATCCTGTCCCATCACTAGTAACATGGCATGTCCGACCGATGTTACATTTGTTCTGTTAGTAACCTACCCATCTTTGTGTTATATCATTTGTCAAATATACTTACATATTCAGTTGTAATACTTACATATTCAGTGATCATTTTCCACTTCGTCTGTGTCATATTTCTAAGGAAGAAATAGGGAAAAGGTGATGAAACAGTAATCAGCCACACCGGGACCCCTCGCTGAGGCTGAATTCAAATGTGATTGCAAGGGGGGGGGGGGGATAAAACTGCAGCTCACTTTCTGTTAAAGTCAAGACTGCCATTAAGCTTTTGTTTTATGCATGCTCCCTCATATCCAGACGATGAAACACACACACACACACACGCACACACACACACACACACACACACATCTCCTCTTCAGGGAGCTTGATGAGAGTCAGGGGATATGCATCGCTGTTACGTCTGGATCATTGGTCAACGAAAGCTGATCTGGAAACAAAATTGTGAAATATTCCACCTCTGGACTTTCAACCAGATAATGTCGACAAACATTTTCTTTCTTAGAGCTTGCTGAAACCTGAGAGGCGGACTTCGCTATATTATATATGAGCATTTTTAGTGGATTTGCGCACATAATCGTAGTGAACCCCATAAGGGCCGCGGTGCACTTAAGCACCAAGCTCCTGTTTTATGCATGTCACTCCAAATGGAGGCTGTCGGGTGTAATACCTCCGCAGACCGTGACGTGGGTTGACAGACGTGAGCGGTTGCTGTGTTAGAACCTGCCGTATTTTGATGTCGGCTTCCGACTCCTCGGCTTTCGTCAGAAATTCTCACTCGCGCGCGATCAGCTCGCCGGTTTAGAAACCCTGACAAATTGAATGAGCGGCAACGCACGCTCCGCTGTGTTCTCCTCAGCGGCGAAATCCAAAAGGTGCCCTAAGTCACTGTTCACTTCTGCTCTATTTCTTTTGTGTCAAAGCATGTCTCTTTAGATGTATTAAGAGAGGAGGTTCACCAAAACAACACAGTGCAGAGCGAACTGTGGGGTAAAAAGCTCATGTTTGCCTTCAGCCCTTGATAAAGGCAGCAGTAAAGATCCATAGGTAGTAAGATAGTAATATCATATAAGATGAGAACAGTATGTCTTTAGTTTTCATTAAGCAAGAACAACTTAAAGCTGCAATATGAAGTTTTTTCCACATGCAAATAACATTAAATAAATAGGATATATTATACATTAACTGTCTGTCACCCTGTGTGTTCATGCCTAAATCCCCCTGTTTGCCTAAGCTTGGCTTTTCAATGACGTTTGGGACGTTTTGGGGTGTAAACTATTTGTTGTGGGTGTGGCCAGCAGTGAGCTGGTTGTGGCTATCAAGGTGAGGCTAGCGGCTACAGAGCAGGGAAGTCAACAACAACAGACGAAAGCAGTAAGAGAAGAAAGAACAGCGAAGCGTTGCTTTTTTCTAATTGCCGATTCCCATACCTGCTATACCTCAACCCGAGGCTAGATGACAGCTCGTCAAGATGAGTGACAGGTGTTGGGGCGGGAACTTGACCGACTGAGGGGGAAGAGGGCGAGACTAATAATACACTTCCTGCCTGAAGGCGAAAAGTTGCATATCGCAGCTTTAATTCATGCTAGCTGCCCATACTTTTACCTTTTTCTCTCCGCATCATCGCAGCTATTCCACACCTGTATTGTTTTTTTTCTTTTATCTGAAAAGTGGAGGTGATCAGAGGGGTGCAGAGGAGGGATGGTACAACCCGGAGGATCCCGGCAGGAATCGATCTGAGGCCAAAAGAGCCTGCATGCGGTCCCGGAGGCAGCGGGCCTCTGGCACGCTGCATCGTCCCCGCTCATGTTCGCAGCATCATAAGGAGCAGAAGCTTGTTTTGCATCGCTCTGCTTGGCTGCGCTCTGCGCTGCTCTGCGCCGTGCTGCTCTGAGGTTGATGCACCGCTGGAGCTCCTCACACTGAGAAGCAAAAAACACTGAAGGGATTTGATGGAAGGCAGGCTGCTACATACGGCAAAGCATCAGACCACAACTGTTGAGGATGTGACTGAAGGCGCGATGAGGCAGTGGAGACTGACCGGACAAATTCACATAAATGATATGATGGGATGCGAGGAACAAAGGTGTCATGATAAAATACGCTTGTCATAATGTTTGGCAAAATCGTCCGCCTCCATTGACTCATGTTTTGCCTTAAATTTAAGAAATGAGTTCATCACTTATGTACAGAACACAAAAATGACTGCTGCAAACATTAAAATATCAAGCTTTCATATTCACAAAAGATATTTGTGTCTGGGTCTTTTTTTAAATGTATTCTTTAGTAGCATTTCTAACAATTTTGTCAATAATAGTTTTCTAAAATCTCTAATCGCTGACTGGACTGTTATTGTTGCCGAGCAAAATCAGTAGATTAAAAATCTCAATAGGACTATGATAGGCACTTCTACAGATGGTCACTAGTACAGACGAGCACACCTAATTCTGCAAGCAACGATGCTGAACCAACTCTACTAACATCTTCTTCATACTAGGAATGTGCATTAGTACATTTTCTCATGGTCGAACATTTAGTTTATGGTCTTAACAAATATTAATATTCGGTGCGTGCCGCAACTTATAAATGCAAAATCGGCTGCATATCTTGAACAATCTTGTTGGCAGTGAGGGCAGAGATTCTCTCACTTCTGCTTTTGTCACACTTTGGAAGAACATGCAGAAATGTTGTCATGCTAGTTTGGCTTAGTCTGACTTCCTTGATTGGACATGATTCCACATTGTTGTGGTGGAGCCATGCTTCCTCACAACAGGACCTTTACTTTCTTAACGTTGCCTCACTCTGCTTTGTGTGGCTTTGACGATGAAATAATTTCTACTGAAAGCAGCTAGCAGAGGATGAGAACAAAACGACGCCCAGGAGAGGGTGGAGGGTTTTTAAATGACAGCAGAAGCCCTCTAGTGGCTCGTACAGCCACAGCTCTTATTCAGCTTGAGCTCTACATAGTTTCACTCTGTTAAAATGATTTTAATGATGTATCTCAGTGTGTAAAAAAATATGTTCACAGCCAAATGATTGAATGTTCGAATGTTCATTTTCTATGAGCCATCCCTCAGACGGTTACTGTAGGCAGTCTGTATACTGCTGCCTGCTGTCATATTAAACTTCTCTACAGTCCAGACTGGCAGCACCCTCACTCCTCTGACTGTTGCCAGGCAGAAAGACAGAGGAGCACCTCTTTGTATTAGGAAGCACTGGGGAACTGGAATGACTTGAGTGGCACAACACTGTTAGAGTTACAGCTCTGGTAACAAGCCAGGTTGTTATTGTGACTCTAACCCGGCTAATCAGACTGTTTTCACAAGCTAAACATTTCTGGTAGAGGCTCACACACACACACAACCACATATACACACACACATTCAACCCACTGCTCTCAGTTTCATTAGAGTAACAGACAGCTCCTTTCTGCTGCACTCTGGAGTTAATCATCTATTTCTGGAATGTGTGTGTGTGTGTGTGTTTCTGTGAGCGAGGGAGATTGAGAGAGACTCAGAAACAGAGAGACAGAGCGCAAGACAGCCAGCATGAAAGAAAGATGGAGAGAGAGGGAAAGAAAGAGAGAGAGAGAGATCGTAAATATTTCCCCAGCTTGTACATTAAATACATTATGCATGGCGGGGTCCCTGTTACAAATCATGTGGGTAGGCAGAATCTCTTTTGGATAATTTGATTTTATAATCCCAATTAGCCACAGCTCTTATGTTTTTCCCCAATCTGTGGGGAATTGTAAGAGGTTGCATGTTCCCTCTCCGGTTGGATCGCCTAATGTGATGTTTGCGGTGCGTTCGCAGAGGTTAATTATTCTCCGGCGGTCTCGTGTGAGAAGCGCTTTGATGTACAAAGTGTCTTCACATGTGGACACGTCTCATGTTCAAGGTGTATTCATGTGTGCAGAGTACACAATATGTAGCCCGTTTAGTGCCATGCAATGCGGGTTTGTGAAATGTTTACGTGAGCATGTGTGTGTAGAGAATACGGCGCAGTATCTAGCCTATTTAGTCCTGTGTGTGTGTGTGTGTGTGTGTGTGTGTGTGCAGCATACACAGCATGCATCCTCTCAGATGTCATGCAGTACAGGCAAGGTGCTGCACTTTAAGTACTGTGTGTGCTGACCAGTGGATTTCTGTGTTCTGTGTATTGAGGGAAAGGGAGGGAATCTAGCTTCAGGTAGTGTGTGTGATCAAAAGAAGTTCAAAGAACAAAGAAAGGACTAGTAAATGCCAGCCCAGAAGAGATTGTTTGATGCTATTAGGGTGCTGGGGTGCTGATGCTATTATTTCTTTATCATTTTTCCCCTACTTGTGGTGAATTTCAGCAGTCTGACCTCATCAATACGGTTCTCGGTTCCTGGTTGGAACTAGGGATGTCCAACATAAATCGATGATTGATTTATTGTTTGTTATGTATCACGTCGATTAACCTTAACGGTTAACGACTGTTTGAATTGCGTAATCGCAGCCGGTTAGTCCAACTGCGCAAATGGCCATTAAACCAAAGTGGAGAGCTACTTGCAAGAAATGCCTCCACCACTTGATACAAATCCATTGGACTGGTGGGAAGCCCACCAGGTAGGATTCCCAGGCTGACGGCACTAACGCAGCGGTGCCTCTGCACCCCGGGACCTCTGTCCCGTCAGAGCGCGTCTTCTCTGCCACTGGGCTGACGGTCGACAGGCGGTGTACTCTGGAGCGTTTGGACATGCTGATCTGTATAAATTAAAATGTTTAGGCAACAGGCCTAAAACAGTTAACCCCAGACGATTTGATCAACAATAGTTTTTCTTATTTCCAGTGCAAATCGATCAAGATTTTTTGGGAAAATGTGCATCCCTAGTTGGAACGGTGGCTCTAAATTCAATCCGGAGAGACTAAATTGAAGGGCGAATGACAAACTTTATTACCTCCGCCAAGGATGTTATGTTTTCATCTGTGAGTTTGTCTGTCTGTCTGTCAGCAGGAGATCTCAAAAACTGGATTTCCCATGAAATTTGGCGGACAGATCGGCCTTGGGCCAAGGAACATGTGATTAGATTTTGGTGGTGATCCGGCTCTCAGTTTTTTTTTTTAACCATACCTATGAAACTAACGGAGATAGAGACTCGATTCCAAATCCTAAGGGTCTGTTTGCAGAGTCAAGAAATCAATTTTGCAAGTTGGAGAGTCGCTCAGCGTTGGCGGAGGTGTGCGTTCGCCGAGTGCCTGCTAGTTGCATGATCGAATTTACAGAAAAGAATAGACCCCATCATGCAGTATTTTTTTAATCGTGTAGAATCCCAGGAAGGAGAGCAGAAGTCAGACAAGCAGGAAAC
Organism: Centroberyx gerrardi; assembly: GCF_048128805.1. NCBI lineage: Eukaryota > Metazoa > Chordata > Actinopteri > Beryciformes > Berycidae > Centroberyx > Centroberyx gerrardi. Next base: position 27,475,267 of record NC_136000.1, read on the forward strand.
AGCTTCCGTTCCGGCAGCAGCATGATGATTGGTTCCCAGAACACGGTGCGGGGAGATCTGATTGGTTAAATATAAATTGAATGAAATTAAATGGTGCATGTGGGGGGAAAAACACTAAATCTAGAAAGAGTTTCATCATCACCATCATCATCTATTTATAGGAGTAAAACCACAGCACATTAGTTTTGTCACCTTTCAGCCACCATACATAGACTCCAGTGTGCAGCTAAAGAAAAGCGTGCGTCTCTTCTCCCTTGAGAGTCTGCATTAGAGTCCTCTTCATGCAACATGGCCGCGGCTGAAGCCCATAACTTCTCACTGTAGAATTATCCCATGAAAGAGAACCTACGCTCCCTGAGTGATATTTCTGTACGTTCGCCTCTCCGCCTCGGGAGCCGTGAACGAGAACATTTATATATTCTTTTTTTTTTTTTTTTTTTGCTGTCACTGAAATGAAACGAAATAGAAAAAAACGAGGTACATCGCTTTTGTCTGAACCCCTGCTGTCCTCGCGAGGCTTCGCACAATCAGACTGATTCTCGAGTGCATCTTCAAAAGCCTCGCCATAAAAGCGGTGAGACGTGCCCCGCCAACCCCCCTGTCTCCGAGGTGTGTTTTTTTTTTTTTTTTTTTTTTTTTTTTAGCATCGAGAGTCTGGTCTCAAGTCATTCTGCAATTTGAATTCACTGGCTTTCGAAAATCAGCCAGGGACACTCGAAGTTGTTATCCGCTGCAAGAAAAATCAATTTGTTTTCAAATGCAATCTCGGAGGCAGAGGCTTCCGCTAGATCTCGGCGATGCGTCGGCGCCCATAGGAGGCCGTTTTCGACGCCCCAAAACCGAGCAACGGACGGGCAGTGGGGATTTATTTTTTCGACTGTAGCGTCTGAGAAAGGAAGAGATAGAGGGAGAAAAGAGAGAGAGAATGAAAATTTAATCAGCCCCTCGCTTCTTAAGGGTTGACTGGCAGGGAGAGGGATTTATAGCTGCTTGGCCCCCCCCCTCGCCTTCGACTCGCCGTGTGTATCCCTGCAGCCGCTCACCTCCCTCCTTCACACCGTCACTCACTCACTGGTGTGTGTGTGTGTGTGTCTGTCTGTCCATGTGACGTGTCATGTGGCCTTGAAGTCACAGCTGTGTGTGTGTGTGTGTGTGTGTGTAACAGCCGCGTTTCCAGCAGCATTTTCTACTCCTATTCAATACCATAGTAAGCCTCGTTTGTAGCTTTTCCCACTGCAAGTGTTGCAAGTGTTGCCTAAGCCGCAGTGCAATGGCAGCCGGAGAGAGAGTTGAGCTACATTACAGTGAGCGAGTTTATACACTTTATTATTATAATGTTATTTGGAACAACCTTGTATTTTTTTTTTTGAGTTTGTGAATGTAAATGCCATATCATGTCTACAAAGCTCATACTCTCACTATAAGAAATGTGAATATGATATAATAGCTGCCATATGCCAATAATAACCAGGATGCTGAAGCATGCAAATGCCTTATTCCCTTCACTGGATATAGTTTTTTGCTGTATGCCTCTTCTGTTTCCATGGCAATGTTTGACATAATCTCTTGATTCATGTTTACAGGGATATGTGTGGTTGGAATATGAAGATGCATATAGACAGGTTATGCTGAATTTGACTCTGCACACACTATACAGCTAAATCCCTTAGAGAGCCTTAGTCTAGTCTAGTCTAGTTTACTTATAAAGCCCTTTATCACAGTCAAGTCTCTTTACACACCATCATATACATGTCATATACCATACTACATCATACATATACATACCACATCATATACATACTTTACATACATCACTTACTATATCATATACCGCATCATATACTAGATCAGGAGTTCTCAACGTGGGGTCCCGGGACCTCCAGGGGTCCTTGAGGGGGCTCCAGGGGGCCCTCAGCAAATTGATGCATTTAAACTATAAACTTCACAATTATTTCATTTACAAGAAGTTAACACAATTAGGGAATATGGAAGAATGACTGTTTTGATCATAGTTTCACTGTCATCTCTCTACCTACAATACAGATAGTCATGGAATTCTGGACAAAATCATATAAATATATTCAATAAATCAATAAAAATATTCTCAGATTTGAGTGTGAGAGACAAAATCTTATCAAATAGGGGTCAAATGGTGGCCCAAATGTGGACTAAATTAGATTAGATTAGATTTAAATCATATACCATACTACACACACACACACACACACACACTCACACCTATGGGCAATTTAGAGTCTTCAATTCACCTGACCTGCATGTCTTTAGAAACTAGGGTCTTTTAGATGAGTGGAATGTGTGGATGGCAGATATAATATCCATATACAATGTATTTAAATGAAACCTCCCTGCGCACGCATTCCAAACCCACTCCATTTGCAGGAACAGAATGAAATCCTAACAATCGGCGCCAATTAAGCGAACCCGTTTCCGCATGGCAGCGCGCTCTCCTGTCCGGTGGGCCGGGGTCGCTTCGCCGTGTTAACGCAACAACCGGCTTCCGACGAGAACGCTAATTATTCCCTCCAGGTAAATCAAAGTCAACCGGCGTGTACTGTAGGTTTGACCTCCCCACCGCTCCCCGCTGTCTATTTACCAACCCCGAGAAAAAAAAAAAATCTGCATAAAATATTCATCGCTCTGCATAATCAGATGTTCAAGACCCAGTTTAGGTGTTAGGAAGCCCACGCGCTGTGCGACCGATTTAGTACTGGAAGGAGGAACACGTCCTTAAAAACCAGCGGGACTCTTCATCTGGCGGCGAGGGTCGGCTCAGACGACTGTGTGAACTTCGCTACTGCCGAGACGCATTATGAATCCAGGGCCTGGCTTTAAGATGAAAGGTGGGAAGAGCGGAGATATAAAGGCCGCGGAACAGACTCTTTGCCATGTATTTTTTATTCTCAGTTTAGGATTGAAGAAAAGTGCCGCCGCCGCCGAGTTCCGCGGCGAAGTAACTTTTTTTCAAAGTTTTTCCACGGCCTGTGATGTCGTCTCCATTGGCACAAGCTGTCAGTGAAGACGTTGAACTCTGCACTGCGCGTGTAAGTGTGTGTGTGTGTTTCAGGCTGTTACATAATAGGTGGAGAATGACTGTGGTACTCTTTGCTCACTTTACTGTAATTGAAAAACTGCGGAGCTGTTATTATCATCACCGTCATCATCTTCATCATCATCATCATCATCATCATCATTGTCATCATCGTCATCATCATCCCTGGGTGGAGGCAGTGACTGATGGGAGCTGTTAGCTATGAAGAGAGAAATAAAAGAGGAGGGGATCAAAGCTGCATTATTGAGTAAAAAGAGAAAGAGAGAGAGCGAGAGAGCGAGAGAGAGAGGGAGAGAACGAGAGAGAGACAGAGAGAGAGAGCGAGAGAGAGAGAGAGGAAGTTGTTAGCTTTAGGATCATGACGACTACGCTTAATCAGATTTATGCCTGTGATTTCCACAGTCGGTAATGAAATGGCACTCTGTACTCGCACCATATGCACCATCTTACAACACAAAAATACACACACACACACACACACACACACACGCGGGGTGGTGAGCAACCACAGGGGACACAGAAAGGGCAAACACGCATCAAGCGCTTTGGGCCAATCAAATTCACTCAGCTTACTCATTGGTTGTACAGAGTCACATGGCGCATCCTGCAGCAGTTTTGGCATCTGTTTTACTGGGAAATCAATACCCCTTCATACACACACACACACACTTGTATGCACAGGCACACACACACACACCAACACAGACAATATCTCCAAATCATATCAAAGTTCTGGTACAATTCACTATGAGCATGCTTTTACATAAGTGTGTGTGTGTGTGTGTGTGTGTCTGAGCCAATGAGTGTCTGAGTGAGCGTGTGTATGAGTGTGCACTTGTACGGCGACATGAGTGTATGATGTGTTTTTGTCTGAGGGCCCACTTGAGTCGATACGAATTCATGACCGAATTAGAGCTTTGAACCTCCCTTCCTCTGCGTGTGTGTGTGTGTGTGTGTGTGTGTGTGTGTGTGTGTGTGTGTGTGCGCGCGCGTGGCACAACAAAGAGCCCTGTCCTGTCCTCCTTTCTGACATTCCTCAGAGGAAGCAGTTGTCTTCAGCAATGTGACAATCTTTACATGTTTTATAAAAGCTGCAGTTTCCTTTGGGCAAACACATGACAGCCCATGTGGAAAAAAAACAAACCGACGTGATTGGAGGATGTGGAGACAGTTTTAATATATATACTGCTCCACTATATTCTATTGCAACCTGATAAAATTGATCATAATTGTATTGACAGTATCATTAGTTTAGATTCTCCTATTGAGTTATTTCTCTGAGGGTTTTTACCGTAGGTACAGTGTGTTTCATTACAGTTCCATCATTGGGATACACACAGAAACACCCACTGACACTTACAGTTTGGATAGAGTACAAATCAAGTAAAATTACACTGACAACTCTGTGTAGTGTGGACTGCATGCAAATGAAGCTTCAAACCAACCTTTCTCTCTCAATGACTCTCCAATTCTCCATAAAAATAAGGCTTTGAATATGTATTGTTTGTTTAATTTGATCTGGTTGAATCCAATTGTTTGTTTGAAGTTACACTCATTAATATTATTAGCTGACATTGACCTCTCACAAATTACTATTGTTACATCATATTTTTTTTAACTTTTATTGATTTATTGTTTATATTATTATTATTATTGTTATTGTTGTTGTTTTTGTTCTATTTTCATGCTTATATTCAATTTTTTTTTTCTCCCCTGCTAAATCCTATTGCTTTTACTGCCTCAGCAACCAAATTTCCCCACTGGGATCAATAAAGTTTCATCATTCATTATTTCAATATTATATGAGTAGTGATAAAACTTATAGGCTAATACTTGATATTTTGGCCGTTATAATTCAGCAATTTCACTTTTACATAACACTTATGGGGAAAAAAAGGCAAATTTTGTATAAAATCCCAGTGCAATAAAGTATATTTTAGAATTCAGCGTGTGTCTGAAGATCACATCATGGTTTCAGGTCAAGTAATAATTCATTTTATGCAGCCGTGCGTCTCACTTGTTCTTTATGAGACAAATTTGAGGGACTTTCTATTGGTTAGCGGTGATGTTGCGGCCTTAAAACTATTCTGTTACTTTGTGGCTGTCATATTCCTGTCCTGATGCAATAAAAATGGATTGCATTTCTCCCAAGTGGATTGGATCTCTACTGGAAAAAAAACAGAGATTGCTTTAACTCACAGGCTCTGGCTCTCCAACTTACATGCGCCGGCGTTGAAAAGTGAAATGAGACTGCGGTTTATGCTGTCGTGTGCTTTCAGAGCAACACTAAAAGCCACTAAGAGGCATTTCGATGTGTCCAACGACCCGTGTGCTCAGAATAGAGAAGTAACGCCCACTGTCTCCCTGGACTCCAGTTCATCAGAGTAAGTCAAAACTGCCAGCCGCAGCTTGGAGATGCGGTCTCTCCCCGGGGTTTCTCTCGTGATTTGAGAAAGTCTATTGGGCGTTAATCGAGAGCCACGTCATCAAGCTGAATTATTTGGTTTAAAGCTGCACCTGTGAGAAAACTGAACGTCCGCACCCAGAAATCATGTGACGTGACGCCTAAACTGCACACAGCACTCTCATGTTCGCCGACCCGGCCGCTCTGTGATGCTTTAAACCTGCTGGTTAGGAGACACTTTGGATTTCACTCTGGAGTGTGGATTCATCACCTGTGGATAGAAAAGTGGCCACACTGACACCAGAATTGTAATTTGGGTGAATTTCCAGCATCTCATTTAGTGAGGATGGACGCTGTTCTCTGTTGCAGGCCGAAAAAAAAATCCTGCCAAGTGCAGCTCTAATGTATTCATAGCTGTACACTCACTTGGAAGCGTTCCAGTTTTTATTCTTCTTTCAAAAGTGCCGTCTGCCAAACCTGAACAGAACAGTAAATAGGTCGTAGGTCACCGCTGAAACTTTGGAAACATACTTGCTCATTATTTGAATTGAACTCTTTGGCTGTTTTGTACTGCTGACACTTGACTTATGAATCCCCCGCGGTCTGCTCAAACTATGAGATGCTTCTCGTTTCTCTCTCTCTCTCTCTCTCTCTCTCTCTCTCTCTCTCTCTTCCTCTCTAACTACATGCTCCTCCAGTTTTTTAACAGGCCTACGATTGCCTTGTTGAGCCTCGGGGATCTGTCCCGGTGCTGGAAAACACAGTTTTTCTGAGGCTGCAGAGCACCGAGCGGAGTCGGCCCGTCATGATGTGCCGCGGCTCTGTTGTTCCGCCTCTGAAGTTGTGCATAGTTAGTGGCGCCGAGCCGCTGCTGTTATTTACTCTGTTCTGCTTCAAACTGCTCCATTTTACTCCGTCCTGTTTTTATTCCCAAATCCATCCGCTACACTCTCACACTCCGTTCATTAAAAATCTTCCCTGTGCTGTTCAGCAAGTTACATTTCCTGGCCTTTCTTAATGAGTTCCTCCCTTCTTGGTTGTTGAATTAAATTTGATTAAATACATATTTCTTTGAAATTGCTAATACAATTTGTCTGGAATACCAGGTTCTGGTTATTGACTGGCAGATTTATTGGTACACACAATTTATTCTTTTACCTTTTCACTCCGTCACCTATGTCATTACTGTTACATAACATTTACATCATCAAACATTTAAAAACAATGGAAGATTTGGGTTTAAATTTAATATTTAATATTTTATTTTAACCCTCATTTTAACCCAAAAATTTGTTTCCCACCACTAAGCTATAAAAAACATCCTCGCTTAAAACAAGGCGTAGTGATAGCGTTTGAGTTATAAGGTTTAAATTCGTGTACTGTGGTTATAAGCACTTATCGTCCAATCACAATTCGCGATTGGAAACAAATGTTGAATAGTGAATAAAAAAATGACTACTGTTTTATTGTGTAAAGCACTTTGTAACTTCTGCTTTGGAAAGTGCTATATAAATAAAGTTTATTATTATTATTATTATTATTATTATTATTATTATTATTATTAAAAAAGCCTGGGTGGGATTAGATAAGTCTGTCAATCATCATCATCATTCTTTTTTCAGACCAAAAAACATTGTGATATTGTCAAGATTAAACACAACAATCAATAAGCAGTACATGCACACAACACACTCCTTCTCCTCTTCCCTCTCACACACCCTATTCTATTCTATTCTATTCTGTTCTATTGATTTCTTTGAAACTCTGCACTCCACCTTATTGAGTTCTGCTCTTTTGAAACCTGAGAAAACCTTCAATATTTCAGCTGCTGGCCGCTGTGATGCCGAGATAAAGTGAAGACCAAACTCTCTGAGACCCACAGAGGACTGGAAACAAACAAGACAAGCAGCTTCTATCCATCCTAGACCTCACACACACACACACACACACTCATATGGACACTTGCACAGCAATCCGTCATCATCTGTCACCATAGATCCGCTGTCATGCAAGCAAGGCCTCAGCAGCAGCAGGTTGGCTGTGGGAAATGAACCGAGAGATGGGATCAGGATTGCCATATGTGTTTGTGTATGCGTGCGTGTGTGTGTGTGCGTGTGTGTGTGTGTTTCAGGTTTGGAGTTCTGTAAGTCCGTCTGTGAGTCTGTTGGGATGCGCGTTCCTCTTTTTTCCCATTTTTGTGTGTTTGTCTGTGTGTTTCACTCTGTGTTGAGTTTGTGTGTTTGTGTGTATGTCTGTGGTTGTGTGTGTGTGTGTGTGTGTGTGTGTGTGTGTGTGCGTGTGTGTGTGTGTGTGTGTGTGTTTGCCTGCCTCTTACTGTGTCTGTGCCTGTCTGTGTCTTGGTGTGCGTGTATGACTGTCTTTGTGTGTGTGTGTGTGTGCGCGCACATGCGTATGTGTGTCTGGATCTGTCATTGTCTCTGTCATTGTGTATGTAGGTCTGTCTGTGTTTGTGTCTTTGTGCGTGTGTTTGCCAAAGTAAGTAGATTTAGGCGGATGATGTAATAGTTTTTGTCCCCTTGTGTGTTGTGAGTTCAGTGTGTGTGTGTGTGTGTGTGTGTGTGTGTGTGTTGGTGTGGCAATTTCACTAGATTCATCTTTCTCCAAAAAGAGGAAGGCAGTGTGCTTAGCAAAATCATAATCCCTAATTGTTTAAAGTGCGGTATTAAAAGTGCATTATTTCAGCATCACTAGAATGACGTCGCTCAGTTTGTCCATTCAACCTGTTTGAAGGAGCAAACTTATTTGAATTTTCATATCGCCTGCCAAAGCCACTTGTGCTTTACCTCTTTTCTCTGAGGCTGAGTGGTTTTATTAACAGCCAATTTTACAGCCGATATATAGAGGGCAAGTTATCATAATTGAGGCTGACATCACATTGAAATCCTTCATCAAGCTTCTCAGTGTTTTATTGGATTGCTGCTCACTGACCTGCTGCCCTTGATGATCTCAGAGGACAGACCGGCTTGAGTAAAGAAAAATATAGTCAGATTAATTCTTCTTTTTGTTTTTAGTCAAGTTCGAAGAAAAATAATTTCGCTTCTAGCCGTACCCGACTCTGAAATAGCTTTCTGGATATGAGATGGGATGAGGGAACGGATTAGATTAGATCAGATTAGAGAGAAAAATCAATTGACCTTTGCTGCTCCCGTTTCCCACAGCAACATTTTGGGTCCTCGCCCCCGCACACAACATTTCCATGACGAGCAGGCGACGATGCTATCGGACGGTACCGCAAATGATAGGGGCTTTTTTAGCCGGGGTTTGTTATGGTGGGGCACCCATCAAAAAAATGACGTTCAAAATAGATGTGCTTCACATAATAATAAGATAATAAGCTTTGAAAGAGCAGCAGCAGCCCGCTGCTCTGTTGGCTATGTGTGTGCACATATGTGTGTTTGTGCGTCTGCATGTTTATATCCCTGCAAAATATGAGCATCTTCATAATCGTTAAGTCTCATATTCAGTCTTACAATCTTATTCTCAAGATTAATCTTTTAATCTTGAAATAAGATTTTAGATTACATGACCTGCTTTTTATTATCAGATGAGAAGCACATTTGATGTAAAAAAAAATCAGCTCTTGGAGAGTTTAGGGAGGCTGAGGGAGCAGGCTAAGCTATGTATTCCTCTCCAACCTGACACTGGATCTGCAGAGGTTCCCCCCACAATGAAAAATTTTGCATAGTCCCAATGTTCAAGAAGGAGTGACACAATGACTCCAGCATCACACACTATGAAGATGTTTTAGAGCCTGTCCTTGGATCACCTCCTCTGCCCCCCCTGCAGTTTGCCCGCCAGGCTCACCTCCGCGTCGACAGCACCATAATCCACCTGCTCCACAGGGGAAACAGCCTTTTGAATAAGGCTGGAGGATTGTTTTTGCTTTCAACCCCATCCAGCCCCTCCTGCTGGGGGAATATGCTCGGGCCGGTGAGGGTGGAAGACCCCATGCTGCATGAATGCATGTCCGGGATTACAGACGAGCGCTCTGGCAGGCGTCGGAGTGCGAGCCTCCAGAGCTGCTGTGTGTCGGGGACGCCGCCGCCGACCACAGGAGCACCCGAAGGAACCGTTCCGTCACCTCTCCCGCTCATCCTCTACACCTCGGGCTTCAGATACAACTGCAGGTTGTGCCATTCACAGAGGCTGACAGATGACTGCTCAATAGTAGGCAGGGACGTTTTTTGAGGGAAAATGGAAATCAATACTCCTCTGCATCTGGAGATATCAAATGTAACTCAGTGTTTTGGTATCTATAACCTGTGATATTAGTGGTAAACTCAGCTGCACCATCAAAAAATATGCCCATATCCTTTATCAATATCAAACAGATGTTATCTTAGGTTATCACACCTGGCTGGCTAGCTAGCTAGTAAGCTAAACAAAGAGATGGGGGAATGCCAGCTATAGCAAGCTGATTTCTAGCTAGGTGACAGCTATCTAGGAAGCTATATTTTCAAAAGGTAACACTTAATTCTAACTACTTCAGTTACAATTGTACAATAACATGTACGATTGTTTTACAATAATGACCAAGGAATTGTCTGGCTTAGCTTACAGTGGCCTGTAATTGACGCAAACAATAAAGTCACATTTTAGGCACAGAGACGACTAAGCTAGCTAATTAGAGCAGAGGATCAACAGAAATGTCAACAAAATATCAACAAAATATGGTCATTTTGTGCTATGGGGCAGTAAAAATGTACTTATTGCCTCTTTCATTCTAATTTCACATGTTTACAAAAAGTGATACAAACCAGTCTAGTGTCATTTAGCACTAGCTGGGGAACGCTTGTCTCACTTTGCAAATACACAGTCAGTGAATAAACTTTAGAGTTGTTACTGCGACTGCTAAGATGCGACAGTAGATCCTTGCGTTTCTAGCTGATGCACTGGTGCATTGTGGGTCCAACAGAGGCTTCCTGAGGCATGATCCGTGACACAATTAGAAGAATATGTTTGACTCTGGAAGAGCGAAACTATCTGCTATATAATGGTCAATATCCTCCGCACTCCGCCTGATCAGCCAGCCAGCGGCTTTTATTCCACCAAGGAGCGTGCCAAGCAGCGTTTCAGGTGGTCATCTGAGCCGACGGTGCCTCCTCCCACAGCAGCAGCAGCGTTGGCCAGATGGGACGTTGTTGAGAGCAGCAGCAGCATTAGCCTCGGCCAGCTGGGAGGGTGTTGAGAACTGTTTAGGAATATATGCAAAATCTGTGTCTCGCTCGCTCTCGCCTCTCCACTCCGCAGTCTTAGCTTGTCTGTACACAACTACAACTAATCTATAACCCTGTAAATGCCATGATGAAATATGGCAGTATGTGAATTAGTCAAGTTTCCAGAGTTATGTATTTTCCGATACTGTATCCCTGCAAAATAAGTCAATTTCTGAATTAATTGTTTCCCAAAGTTGTTGTTATTACACCTCTCTCTCTCTCTCTCTCTCTCTCTCTCTCTCTCTCTCTATCTATCTATCTATCTATCTGCCTTTTCCACAGGTCCTAATAATCTTTTAAAAAAGTATTTATGGGTGTATAATTTGAACGTGGAACAAACTTTGAGCTTTAAATTCGATGTGCGTTTTCCCTCCTCTTGGTCGTATGTGGAACTGCGCTAACAGATGGTTACTTTCCAACTCCTCTTTTCCACTTGGTGAGCCTGACTGTCCTTACATAGCCGCGCTGTGCTGCTGTGGCTGTGTGTGTGTGTGTGTGTGAGAGAGAGAGAGAGAGAGGGAAATAAGGTGAGAGAGAGTGGGGTTTTGTGTATGTGTCTTTGTTTATATCTCTGCGTATGATGGGGCAGAGAGGAGATAGAGTGTGTGTGTGTGTGTGCGTGCGTGTGTCAGTATGTCCATTTTTGCCGTAGAAAATGCGAGTGTGTCTGAGTGCCCAACTGTTCCTGCGCTTGACTCTATTTCGGTGCCTTAGAATATATGCCTGTTGGCTTGTGTGTATTTGTGCGTGTGTGCATGCACGCTTGTGTTTCCATGCGTGACTGTGTGTGTGTGTGTGTGTGTGTGTGTGTGTGTGCACATCCCAACAGCCCAGAATGTCTCCCCAGTTCTGTTTATGCTAGACTGGCTGACCTACCGAGCGCCCCGGAGCTAGTCACATGACTTATCCAGTCACACGGGACCCTGTGACAGAGCCGCGCAGATGAGGCGCCATGCTGCCTTCTGCCTATTTGCCTGAGTGTGTTTATGTGTGTGTGTGTGTGTCTTAGTTATTGCACGACTGCATACTTGTTTCTTGTTGCCAGTTTTTCCTACTTGTGTTTTACTGTGCCCTTCTCCCCTGGTGAGCTGACGCCAGACTCAACAGTGGCTCAGAAAGCACCCATTCCCCCTGTAGTTAAAGGTGTATTAAGTAATCTATGCCCTCTACTGGCCACTACTGGTGACCAGTAGGAATTGCAACAGCATCGATAGAACTTGTCTCCTCTGACACAAAACTCCCATCCCCTTGAGCTATGGTAAAGCCACAATAAAGTCACATGTTCACAATAGAGATGAGTAAGCTAGCTAATTAGAGCAGAGATCCAACAGAAACATCTAGTGAAGAGGAAATATATCACCATGCATAATACTGGAATAATAATACAGCTTTGGCATTTGCCCTTATAGCTTGGAGAGCTTTTTAGCCTTCGTGGCTGCAATGTGTTGCGACGTCGGTTGTGTGTGTGTGTGGGGAAGGGTGTTAGTGTCTTAATACTCCATGGATGGGGGGTTTTTGTTCCAAGTTGTGAGTGTTAAAAGCCAGAAATCTCAGCATCTGCTGAAGTAATCATTGAGTCATTGGTATTGATCAACAACCCTATCAACCCCCCACAGATATATCATGGTTATTTCGTGCTATTGGGGCATTAAAAACATTACTTACTGGGGCGCCCCGGTGGCTCACAGAGCACGTACCATAAGGCTCAGTCCTTCCCGCAGCGACCCGGGTTCGAATCCGGCAACTGTCTCCCAAAGTTAGAAACCATTAACCATTGAATCAATCTAATTCATTGACAATGAATTAGAGGTCAACTGTGTCGGTTTGCAACCTTCTTGTTTGAAGAAAATGCCCCTGGAAAATCATTCGTTAATAGCATTCCAGCTTATGAATAAATAAAAAGTAATGCTGTGTTCTGTTTACAGTGTATGCCATGTTCACAGTGACTTTCATGGCAACCTTGGGGTTAAATTGCTCAAGTTCCCTACTTTGAATTCTGACTTGAATTCCATTCCATTTCTCCTTGTAAGATGTTGGAATGGTGCTGTTCTACACTGAATTAACCAACATTACAGGAACTGCATATTTGTATTTTGTGCGTTCTGTCTTAAGGTGGATTTCCCTGCTGATAACTTCTCTCCCCTCTCATTCTGCTCTCTTATTCTCTCTGATGAAGATCCAGCTTCTCGTACTACATCATCCTCCCGTCCAAACGCTTTAAAGGAAGCGGCAGCGGCATCTCTGACAGTACAAAACCATATTTGTCTCATGCTTCATTGCTGTTGGCTCACAGCATTGTAACACATGCTAAATTGTTCGGCTAGATCAACAAACAGGCTTAGAGAGAGTTCTGCATATTCAAACATCGACAAAATCAAAGCCAGGAGGTTTTGATGCAACGTAGAACAAAACGGGTCATAGTAGTAGTTTTCAGAGATTTGTGTTGCGTTGTCGGGCTCGAAACCTGGACTGTCCTGTTGAAATGGGGACATCTGGTCTCCCAATTCTACCTATGTTTGTCTTTTTTTGCTATTTGGCAGCACAGATGACGCCCCTAATTGTTTACACTTGAGCAATCTGATCTGTTATGAACTTGTGTAGTCCTTTGTGGCCCAAGTTGGGTACATTTTGAATTCTTTCTTGGTATTTTTGGTGTAACAGTGCATAGTGCAGAGTCACAGTAAAGAGAGAAGATAGAGACAAAGATCCTAATAAGCACATGGCATCCAAGTTGTCATAGTTTCTATCAAGATAAATCAAGTACATCTCAAAATAGTTGAGTCATTTTTTTCATTCATGGAAATTCATTCATTGCGTGGTCCTGTAGTCTAGATTGAGGAAGAGTGAAGAGTACAGTTCAGATATTTGTGTTGAGTCTCAGCCTGTTGAGTATCACTTGACCAACAGACATTAATATTTTAACAATATCGGTGACTCATGCTAGTGTTAATCACGTCCATATCATACCCGGTGATGTTCTTTTAATGCGTATGACCTATTTTCCTGTGTGTAGTCCTCTTTGGAATGTGGGTTTTGTTGTTCCTGCCTAAAGTGTCCTTGGCCTAAAGTGAGTCAAGGAAATAAATATGAAGCCGTGGCTGGCTGTGTGTCAGCCTGTAGTGAAGTGAGTGAAGCTGTCTGGTACTGGGCCGGGGCCAATTGAGATCCAGTGAGCCATCACACCAAACACTGACAAAGGCCCAGTAAACTGATACACTGGCTCTTTTCATTGCGTATGTGTCGGAGCACAGAATAGTGTGCGGCTGGTTGTAAAGAAAATCTGTACTGTAGCACATTGCTTTGTGTATTGCCTTTATATTTCTTTTGAGCCCAGATATCCAGTTTGCCATGAATTGATGTGGTCTAGTCCATCTGTTCCATACATTGTGGAGCTGGTGTAGCGCTCTCGTTTCATCCATTGTGTTGTGTTGTGCTGTTGATCCTCCTCACTGTAAGCAGTAGAGCAAAAAAAGTACTTTAAGTCAGCTTTTCAGTACAAAAAAATGTTAATTTCACCATTGATGCCTGTGCATTTTTCTCATTTACCAATCCATTTTCAGTGAGTCAGCTTGATCTTAGGGGCAATAAAAAAAATCCATTGTCTTTTGTCTGCTAAAGCATAAAAAGGCAACGTTGGAGGAACAAGGGTTTTTCAGGACACTGGTAATTGCATATGGTACTAAGTTTGCAGTGACCTGAAGTGGCTTCAGAGCTCATGGAAGAGTGGGCAGTTTGATGTGGGTCGTTCAGTAGGGGGCCCGGGCCCACTGAGAGCCACTGGCCCGTCACATCAAACAGAGAGCCACACTGACCCGGGTCTACATGTGATCCACAGCTGACACTGGCTTACATTCCATTAGTTTCACTTTCAGTCACTGCTCAGTTATTCTTAACAGTCGGGGTCATCCTCAAGTATTTTATATATTGTAGTTTTTGGCACAGAACTGACCAGGATACACACCTGTGATGTCACAAATACACAATATATCCATTAGCAGGTTGTCTATGTATTGCTATTGGACAGGAAAGTTAAGCAGATAACTTTCAAAGTTTACATGAAGTATTATATCTTCTTTTTTTAACTAAGCCATCACATCTAACAGAATTCCACACTACAATAAAATATGATCTCCACATCTGAAATGCAGGCTTACTTTTTCTTATTCTTTTTATGGACTGGGTAATGCCTGTTGTATTTTACATGAAAACAGCCCTTTTCTGTGTTTCGTCTTTTCTGTCCCCGTTGCGGCCCTTGTTTCGCCGCGCCGAGTAATCCTTGTAATTCCCCAGCAATCATAATTTTATTATGACAGATTCATAAACAATTTACGGGGTCATTTTTCATTTATCCCTGAACTGTTGCCACAGCGCGTTGTGTTAAACCCTTGTGCGCGCTCTCGTCCCGCCGTCCAAAATAATGTCTGATGCCGGCTCTTATCGTAAGCCGCATAAAGTGCAGGGCTCTGATGCGGCCGTGGGTTGGTCTTTATCTGATTTAGTCCTCTGTAAAGCAGTGCGGGTGCCTGCGATCATATGTTTTACTCTGTCTGATTGGAGGCCAGAGACTATTTTTCTGCCTCTGCTGGAGAATACAGTTCCACCCAATGCTCTTCTAGTGTATTCTGTTCAAAAACCCATAGAAAACTAAATGAAAACTCTTGTTGTTGGCTTCATTCTATCAGTACAAACTGTCTCAGTCCATAAAGTCTTTGTCAGGGTAATTTCATCTGTATTTATTAAATTAAATCCATTAATTTTGTGCTCTGTTCAGTTGCAAAGTTGGAAGCCGGTGCGTGAAATTGACATGGTGTTTGTTTTGATGACATGATAACTGCTTATCGTCGCAGCCCCTTATCGTTACAGCTGTACAGCGGGTCGATCGCGAGAGACGGGACAGACGTCACGTAAGCACAGAACACTCCATTCCCTCCTTTATCTATGGTAATGGTTACCTTGGCGACAGCATCCCTGCGGTTGCCGTGGAGACCCTGCAGCAGAAGCGGCCCTGCTGTCACGTTGAATGGGGCCGTTGATTTACAGTTTACCTCAGATAGGTTCAGTCTACTTCTCTGCATTGCTCCCTTTTGTCTCCTGGCTGGCTTGGCGTTTGGATGGGATTAGCTTGTTGTTCTGTGTGTGGAGGGAAGACATTTTGTATTGTGAGGAGTAGAAGTGAGCCTAGTAAGTTTCTTTAACCTATGTAGCTTCTCTCTGAGGTTTAGAATATCAGACTCTCTTCTCTTCTCTTCTCTTCTCTTCTCTTCTCTTCTCTTCTCTTCTCTTCTCTAGCTGCTCCTCTCTGATTTGAAGGAGATTATCAAAGCTGTGTTACTTCTTGTGGAATTTCAAACAGCTCTCAAACTTGAAATAGGGTGGTAGCTCGGGTTGGAGTTGGACTCCAAACCAAAATTTCCTGCTCTCCCCATCACTGCAAAAACATTCTCAGGGAAACTATGCAAACATATAGGGTCGCTTTCCCTCACTTTTTATATAGTTGTGATAGGATTCAGTTAAGTGTTTATTAGCACTTTTGCCTACATTGAAAATCTCCAATATGCGGTTTGGCATGTAGGTTATCTACACACTGCATGACATAGAAACGTATAGCAAAACGAAAAATAGTGTCAGGGAGCAGATCCAGTGCATTGATTTCAACTCAGTCAGGAAAAGTTTGATATTGATTTCTAACACAATTAGCATCATGTTTTTCGGTGTTTTTTTTGTATTTTTGATGGTTAGATGGTACAAAGCTTGTACCATCTAACCAATATTTCTATCTTTGGGAAAAACATATCCAGTGTTGGAACCTGATTAACTATGCATACTGTTGACCAATCAGAACATTCATTAAAACCTGGGTGTAGGTGACATCATTTACACCAGAAGTAGATTGGAATGCAAAATCTGTTTGATTCTGTTGACAACCAGAGGGAGCATTTTTCAAATTTCCACAATGCTGACAGTTATAATAATTTGCGTAACTTTACATTAACAAGTTCTTTGTTCAATTATACCATGACATTGAGAAATGCAGTTCTCATTGCACCGGACCTTTAAAAATAATTCTGCATGCCTAATGTGACAGTAGACCAAATACCTTTCCAGAATTTTTGCTGAATTCAGTTTCACTTGAGGGCATTTCCTTCCTGAAAAATAGCAAGTGGACAATTTTATGACTTAGGTAATCATATTTCATAAAATGATAAACAGAGATGGAATGCATTTTCACAGACTGAAATCATGAACATGTGCTGACATACATACATAATTAACAACAACAGCAGCTTAAAGTAGGAAAAGTGGCATGTCAGGCTATATTATAAATTACACACTGCTCTAATAACTTTCCCTCAGGCTTAGTGTGCTGCAATGACAAAAGGGCAGAATCTCCACTGGAATATCCATGTGTGGATATGTTGCACTGTTTATCCGCTAATTAAATATGAAGTGTCTCATTCTATATGCACTAAATGCTTGTATGCATAGTTAGTAGACCAGAATCTTCCATTTAGATGGGCCTGATCAGATGTGAAGTGTGGTAGATAACTGGTAAAAAGAGTGGTTGTTAATTTGTTGTTTCTGCAGAGACATGCCTGAGGACAGTATGAATGCTCTCAGCTGTTGTGTGTGTGTGTGTGTGTGTGTGTGTGCATGTGCGTGCCCCTTTCAAACGAGAGAAAGGGTGCTATCGAGTAGAAATCAGTGTAACAGAGATGGTGATGTAACCCTTAGCCTATCACATTCATTCCATCCATCCGTCCATCCATCAGCTTGCTCCCATGGGTCCTGGCTGATATTTGGTGCTCCTCCTCACACAGACAGATGGACACTATGGGTCATTCCAATGCTGTCACACCCTGTCAAAGCAACAATACTTGGGTTACACTAATCTGTTGGCAAAGAGGGAAACGAATGAATGCCAAGGGCTGCACCACAGAAAATAAAGATGAAAAGTCACATCTAGTAGACATTACTCCTCCTTTCATTAGCATCCATCCATCTATCTTTCTGACCATCCTCCATCCCTCCGTTCTTCAATCCATCCAAAGTATTTCCTGCTCTCGCCTACGCGCCGACAGATGGATGCCGCGAATAGTTCCAGGAAACGGTTACATGTCCGTCCTGTTGGACGGCCTCATTCCATTGGACAAATCTATTGGCTTGGGACCGTCCGTACTCCCACTGAGTCTCGTACCGCATCCAGTATACCGGCGCTCTGGCTCGCTACCAGTGCTCCCACTCGAACCGCAGAGCCTTTATTTAAAGCTTTAATGGGAAAAATATTCACTCATTCAAACACATTGGTACAGAAGAACAATCAGATTGTTCTGTGCTTCCCTCATGCTCAAACCGCTGACTGTTCCATTCTGCATTTGGTTTGATGGTATGGCCGTTAATTTCTGGTCAAGCTCCAATTTTCATTCTTTTATTTATTTTCACCACAAACAGTTTAACTTACAGCTACACTAGACATGTTTTTCAATGTAAAAATACACCCGTCTTATCAGCCTAAATCACTAAGTGGGGTTGCAACAGAGAAGAGTGTCCCATCCCTACTAGGCTATTTGCCCAAATGAAATTCTTGGTATGGTCACTTCTCCACCCACGGGAAGTAACAAATCCAAACTTCAGAGTGAAATCCAAAGTGTCTCCTGAACAGCAGTGAGTAGTAGCACTCTGTCCAGAGAAAGCTGGACTCACCAACATTAGATCTTTTCCTTTTTGTCTCTTTGGTATCTTTGGTATAAGTGACTTTGTGCAGTTTACTGATGTCACATTACAAGATTTCTGGGTATTGAAGTTCAAATTTGGAGCCACCAACATGTGAAGAACTCCTGCTTTTTTTGAAAGTTTGAAGGACTTCATTACCCATAAATCATGTAATGTGAGGTCAGTAAACTCTGCACTCCTTGGACGTACATTTTTTGTTAGTGGCTTGTAGGGGTGCAGGTCCCTCTTATGATTTAGCCTGGGGGGACCTGTGTATCTTTTCATAAAATCTTGCCTTGTGCAGTCTAAGGTGGAGATTAAGACTTACATTATCTTTGACCTGGCCTTTTTAATATTTTTTTTAATTAAAACATGCTACCAGGTGGCCATTTGGCAGAGCCAGCCCACCAAACTCCCCCTCCTCACTTCTTCCCTCTGAGCTTCACTGGACTGAGGACCAGTTGGCTTCGTACCATTCTCACACTTCCTAACCACCTGTCCTGCCCACAGGCAGGAGGGTTGCATGGATCAACTTCACTTTGGCCCACAGTACCACCATGCAGGTCTAAAGGGGGCGTATGTGCTTGCAAAGGCGTGGGTCTTAACCATAGACATGTACCACTATAGTATCACGGGCACCTGGGAGCGGCCAATCTGAATGGTCGGAGAGAGCTTGTACTGACCTGGCAGGGCTATACAGAGTTGTGCTGGCATCTGCAGAGATTCAGCGAGCCATCGGTGGACGCAGTGCCAGCTGGCAAGGCAGTACGGTCAATACATAGCTTGGCACTAGTCTAAAGCCTTGTAAATGGTCAGTAGCTCTTTGTGCACCAATTCCATGCAATGATTCTCATAATCAGCCTGTAAGCTAAATGGTCTCACACGAAAATAAGCAAAAAAATTCCTGTGTGCTTTGTACGAATAGATAAAGCAGATCAGGCAGTCTGCTCTCATCCACGTTTATCCATCTTTAATCCAGACTTTCTGTTGTACCAGGTCACCCATCTATCCAACGATCCATCCATCCATCTATCCATCCAACAATCCATCCATCCATCCATCCACCCATCCATCCATCAATCCATCCCTCCACCCGTCCTCCCTGTCCATATTTGTTCTCAGTGGAGGTTCTTCTTTCCTGGTGTTTTGTCAGAGGTCTGATGGTAGAATCCCATATGCTGCTCTCAGCTAGAGCAGGTGGCTAACTGTTGGAGGAGAAAACACTCAAAACACTGCTAACAGTTATGCACATGGTACCATTCCTTCTATCCATCCCTCCATCCATCGATCCCTCCAGTCATGCGTTCATCCATACACATCAATCCATTCGTCCATTCAAACAAATTGATTTCTGATAGCCATCAACACATAAGCTCCGCTCTCGGAAAAACAAATGAGAGGTCCTATGATCAACTGAGTTATATTGTTATTATTACAGAATGACTTTATACTGGCTCAGACGCTACAGCAATGAAGCTAACTGCAAGAAGAGGCAGATACACTGAAATCAAAGAATTACTGGTACATGCTATTTAGATCTAAATGTAACTGTGCGTTCACACCAAATGCAAAGCGAATCTTCGCCTCGCGTTACTCGCGCGAGTTTGACCGCGGGATCATTTGTGTTTACTCGCGAGTAACGCAAGTACACAACCCGCGAATATTCAAGTAACGTTGGGAAAGCCAGCTGTGCTAACGGTTGTGCTAACTGGGGCTTATGCTTGTGCTAACTTGGTTCATAGTAAAGTACAACCGATAGCTGGAATAAAGTAACAGACACATATTTTCTGAATTTACCAGGTAGTCCAACTTCCTCGCTGACTTTTCTCCAAGCCCTCTCCTTTCTCTTACGGTCTCTGTATGCCAGGAGACTTGTGTCATACAGCTCCGGGAGCCCACAGACGGCTACTATTAGCGTATCCTCCATTTTTGATTGGACATCAGGACGTCAGTGACGTTGGGAGAATCTCAACGCTGATAGGCTTTCGCAACACAGCGTCACGCAAATTTTCCGCTCAAGTTCGACGCGAAATCGCGTCTGTTCACGTCTTTGCATTGACTTTGTATGTAATCACGCCGCGCGAAAAATTCGCTTCGCGTTTGGTGTGAACACACCATAAAGAAGAATTACTCATTTTCATCACTTACTTTCAATGAGGGGCTTAATATCCTGTTGATTCTCATGGGGAAATAACAGTGGTAGGTGGATGGGTGATTGACATGTAGTAACCAGTGTTGGGAATAACGCGTTACAAAGTAACGTGTTACTGTAATTCCACTACTTTGGCGGTAACTAGTAATGTAACTAATTACTTTTTCAAATTAAATAGCGCAATTACAATTACTGAAATTTAAATGGCATCGTTACTTGTTACTGGATTATCTGGTTTATGATCATCCGACTTTACGGTGCCGCAAGTGACTCAAAAGCCTACCAACCTCCCTGGCGACTTTATTTCTCAAAAGCGACTAGCGACAAATCTGGCGACTTTTTCTGACCATGGGAAGCAATGTTAATGTGTTGAATCCCAAAGCATTTGGCAATAAATTGGTTCGGCTGATGCCGGTTTGCTCTACTTGCTTGTCTAATCCAGGGAGGTCTGATGATCACAGTGCTTCCCACACACAGTGTAGCCCCCCTCCCTCCGCTGAGAGCAGGGACTGTAGGATAGGGTCCACTTGTAATTGTTACCGGCGTACACCGAAACTGGCCCGGGTGGGTGGAGTCAGCACTTATATTAAAACGGGCTACACCGCGGCGTGCATAACAAGTGCAGCATTATATATTGATATGCAAATTATCGTATGACATCATCTGGCGACTTCTAGCGACTTTCTGAGCAGCCAATAGTATACTTTCCTTGGAAAAGAGTTGGCAACACTGCTACCGGTCGGTAACTTAGCCCACACAGTGTACTAATGCTTGATTTGAAGGCCTGTCGAGGTACAATAAATACGCCTATCAAAACATATCTATTGTGTTTTATTGTTCCACTACTTACTTTTCATCATAGTGATAATGGGTACAATGATAGATACAATTTGACAGTTGTCTTGTCCCACACTGTGCCACAGCAACACTAAAATAATATAGCTATGTGTAATAAGGGAATTGAAGCAGACATTTAAAAGTAACGCAAAAGTTACTTTCCCTAGTAACTAATTACTTTTATTATGCAGTAATTGGTAAAGTAATTCAATTACTTTTTGAGAGAAGTAACTAGTAACTGGAACTAATTACTAATTTTCAGTAACTTGCCCAGCACTGGTAGTAACTGACATTTCAAGACAGTATTTCCATCGTAGCAACAGTAATTTCCATGAGGGAGTTTGTGGTTGGACCACACGTATGCTGTTTGCTGTGTGAGCAGGTGTCTCTGTCTGTGGGTGAGAGGTCCACACTGTGTCCACGGTTTCAGGATATGGATATGGAAACGCTGCTACACCACACAACAAACTGTTGTGGACCAGCGCTCAACTTTTTGTTCAACACATTTTGTTCCTAAAATAACGTGAAGACATGTTAACAAGAAGGATGCTATCTGCTTTTATCCCCCTTTCGAGTCGCCATCTGCTTACAGCAAGTATGGAAACGCTGCTATTACACGCTGAAATGCTGTAGTGGTTCTGGATGAGAAGAATCACAGCGAAAAGAAAGATGATATTTCAGTCGAGTTTAACGAGCATGTTTCCCCCCTATGGTGCCAATGTAATCACTCTTGCCACTTCTAGCTTTATCTCTTCTTCTACTCTCAAAATGATTGATTGAGCTCTTGATGCAAGCACTAACACATAAAGTAGAGCTTAAAAAAAGTTCACATTTTAATTGTCATCGGATTAATGTCTCCTTTTAATGATCCTTATGATGTGACACCCTATAATAAGGAATGGATTCCTCGGTGGTTGTAGTTAATAGGAGGGGGTGGTTGAATTGCTTTATACTAGGTTTCCAGAGGATACAGTTAAGCCCAGTGCTGGTTCTATAAAGCCTCCCTTGCTTAGAAACGCTGTCTTTTAATTAACCAATCCTCCGTGGAGACATAGGGAGCGTGGGAAGTGTGCGATACACACACACACACACATATGCGTATGCGGGCAGATATGAGCGCTTAGGAGTGTGCGCGTGCATAAAAAATACATACATACTCTGTCCAGCACTTGCCCGCTCTCTTGATCTCTTATGCCAGGAACAGGGGAAATTCAAAGTCAGCCTGGACCAAAGCCAAAGCTTTCTTCCAGACCTTTTAGCTGCAGAACAAATGAGCAGATGCAATAAACTGTGTCACCCAGTCAGACAGTCAGACAGTCAGACAGTCAGACAGTCAGACGGTCAGCCTTGCTGTTCCCCATCTTTCAATTCCACTAAGGCAAGGTGCCTTTGAGACTGAATGTATTAGGCAGGATAATCGCCTCAGGCTGCCAAACCACAGGGCTTTGTTGAGGCTATAGACAAGAACACAGAATTAGAGTTCATAGAATGGAGATAACGCGTATTGAAGTGAATGCTGAAGTTAAGCTTAGATTGGCAGCTGTCTTTGCTGGTTCATTCCACATAACCAAGCATCTGAACCGTTCAGTGTCGAAAGTTGAACATTGAAAAATGACTCTCTAACTGTCCTCACTTACAAATGACTTGCAAAGGGAAATATTGCGATTTGGTCTTATTGATCTTGGTCGGGTCAATCAGCCATATTTGATGTATTGGTCCCCATTTTTACAGTCTGGGTGGTTGTGTATGTTCTAGGAATAATATATCCATGGGCTAGCTTGGCTAACCTAACAGATCAGATTAGCATGTGTGAAATCACAGCTGATTAGGGTGTGTGTGTGTGTGTGTGTATGTGTATGTGTGTGTGTGTGTGTGTGTGTGTGTGTGTCCTAATTTGTGCACTCTGGAACATCTAAATTAATTCCCTATGCTTTATCCTCTAAAAACATAAGTGACCTACTTTACACATTATTACTATTTTTCCACAGTCGCAGTTTTAGAGTTCTTTATCCCTTTGGATAAGTGTGTGTGTGAGTGAGTGAGAGAGAGAGAGACAGAGAGAGCATGTGTATGTGTGTATTTGCGAGAGGAGCAGGACAAATGTGTGCATCCTCACATGCTGATGGGTGTGTGTGAGTAGGCGGCTGGGCGCAGAGCTACAGTTTTAAATCTCCTGACGGTGGCACAGTTGTTATGGTGGCATTATGAGGACTAATGACTTCAGCACTCCAGCAATGGCAGCTGTGTGCCATTGTGTGTGTGTGTGCATGTAAGTGACTGCATGTGTGTGTATGGAAGGCCAGATGATAGATGAGTACCCAAGAGCCAAAACAGAAG
The DNA here is from genome assembly GCF_048128805.1 of Centroberyx gerrardi. NCBI lineage: Eukaryota > Metazoa > Chordata > Actinopteri > Beryciformes > Berycidae > Centroberyx > Centroberyx gerrardi. The sequence continues at coordinate 27,499,014 of NC_136000.1, forward strand.
TCATTGTGAAGCCTGTGGGACCGATGAGTCAAAGACTGCTTAGAATATTGCCGTTGCCCAGAACTCCTAATTAAACCGTTTTCTCTTTCTTATCTTTTGTCCATCTCCCTCTCTCCCTCTCCCTCTCTCTCTCTCTCTCTCTCTCTCTCTCTCTCTCTCTCTCTCTCTCTCTCTCTCTCTCTCTCTCTCTCTCTCTCTCTCTCTCTCTCTCTCTCTTATTTCTCCAGCTGAGGGAGGTCATCATGAGTCAACGAGGCAAGCTGCCTCGCCTCTGGACCCCGCGGTGCCCTCCAACCTCTCAGCCACCCCGGGGAGCGGAGGCAGAGCCGGGGCCGAGGACAAAGCGGAGGCCCGTCCGGAGGCGAGGGACGGGGACGACGCCGGGCCTGCGGCCGGAACCGGAGCTTGGCCCGAGGGCAAAGTGTTCGCCGAGGCCAGAACGGCGGTTTGGGCCGAAACTGAAGCTGGAGTCGGCGCCGGAACCGGGGGTAAAGTCTTCGCCGAGACCGGGATAATGACGGGAACCGGCGCCTGGGCCGAAGTCGGGGCCGAATGGAGGCCGGTGGACACAGAGGGGGTCGACCTGCCAAGCGTGCCCAGGGACCCGGCCGCCTGGCTGGGGCAGCAGAGGCTCCAGGCGCAGGGAGAGGGCCACAGAGAGCAGGCCGCCTTCTCCTCAGTCCTGACTATGCTGGCAGAGACAGCAGAGCTACAGGCACCAGCGGTGGGGAAACCAGTAGGACTGCTGTCTAAAGCTGCCTGGACCAAAAGCTCCTCTTCATCATCGTCCAAAGCCGCTTCCTCCTCCTCCTCCTCCTCCTCCTCCTCTTTGCCAAAAGCATCCTCTTTACCTTTCTCCTCCTCCTCTTCCCCCTCCTCTCCAGCCAATAACAGAGACAATCAGATAACAGGATCAGACTCCGTCTCTCTGGCTGCTGTTAGCAGCAACTCCTCCAGCAGCAACAGCAGCAACAGCAGCTCCAGCTCTGGTATGACCCAAGGTTAGAATAGTTCTATGATCTATGTTCTATTTTCACTTTTACTTTCACTTCAGCTTCAGAGTTTTAAGATGGTATCAGCTAGTAAAATTTTTCATAGCTTTTTATTTTCCCTTTAATTTTGTGTAGTTTCCTTCATGCACCTCATTTCTGAATTATATTTCTGCTTACTAAAACCCTTAATTTTAATTTGAGTTAACAAATAAACAAAACAAAAACAACAATTAGAAACCCCAGTACAGCTCCACACCATGGGATTTGTTTTATTATTTTTGTCATTCTCAACATTGATAACCATTGTCATCATCATCATTTTCAGCGTCACTATCATTATTGCCACCTTTGTAAGCATCATCATTGTCATCATCATCATCATCATCATCATACTGTTGTTGTCATCATCTTCATCATATTGTTGTTATCATCATCATCTCCTCTTCCTCATCATCACCATAATGTCCCGTCCCACTCCATTGCCTCCATGCACCCATACCTCCCCACTTCCTATGACATCATCATCATATAACAATGCAGGACATCATCAATAAGGTAATATGTTAATTATCACCTCCAATATGGTGGTCAAAATGAAATGCAGTAAGTCTACTATAACCTAAATTACTCTAATCTAAGTTTAAGATTTACCACATTTGCTGTAGCTCTTATATCTCCTATCACATCACATCACAATACAACACATCTTTATGGGGTGACAGGTGGATCAGATTGAATGAGATCGCACTTTCCATCTGACATTACTGATTTCATCCCTCTTGTTAACTCTGGCCTCCCTTACACCTGGCATTGACATGCGTCTTGTGCCAGTATTTTGTGTAGATATGATTTAGGTGGATTAAATGTACACCTGACATTAAAATGTGTCTCTGTTGTACGCATTGAAATTCACTCTCCCTTTCCCTTGCAAAATTCAGATTGCTGCACACTTCATCTTGTAATGTTTACATACTTTCAAATTGACAGTAAACACCTCATCTTGTTCGTTCCCCATCCGTGAGTATCCTGACAATCCATTTTTGACAAGTATGTTATTAACCTGCCGCCCCTTGCCTGCCTGTGTTTCATTTGCATGTTCCATCCTGTTTGGATCCATTTGCGTAGTTGCTAAGTGGATTGAAGAAGCATTGCATTTACACGTTGTTGTTAATGTGGCCAAATGTGTCTCTCTGAGGTGGATCGGGTGAACGAATCTTCAAGGCGTCTTGGGTGTGTTTACACCAGGATTTTATCCGAACACAATCCGATCACCCAGGATGCATGTTAATGCCAGCTGCAAAATGGAAGGGGGGTCTATAGATTTTGGGTAAATTATGGGGGAAATCAAGATATTACCTGTCCATCATCCCCCTGGTTAAATCCCTCTCTGAGCATATGAGATTATTGTATTATCCCATGTTACATGCAGTAATATCCCTTGATGTTTTCCTCCCTGCAGAGGAGTCGGTGAGCAGCCTGCCAGCCTGGGATCTCCCCACCGTCCCAGAGTCTCTTCTGTCCACCGTGGGCGACCACGACGTCACGCTTCCCGCCAACGTCACCAGCCCTTTCTCCACCCACCAATGGAACACCACCGTGCCGGCGCGCACCGGAAACACCTCGCGGCACACGCCCACGTCGCCCACCGCCACACATACGTCTCCATCGCCCACCACCACCTCGACACACGCTCTACCTTTGTCCACCACACCACCCGGACCCACCGCGTTGTCGCACACCCACACCACCGGCCAGGACACTGTGACCAACGACAGCCTTCAGCTGACGACGGTAACCACGACAACGCCCTCAACGACCACTCCGACTGTGACCGCCTCTACGATGACAATGCAGGCGGCGACCACTATGGGCGCTGTAACCATACCACCAACTACCACTGCTACTGCAACCACACAGCAAACTACCAGCCTCGAACCGACCACAGTGGCTACTACTGAGCCTACAACCACCACTACTACCACAACCACCACTACTACTACTACTGTTCCACCCACCACCACCACCACAACTCTTCCTACCACCACCACAACTACCACACCTGCAACTACTACTACTACTACTACCACCACCACCACCACAACAGAGGTGCCCGCCACCACTTTGTTCATCCCGGTCCAAACCACGCCGCCTCCAACTACGACCACAGAACCTCCATCCAGTACCAGTGCAGAGGAGAGTCCTCTACCTTGCAACATCACCGAGAAGTACTGGGTCAGAACAGGTACCAGGACATTTAGATTAAAGCTCCATAATTATGATGTTAATAGTGCTTATAAGTCAGTAAAAAACATACAGTCCATGGTAAATTATGAGCTGTTCTATTGTGGTGTTATTCAACACCAGAATACTTATTGATCGGCTGAAAAGTTATAGACCCGGTGCCCCTGCATTTAGCTCTCTCTCTTTATCCCTGTGCAGTTCTGTCCATCCAGCTGCGTAGGAACCGCCTGGACCTGATCCTGAAGCAGAACCTGTCTAAAGGACTGAGCCACGCCCTGCAGAGAGCCCTCAATGACAGCAATGCCTTTGCACAGGTCAGTCAGTCTTGTCGGTTCAGTTACTTAAACACAGGCCAGTGGCTTGTAACCACACATCAGTGGCTATTAAGCACAGGTCAGTGGCTAGGAAACACACGCCAGTGGCAATTAAGCACAGGTCAGTAGCTAATAAACACAGGTCAGTGGCCTATAATCACATCTCAGTGGCTAGTAAACACAGGTCAGTGGCTAATAAACACAGGTCAGTGGCTAGTAAACACGTCAGTGGCTAGTAAACACAGGTCAGTGGCTAGGAAACACACGCCAGTGGCAATTAAGCACAGGTCAGTGGCTAATAAACACAGGTCAGTGGCCTATAATCACTGGTCAGTGGCTAGTAAATACAGGTCAGTGGCCTACAATCACAGGTCAGTGGCTAGTAAACACAGGTCAGTGGCTAGGAAACACATGCTAGTGGCAATTAAGCACAGGTCAGTAGCTAATAAACACAGGTCAGTGGCTAGGAAACACACGCCAGCGGCAATTAAGCACAGGTCAGTGGCTAATAAACACAGGTCAGTGGCCTATAATCACTGGTCAGTGGCTAGTAAATACAGGTCAGTGGCCTACAATCACAGCTCAGTGGCTAGTAAACACAGGTCAGTGGCTAATAAACACAGGTCAGTGGCTAGTAAAACCCGTCAGTGGCTAGTAAACATAGGTCAGTGGCTAGGAAACACACGCCAGTGGCAATTAAGCACAGGTCAGTAGCTAATAAACACAGGTCAGTGGTCTATAATCACTGGTCAGTGACTAGTAAATACAGGTCAGTGGCCTACAATCACAGGTCACTGGCTAGTAAACACAGGTCAATGGCTAATAAACACAGGTCAGTGGCCTATAATCACAGAACAGTGGCTAGTAAACACAGGTCAGTGGCTAGTAAACACAGGCCAATGGCTAATAAACACAAGTCAGTGGCCTATAACCACAGGTCAGTGGCTAGTAAACACAGGTCAGTGGCTAATAAACACAGGTCAGTGGCTACTACCCACAGAGGCTCGTAGATGATTAGTTGAATTTGAATTTGATTTAATTCTGGACTTGAGTAGATAGTTACCTCATCGGAAGCAGAGACAATTTGTCTTAAGGACAGAGCAACATCTACAGACAGGTTAAATGGTTTCCAGAATATTGGCTTACTTAGAGACTGGAAAAATCCAAGACCATTGGTAATCCTAGAACAGACTATAACAGACTATTTTACCTTCTCATTCATTATTATACTCAGCATTAATTCCAACATGTGCATTATGCTCTTAATGTAAATTAGAACAGTGTGTAACCTACTTAATTGCATAGAGTAAAAGTGTCCCTCTATCTGATGCTAATGTAGGTTACATGTATATAACGCTTTAATTTTGCCACGGTGCCGGCTCTTCATGTGTGCTAAGATATCCTATTTTGGAGTGTGTCATCTCGTTGCAATATTCACCCTTCTCTCCTCCTACCCATTCACCTCATGAGGACTAATCCTCTGAATGGTGCTAGAGACGAACGGAGTGAGGTGACTAATGCAGACGGCGTTTGAGTCTGAATAGAAATGACCTGTTGAATAGTCAATCGGTGTTTGCTTAGAGAGGCTATCACACACACGCACGCTCATGCTGTCTCTCACACGCACACACACACACACACGCACACACAAATGCTAATGCAAGATAAATAGAGAGTAAATTATTCTTTTGTTCTTTCCTGTATCTGCACCATAGCAATGTAGTCAACTGATCTTTCTATTGTGCCGCTATCTGTGTATCGTTTTTGTCTGTGTCTGTTTTGATTTGTCCTTCTTGTTTCCTCTTTTTCTTTTTTTGCCGTCTCTTTCTCTTTCTTCTTCTTCTTCCTCTCCCTCTTGCTCTCTCACTTCTCAAGATCCACATTTCTCGCATTGCTCCCCCTCACTTTGTCCCTCTCCCCTAACTGATTGCCGCCTCAGTTTAAGCCTATCGATTTTCTGCCAACCTGTCCATCTCGCCTGTCTGTTGGTCCGCCCGTGGTTACTGCCTGCCTCTCTATCTGTCCACCTGCCCCTCTTCATCTCCCTGTCTGTCTGTCTTCTGTCTTCATCCGACTGTTTTTTCTATTTTTATCCATTTGTTTGTAAGCCTGCGCTGGGAGTGACTCAGTGTCTCTAAGCCCCGGTCCACTTTCATCCCCCCCCCCCCCTCCACCACTCCTCCTGCTCCTCAGCTCTCCTCCTCTCCATCAGATATCATGGATTATTATTGGGCAATCTGGATCAGTCTAGTGAGATGCAGCAGCAGCAGCAGCAACAGCAGCAACAACAGAGTATTCTATTGGCCAGAGCTTAAAAGCCATGATATTATGTAGGCAGCGTTTTGAGATGGTGATGTGAGGCAGCAAATATTGGCTTCAGCAGGGACAGGGATTGTCAAACGGCATGAAATTAGTATGCAGTGTGTAATATGTCGCATCATTAAACAATGCGGTTTAGTCCATAATTGCTTACAAAATTGCCCAGTTTTATTGCTTTAAAATGTTGCCAAGGAGAGAGAAGCCACAGCCGAGGTGAAGGTCAGGTCTAGTTAGCTTTATTAGCTGCAACACTGCTGTTCAAACACACAGTCGACATCCAAAGGTGGAAATTACAAAGAAATTGACAAAGATTTAATATTGGCTTCATCAGGGATACAAGTTTGCATGAATTGTCAACACTAAACATATATAATGATATCTGCAAAGGCCACCTTAGGGCCCATAGACCAATCTGACAGTAGTATTTAAAACACACACACACACACACACACACAAAAACAATTGCTCTCACCTGGTGTAGGAGGCACCATAGGGTTCCAACCCCTTAAGGACATAAAATCCCATCTCACAGTCAGGAACATTACAGCATATTAAAACCTCTGAAGAGGAAATGAAATCCCCCATTCATTCCATTTGGTTAAAGACTTTTAACATGAAAGATCCAAAAGCTCCTGTTTTCTAAGGAGATGCAAAACCCAAAGGTGGGTCGTGGGAAGATAAGAATGGGCTGCTGAATTTTACTTGAAAAACTAAAGGACTATGTGAGAAAAGTTGCTGCAATGGAAAGTAGTCTAAATAATGATGGCAGCTGGATTAGAAAAACTCACTTTTGTTGGCAAGGAGAAGAGAGGAGGGGTAGAGGCAATGAGATACAGAAGCAGAAAGAGGAATGGGATTTTTGGAGAAATAGAGGAGAGGAGAGGAGAGGAAGGGCATAGCAACAACAGCAACAGCTGCTGAGAGCGGTCTGAAGGTAGAGGGTAGAGGAAAGTGGGCGGTGTGCAGTTCCAGAAATACAAGCCTTGACTCACCACCAATTGTTGTCTGTATGTGTTTTCAGGACACGGTTTGTCAGATTTATGACTGTTCAAGGCTACGGCTGAAATTTGCCCTCGAGGCAGATTCGGATTAAAAAAAAAAAAAAAAAAGGATTATAAATATTCATAGAGTCTGATCTATTTGTATTCTAAAACCATAAATCAAGTACAACGAGCATTAGAAAAGGTGCTTACAAATGCTTTTACACCTCAGCTCTAACACCTGAACCGGTTTAAACCTTTGGTAGAATAGCATTGATTTGTTCCCTTCATATGTCTGGTTCTTTTTGCAGTGTGTGTGTGTGTGTGTGCTTTGGAATAAAAATAGCAATCCTGTGAATATACTTGCATCACCATGTCACACGCCTCAGGATATACATGTACAACCTTGAAATACAGATGGAGATAGAGTAAAAATGACTGAAACTCAAACTCTTCTCTTTCTCTGTCAATTCAGTTTCAATTCAAGTTGGCATTACAAGATATAGTTATGTGTTGCCAAAGCATTCAGAGTGATCATAGCTCAGTATTGCTATAACTACATACAAGACAATCATCATTGTAATATTTTAGTATATACATAACAATCAACACAGCAAACGAAACCACATTACAGCACGCTACAGTGTCTTATCTTTGTCAGTTCAAACCATTTCTCCGGAGAAATCTGGTAGCAAAGTTTGGAATTTATTGAAATACATTTTTCTTACGTTTGCATATTTAGGAGATTCAAATAAGAAATGCATCTCTGTTTATGTCTTGTTCAAATCACATTGTTTACCCAGCCTCTAATGTTGTGGCACCCAGGATTTGTGACGCCTGCCTCTTTCTATCTCAAGATTATGATCTGATAATCTGAGTCAATGTGATGTCAAGCTGTTTTATTTTTGATGGTGGATTTTTTTGTGGATGGGGGCAGAGACTGTGCATTGGTTGTACATCAAAGCCTTGTATTTAATGGAGTTTCTGAACGGTTTCTCTCATACAGGTGGAGCGGGATGACTGCAGCCCCCATAACGTGACGCTGGCCTACTATGTGGCCAGCGGCAAAACCGTCTACATCTCCTCGGTGGTGGTCGAGGCCCTGAACGTCTACGGCTTCGACAAGCTGCTGTCGGACATCCGGCAGCACACGCCGCTGGTCAAGGCCGTGCTGGTTCCCGTGGCGACCTGGGTGCCCGCCCCCAGCATTCACCTGCAGCTCAAAACAGGTGATGAAACCCCCCGGTGACAGCGGGCCAGATAAACTGGATCAGTGATATGAATCATGAGACAACAAGGCTGGAACAACAATAACATAACAGGGTCACACACCGATGATGTTCATATTAGAGGTGGAGCGTAAAAGGATAAAGGGTAGCAGAGGTCAAAGATATGCAGAGAGGAAAGGAGAAGGTAATTTGAATATAACAGGGGAGGAAAGAGGGAGAAAAGGCAATGAGAGAAGCGGAAGGCTAGAGCCGAGACAAAATTAGAACATTCTGATTACTTATCTGCTCTCTTTTACTCTTCTCTGAAACCCAAATTCCTATACAAACTCCCAAGATTGCAGAGTGAGGGCAAATTGCCCCATTCACTTAGTCAGCCTCTTATTACCCGAGAAAATCTGATTTGTGCGCACACACACACACATCCAAATCAGGCCTTGCGGGAACAAGGGACAGAATAAAAATTCATGCTGCACCAGTGTTTACATTTGACTCAACTCACTACACAGACGTTGACAGATTTTGTATTGCGGATATTGAATCACATTTGTAACTCTGTGTACACCTGTGCCATGTACTCAACTTTTTGCCACAATACCAATTGAATTACATGGTGTACCATATACTGTGTTACTTTTGGCATATATGTTGAACTTGGACGACACCTCCACATTGCAAGGGTGCATTGTGTATGAATTAGGCGCTTGATGCAAAAAGAAAAGTCCACTTTTTTTGCACATCCAAGCTCATAAATCCTAAATATACGAGGCAAATTATGAGCCAGAACCCAGTTTGCATTGCATTTCCAACTGGGTCAACAGTGCGGTTGTGCCTGCGTATGTGTTGTAGACTAGTAAATGATGTGCAGTCTGTTTTGCCTCCTTTCGGAGACATAGCTCGCACCCATAAGCAACCGCAGCCTTTGAATTTAGGTCAGAATATTGTTCCACCTCTCCTCTGCCGGTCCTTTTAGAGGTTTTTAAAAAAGAGAGGCGAGAGCCGCGAGAGAATGGAGGGGAGCGACGGCGGTAAAAAAAGGACAGAGACGACGTCATAAAAACATCCTCTGTGTTGTCTCGCCGGCTCTTCGGCGGCGCAGAGGTGCGTGACGCGGACGGACAGCAACTCTTTTAGCGGTGCTCATTGTAGATAGTGAGGATAATCTTCAGTTGCTTTGTCCCACTGGTTGGGTTTATCGGTCACACAGACAACATCTACCCACAGCATGATGCTCATTTACACTAAAAACCCAGCCAAGAGTCCACACACAGCAAGATGAAGTTGTTTCTTGTACAGAGTGTCTCTTTCTCCCTCTCTTCCCCAGTGCTTTGGTTTCTAGGTCTGACAACAGATACTAACTGTTACTAAATATCGTTTCCCATCTCCCCCAAGTGTTGAGGTTCGTCGGCCCGACCGACAACATCTACTCCTGCAGCTTCGCCCAGATGCTGGAGCAGAGGCTGGAGAACGCCTTCGAAGAGGCCCAGGACAAAGTGCTGGAGACCTACAACAGGCTAACCGTCGAGGTACGCCACGTGTGTGTCTATTTTTAGCGTGACGCGCCGACAGTAAAGTGTGTCATACGTGTATGTCGCATGCTAATCAGGGCTCCGTGAATAATGAGGCCCCCGAGGCAAAATTTTTGGACACCTACGCCAGACTCACCGCTGAGGTACTTTAATGCGTTTATGATAACTGATGAGAAGTGTGCAGTAGCAGTGTAGACACAAGCCGCAGAATATGTTTACTGCAGATGTAATATTTATTTTGATGACATTCATGACTTTTCTTTATGGCGACGCTTTTCAAACCTGTATAAACTTTATATGCTTTCTGCTTTTGCAATCATGAGATATTTTTGCGTGCTCCTCCAAAACTCCTCAGGTTCTTTGAAGTAAATGACAGGAGATAGAATTTTCCACCATGGATAATCCAATCAAAGCACTTTTCAACAAGCGGATCATTGCCACTTTGCAATTTCATTCGCAATCAGCACACATTCGCTGCAAATTAGTACAGAAAACACAAAAATTGCTGTGGAACTTTGCAGCGAAAGGTCACATAAATCAAGCCGTTTTGGTAGCAATTATCACTTAAAGGCAGTAGGGGCCACATAATGTTTTATTACCAAAGCTCATTTTATCTGTGGTGCGATTTTATGCTTAAACCCTTCAGTTCTCTCTCTCTCTCTCTCTCTCTCTCTCTCTCTCTCTGGCTGTCAAGGTACTCTCATGACTGCGGGATATACATGCACACACCATCATAATCATAAAGTAGGTCTCAGCAGGCCCAACAGACAGATATAGGGGTCGTTCATAATTCATCCGCTGAAATATTGATGCTCGTGGAGGAATGCGATGGGAATTCCTTGTATCTCGTATCATCCGCTTTATTATGGTGACTCAGTCGCTTCATTTTCAGTATAGCCCACATAGGGTCGTGCCTTATTATAGGCTCAAAAAACACTGTTCATTTGAAGTGTCATGCTGTGTCTGGAATTGTGTAATGCCTGCGTTTATAGGCATCACAGACATCTGGTATTATACAATGAGGTATTTCTTTATGTGTGTGTGTGTGTCTGCCAGTCTGTGAATTATACATGTGCTCCGCCTGTATGTGTGTGTGTGCTACGAGTACAGAATTGAAAAAAACAACAACATTGTAAAATACTGGACTTTTGGGGTCTGAATTGGTGGATTCAAATAAAATATTAAAATTGTGTGTGTGTGTGTGTGTTCATCCTCAGATCCAGAGTGTGTCCCAGGAGCCTGGCTCTCCGTCGGTCTCCCTGGTGTACGTGGTGAAGAACCAGGATGCGGTTCTTAACGGGACCATCTCCAGCGGCCTGCTCAACCAGCTGACAGCCGAGCTGGTGGGCTACTTCCTCTTCTACCCGCCGCTGCTCATCGCCGAGCGTAAGTCACCCCAACAAAGACAAGTACAGATTCTGAAGGATCAGATTAATTGGATGTGATTTCAACTCTCTTGCTTCCTAGTTGATCAGCTGCCCTCATCACTTCTGGAGAATATAGTAAATATATATAGTTTGGGGATAAAACCCCAAAATCAGCGATTCTCTGTTATCTGTTGCTCTGGTAGAAGAGATTGGAGAATTGGGTTTTTTTCTCTCTCCATTCACTGCCATTGTATGATGAAACAAGTCTCAAAATCAGACTTCTAGCACATAAACGAATGCGAACAAAGCAGATTCTGACACTGTAAAAAAAACTAGTCCTGCTGCTGAATTATGTTTAAGTGAATCTCTTTCTTTATGTTTATTAAACCTTTCTGTTTGAACATGTGTACCACTGAAATCCGGTCGGAGGAAACTTATGCCGATGGAACAAAGAAAATAATATATAATACATAAAAAATGAGTCTCTTACCTTTTTTTCATCTATTTACAAGCTACACAACCCAAGGTACTACCAAAGCTCAACATCACTTTGACTTGCTAGTTAGCGTGAGCAACTGAACCATTAGCAAACATACGAACTCCGGTCCAGTCTAATCTAATCAAGCACAGATTTACACCTGGGACACCAGGTGAATTCAATTAACTGCAATTAACTGCTTGGTAGGATAGAAAACCAGCAGTACTCTGGACACCAAGGACCAGAGTTGCGAACCACCGGTTTATAGCATATAACATACATACATAGAAGCACTGCTTATTCATAGTATTCCCATGATGTCACATGCATTTCTTACCAATATGGTGCCTTACCATGCACACAGCTCATTGTCTGTGGCTGTCGTTTGATTATAATCACCTGCTAATTTATTACAATCACCTGTTATTTTCCTACCAAGATGGCCGTGTGGTGATGTAACAGAATACTATGAATACCAGCGGTCCCCGCTGGTTTCTATTTTACCTGGTAGCTGATTACATCACCTGGTGTCCCAGGTGCAGTGGTGGGTAGAGTACTGAAAATCTATACTCAAGTAAAAGTACAATTACTCCCATAAAAAATGACTCAAGTAAAAGTGAAAATTACCATTTGAGAAACCTACTCAAGTAAAAGTAAAAAAGTACCTGGTTAATAAATTACTCGAAGTACAAGTTACTTTCCATTTTAATATTTTTTAGGGTGTGCGGGCCAGTGCAAAATAATGAAAAAACAGCACTTGTTGATAAAACTTTCTTAGCCCTTTATAAAACAGAATATAAGTCTGTTTAACTCTAGTATTTACAGACATTATCAAAGTAACCAAACCTATTACAGCCCCAAAATGCAGTAGATACCGAATACAATACAATTAATTAAAATTCAGATTTTCTGTTCTGTAGTATTACTCCCTGTACCAAGACCTCAGTCAATCAACTAGAGAATGAAAACTTCTCTCCATTCACATTTTTCATTTGGGGATACCCATTTGTTGGAAGCTGCCTCTTGTTCTGGGTTTTGCTCCGTCATCATCGCATCGTGGTCAAAAGACAGGTGGTGCTTATTTTTCTTCCAGGCAGCTGGCAACTTGGCATCTGCAGTAGAGGTGCTCCTCGCGCGCTCTCCCCCCCTACACTCAATCCCCACATTTAGAGCAGACTAGTTGTAACAAAGGTATAAATGGCAAATGTAGTGAAGTAAAAAGTAGATTACTGGCTCAAAAATATACTCGAGTAAAGAGTAGAAGTACAGTTTAAAAAAAAGAACTAAAAGTATTCTTTTTTTTAAGACTTTTTTACTCATGTGCGTTACTTGTACTGCGTTACTACCCACCCCTGCCCAGGTGTCATTCACCTGATTACACCAGGTGACTGTAATTAACTACCAGGTAGAGGAGAAAACCAGCAGGGCTCTGGCTCCTGAGGACCAGGATTGAGAGCCACTGGCTTACACAATAATGTATGTGTTGTCTTCATCATGAAAAGACTTAGGCATACATATCGCTATATACATCACTGTGTGTCACAGCAGTCCATGCAAACTGATAGATGAGGAATCCAGCATTAAATTCTCCCGTCGTGTGACGTCAACTCATTTGCATATGAATAGGATTGTGAGAGATTGAAATCACAGCTAAAGTGTAAGATTTATTATTTATATAAAGTTACATTTTCCCATTAAAACTTTTACTTTGTTTTATGAATTATATTCTGCTCAATAAAGAACAGAGTTTGTACAAAATGATTTTTACCACACAGTGATTTCATAGCGGCCAGGTATAGAGCAGTGAAGCATCACTCTTTCAGATTCCCTGGCTGAATGTGGGGTGAAGACCTTGATGCTGTAGCAATCGCACTGTGACAAACTAAATCTTACATTTTGTTCCAAACTTCTGGAAGTTGCTGCCAACTTGGAGACTTTGCCATTAGATTTAGCAACGTTTCAAACCCCTCTGGAGCCTTGATTTCTCAAAAGTGAGTGACCCATCTAGGTAGTTTTCGACCACGGGGAACAACATTAATGTGTCGACTGTCAAAGCATTTGGCGACAAATTGTTAATAATCCATTAATCCTGAAATTCTGATGGTTAACAAGTGAATATGATTGAAAATGAAAATGAACAATTCATTTGTGGACAGTGCATGTGACTCTGAAAGTTGCAATGCTCAACACAACTGTGTCATTTGTAATGTTCAGCTAAATTATGCACTTGCCGCAGTAACACATCAACCTTTTGAGTTTACTCACTGTACCAATGCTTATTTCTCTTCTAACAGCATTATGAAAACAGCATTATCTAAGGCTGCCATTTTAAGTGTTCCATCCAAGTTGACATTTAAGAGTGCTGAATTCAACAGGAATACCTCTTCCATCAATTCTAATACAAAGTTGTATGGAACCTTTATGAGACATCAGATTAATGTGCTTGTTCAGAGGTGGGCAGGTAGCCCCTCCTTAGTTGTTCTGTTCTCTATTAAGACAAAAGGAAAGAGGGAGAGAGGGTTTGATCTTGGCCAGCAGGGGAGTTTAGCACATCGGCCCAAAAGCAGGACTGATTTTGACATTCTATTGATTTGACATTATGTTGTCCTTAAGGATGTTGTTTTAGCTTGTATTCAGCAAACACAAATGGAATAATAAATTCCAGTATATGGAAGTATTTAATCTGAATATGTCCACACCATTGCAAAACATAGAGACTTCAAAGTAAATCTGCATTCTGATTAAAGAGTCCTCATCTTCGTCCGTTCCTCCATTTTTTTGCACCTCTCCTCCTGTCCTTATAGGGCATAAGCATGATTTTTCTTCAAGGTAAAGGCCTTCTTTAGTCACATTAATAGACTTGGACGTGCCTGACGCACGTCTTGCGCCGAAATGTTGTTGCAGTAATAAATACAAACATATTAATGTGCCGTGTTAAGTCTGTGGGAGCCATATTCTTTTTATGACTAGCTCTGGCGTCGCCCCTTAGGCTGTAATGTTGAATTTAAAACATGACAAGGATGCAGACTGCTCCCACATGCCCGCTCCATTTGTTGTGTTTTTTTTTCAGCAGAGGCAAGGGAACAAGTGCAACAAGACGATAGTCCAAAAAAGGACTTTTGGTTTTGGTGTTCTCGCATTTCTCCCACAGAACCTGGACATTAGAAAGAGTTCAGTCTATCTCTTCTGATTCTCTAGCTGTTATATAACAACCGCTGTCCCGCTACAGCGAGCTGCCGGGCCGAGACAGACTTGGATAGCGGAACGTAGGGTGCCTTCAACGGCATTGATTGCCGGGATGCGTTGAGTCCGCTGCGGGACAGTGCATGATTCATGGCTTAGCGTATGTTTGACCTGCTTCTCAAAGGGAAAGGAGTAACAGGGAAGAAGGCTGTCAGAGTGTACTGCTGCCTCCGAGGGTAGAACCGCCCTCAAGTTTGTGTACATAAATATACCAAAAGGCAGACAGCAGAACAAAAGAAGTACAAGCTTGTGTTGAAAGTTCCCCTGCAGCTATTTTGGCCCCTTTAAAATTTACAACCAAACCCCATTCAGGTATATTTGGACTCCAAAAAGACCTAAATAAGCCCAATTAGACGTACCTAGGTATAGGCCCAATTAGAGTATTCTTTATTTTTTATTGATGATCCCATTATCTGCCCCATGAGCAATAATGAGATTCATGAGAAACAGAAGTGAACGGCACGCAGTACAGACTTCATCAGCTGTTTGTATTCCGCCGGCCCAGCCTCTAATACCATCTGTGAAATTTTAGAGGGGGGAAAAACAGCTGTACGGCTCCTATCATCTGAATCGCGCCACGGGCGATCCGCCGTCCGTGTCCCCCGAATGAGCTAATTTTAGCCCGGGTAAGATTAGATAAGGATCTATTTGTGCGC